>NW_022170663.1:12341605-12607776 GCF_008802855.1 Photinus pyralis
GGGTCATAGGGAAATTTACATTGCACAAATTGTCCTCAAATCTTGACCTTGCGCTTAGTTATTTCACTGGCAGTTCTCGATCTCAACCCTTCAAACTGCATCAACGGAGCGGCAACATGTACTCCACTGCTCGAAAAGGTGTTCATTACAATTTGTACAAGAGTGGGCACAGTAGCTGTGTGGTATGCGAGCTATTCAGTACCGAGTATCGGGTATTGTTCGGTTGCCGATGGAAAACAATTCGAGCACCGATTGTAATCTTATACGTTTATATTTCATTTGAATAAATTTGTTGATTTAGAAACAATTTCTACAGTACTGTGGCAGATGATTCGCGAGGAAGCTATTACCGAAACAATTGATGCAATGTAAATTTCCCTATGGCCCATTTTAAATAACTCAATGCCTTTACATTGTCGTAACACCCTGTATGTAGGCTTTTGAAGATATGTACTTGGAAATCGTTCTGAAAGCTGAATCGCCCATAGGCACCGCATGGGATATTATTTTACTATTTGTCTGAATTCATTAATTACACTTGGTTTACTATCCTGTGCGAGACGGTTGTCAGCTGTATGGGTCGTAGTTAGGCAAAGTTTTTGGCTACACATTTTTGACTGGTATTGCATGAAATGTCTTTGGCAACGATTTCCAATTCCAATTTTTGCAATTTCACACTTCAAAATTCCAGTGAAAACGTTATAGGTAAATCAATGAATAAAAATATAGTAGCAATTTTATTTAATGTTATTCGCAAGTGAATAACGCATCCTTTCGTACTATACGTATTCAATTTATTTATACGTCAAAATTAAATTACAATTGTTAAACCCGTTAAATAAAAGAAACGTATGAATAATACGTCGGGATAGTGAGATGCAAATCCAATTAATGCCAAGCGAGCTTAATTGCTAATACATCAACCGCGTTATTTACATAGAACAGTACACCCACAGAATATCACGATCTCTTTGCTACAACGAATGTAAATAAAGTGCTTCAGTTTTTCAAACCAAATTGTGTAATTTGTCGCATCAATTAACATATAAACGAAATGGGAGGGAATATTGTTTGTCCACCTACAAATGTTTTCAGGTCACAAAAGCTCGAGGCGCTTGATTTCATACAACGAATTTAATACGTTGGGAATTGTGCTTTTCTCGCTGTATTTTTAGATACAAGATGTATTCCGGATACACTAAAGACGCCTTTGGGCAAGCGTTGTCGTCTTCAAAGAGAATTCCGTATTAACCTTTGGCAAAGCTTTAACGAACAAAGAAAATATTTTCAAACGCTACGTTTAGTTAAATGAATAGAAAATTGAGTTTATTTCCGATAATGCTGATGGAAGATTAAACTGGAATTTAATTACCTGGTGTTTACTTAGGTTTGTGTGGTCCGGAGTATGTTTACTCGACCGTTAAGATCGTGAGTACGTGCAAACCGAACTCGATTGAGTCGCTGAGAGTTGTACAATTGGTTTTAATTGGCTCGCATTTTCGTTCAATTGCGAAAAAATGTCGAGCTTCCTACAATAATACGAATTTCGTCATTAGTGGATTATGGCGGCGGCAGGTTTAATTTTCATTGCGAAAACAACGGTTGCGAAGCCATTTCGAATAAATTCACTCGCTTTTTAAAAGTTGCCATAGGAAAAAGTTTATATTCAAACTTCCATCGCCTCACGGTAATTTAAATCAAATTAATCTTCATTTTAACACCATTCCTTTTCTTTTCGTCCTTTATGGAGACGTGATTCGAAAAGAAAAACACATCGATCTGAACTGAATATGAAAATAATTTAAATTTTTTACTTGCCAACTACACGACGATAAAATGCAAATCATATTTTGAATAATGGAACTAAAGTTATAGACTAGAAACCAATTTCGAAAGAAAATTCAAAGGGCTGTAACTTTTGAACTAGTACCTCAATCTTCGAACTGTTTAAAATTATGGATTCTACAGGACACATTCTATAAGAAATTTTTTTTCCCCGGTCGATCTGAGGGAATTTTTTTTTCGGGGCTCAAAAAAAGGTAGTGTATAACCTTCCTTTTTTACCAAAAGTCGACTGCACCAAAATTTCTCGGGAAAACACTGTTTCTTATTATTTTTGGGGCGTAGAATCCAAAACAATTCGTACTTTTTCGATTAGACTTCTCATAAACCGAGAGTGGTGTTAACGTAAGTGTCATATATTATGGCACAATGAAATAAATAATTTTAAGTATACATGCACCTTTCGCCAAAACATTACGTTTTATAATAATACCATTGGTTTATAAATACAAAGATAATACCATTGTCTTCAAATCATTTTTCTCTTCCTGTATCTGATTACACAATAAGGAAGGAGTTTAATGCAAAAAAGACGCGATTTAACGCTGAAGAAGATGGCAGTATTGCAACCGAAACTGTATGTTTTGCTGGCGAATTTTTACGGCACAAACCGGCACCAACGTAGCACTAACCAATCCACCTAGTCTTGAAATTTGTGCCGCCAATGTCCTGCTAACTACACGGACCCCAAATTCGTCACTACCACTACAGATACAATTTTGTTATGTACACGCTTTGAAGTTGTTGTTCATTGGCAAATTGTTTCATTTTTTCAGTATTTCAGTTAAACCAATACGTAGAATGGTCAATTCGCTGATAATTGATAATAGAATAAGTAAAGTTGACATTCCTAGCGTATTGTAAAAATCTGCCTTAAGTCAAGAATACGTAGATCCAGCATAACCAGAAACCGATAAATAGAGACCGTTTAGTGAAAAATTTGTCATTGGGTCGTTATTGTTTATGGATTATCAAGTAACATTTGTTGTCGAATTATTTTTATGCCATAATTCCTACACTAACATGCACAATATGTGTTTATCGGGAACACACACCGCAATATATCTAAAACAATGTATCAAGGTGGATTTACGATGAAATAAATGGTCGGGTAGAAGGTAATATATTACAAGAAAGGGAATCGTAGGTAGCAGAACTAACCGGGTATACCTAATATTCACAACAGCCGGTAGTTCACGGTGACTTTATGACTTTTCCATCGAGATCATTTTGAATCAGCGGGGGTTCGATAACAACATGTGGGTTACCACTCCACCCTGACCGCACCTTCACACCAACTTCTTTAATATAAGGTCGTAACTTGTCATGAAACTCATATACCGGTCCTTTTGCTTCTTATACTGTCTAGCGTGGATTCGCAACGGCGCAATTAATACGCGAAACATATTTCATTGGGAAAGAGAATAAAAACAGAATCACAATCTTAATGAGTTCAGAAAATGTACGATCGTCTTTAGCAATCACAGTATGATGTTTCTAAATCAGTGATAATTGTTGCATTTTTACTTGCGTTTTTGAATTTCTTTATAAAAAGGTAGATTCTGAAATTATGAGTTACGTAAATAACGACTTGTAACACATTCTGAGGCGTCCAGGCACAGGTTTGGACAGTTTTCCATCTAAATGAAAATTGACTGTTCTTGGCTTAGATGGACGGGCGGACATGCAGAGAGATAAAGTGATACAATAAATAGAACAAACTAAATATGTGTTATTTGGAATTTCAGAACCTAGGAAACCTCCAAAATCTGAGAATTTTTGAGATACAAAGAGTGGAGACACATGTTTATAATTTAACAACTTAAAATATGTTTAATTAAAAAAATTGTGGGCCAAGATTTTTATAATGTTTTAAAAAAGTTAGCAAGAGCCTCGAAGAACTTTCTAAAGGATTTTAGAGCGTTTAAGCATTCGTTTAAGAGTTTTTTAAAGTACATACCTACATCAGAATCGCTTAAAGCACCCCCGAGCATGCGAAAAACGCCGAGCTTTAAAAATTGCGTATGAAACTATCAACTGGCACTGAAATAAAAAATCTTAGATTGCTTTCTGTAAATGCAAAAGGTGTCTTTGGTTCGTATCATTCGTTGAAGACTTTGACAAACGCACGCGTTTAGGGTATGTTGCCATATCTGTTTCACTTTTTGATCACAGCATTGTTTGAACTTTTGAATCAATGCGCCAAAGGATAGAAGATTTAAATCCCTTGACGGATCCTTCATTGGGCAAAAAATGACCCCCCCCCTTTTTTTTTTACGGAAATTCACGTTTTGAAGTTCCAGGAATCCGAATCAAACAAAATCTCAATGATATCGATTGGTATATCGGTCTGTGGGCCGATTAAAATCAAATTTGGTTCAAATATTCTTAGACATAACAGGAAGAGCTGAAAACTTTTGGGCAGAATCGCGCATGCACAAGTGTGTCAGACTCTAATCTCCGGCTAAACGGTTGAACCGATTGGAACCAAATTTGGTACACATATTCTTAGATATAAAAAGGAGAATCTCACATGCGCAGGTGTATTGGTGGTATCTGTGCTCGCTCCACCAAATTTTTTTAATATACAATACTAACTATAATCTAGAACGGTGTCATTATGACAGATTTAGCATGGTCATTTGGATGTCATTACACAGAGATAATTTTTTAAGAGCTTAAGAGTAGTACGTAAAACTATAGCTACTTGCTCTCGATACGTGTGAGGAAAACGTGGTTATTTTTACGCGATTGCGTTGTATTACACAAGGTTAAATGAATATTAAAACAGCAAATAGTAATTAAATTTTCTTCACAAAATTTCTACAAGAATATCGCATCGTGGTCAATTAAAAATTTATGAAATTTTGATATGCCCATGTCACCAACGTTAAACCCATAATTTTGAAGAATAGGTTCGCACACTCCCTCAATTTCCATCTTCTTGTAAACAATAGCATTTTTCTCCTCATCGGTACCATCTTCGATGACAGTGTCGTTGACCCATGCCGTAACAGCTTCAGATGCCCCAATTATTGCATGCTTCTCTTCGTCGGTAAACATGTGAGGCTTGTACGTGCACAGCGCCTTCATTTTAATGCAGTACTCTTTCAGTTTTATTAGGCAAGATATTACGTCCCTCTTTCTTTCGTCGCTCTGTTTATTTTCCAACGCGTCTTTCAGCATGTCGCTGGATTTTTGCTCGGCGACTTTCTCGTACTCCATTGACAGGTTAGTATAAACACCGCCATCTGTGGAGGCACCGACCTCTAAGATACCATTAACGTCAATATGGAACGTCACTTCCACCTGGTAACCTGGGGGTTTCGGTGGTAACTCTATAATGCAAGTGCCAATTTTTGTATTGTACTGCACTAGTGACCTTTCACCTTCGTATACGTTAATTTCCATTTCCGTTTGCTCGTCGCTAACGGTGATATACGATCTGGTTTTGGTTACGGGGATTGGAGTGTTACGATGTATTATGAAACTCATCCTGTTACCAACGACGTCGATGCCAAGAGAAAGGGGAGTAATCTCCTTGATATTGTGAACGGACTGGATCTCACCACCCGCTGCTAGAATAGCGGCACCGTAAGCGACGGCTTCGTCTGGGTTTATGCCGTGGCACAACTTGTCTTGGTCACCAAAGTAAGCGGATAGCATGCTCCTTAATTTTGGGATCCTAGTAGATCCACCTACTAAAAGAATTTTTTCTACATCTGCTTTGAAAAGGCTGGCTTGGCGGAGACAGTTCTCGACCGTTTGGATACAAAGTTTGAAGAGGTGGTCGTTAATCGCCTCAAACTCGGAGCGAGTTATTTCAAGATCAACCTCTGTTCCATTCATTAAAATGTTGTGCAGGTCAAGCTGTGTGGATTCTTCAAACGATAATTCAGTTTTAATATTTTCGCAACGAGCATTGATTCGTCGAACTGATGTCGAAATTTGTGATACGTCCACTTGATTTAGTTCGTTTAATTTTTTCATAATGTACTCTGCCAAATTGTTGTCGAAATCTCGCCCCCCTAGAAAGGTGTTGCCAGATGTAGCCTTAACAGTTATGTCCTTGCCGTTTATGCTGACAATTGACACATCGAAGGTCCCACCTCCAAGATCAAAGACGAGCACATTTTTGCAGTCGTTTACGTGGTGCTTGTGGACGTACGCTAAAACTGCGGCAGTCGGTTCGTTCATGATTATACACGTTTCGAGTCCCGCCAATTTGCCGGCTTCCCTCGTTGCAATCCTCTGGTGGTAGTTGAAATATGCGGGGACTGTGACGACGGCTCGCGTTATTTTTTCTCCTATTCTATTCTCCACAACGCTCTTCATATGTGCCAGCAATTTGGCGCTGATTTGGTGTGGTGAGTAGCTCACAATGGAATCGCCCTGGATAACTTGTATGAGAGGTTTACTGTCTGGTCCGGCATTGATGTTGAAGGTCCACGCCTTGAGGTTTTGCTGGATGTATGGGTCGTCAAAGAGCCTTCCAATTAACCGTTTTGAATCTGAAACACAAATCAGCTGATTCTTCGTGTAGTTTTGCTAACGCTGTTTACCATAGACTACATTTTCTGGGTTGCGATATACTTTGTCCTTTGCCTGCTTCCCTACAACCTCGCCATTGTCTGTGAATGCGACATACGATGGTGTCGTTCGATCTCCATGTTGATTTTCTATAATATCAACATCGTATTTGTTGTTAGCCAAATAACCGACACAGCAGCGAGTAGTACCAAGATCAATGCCAATTGCTGGAGAGACACTCATCTGCAATCATCGTAATTACGTTTTGCATCGTTAATACAATGCATCACCTTTCCTATGCATAATGTCCAACTGAAAGATTTTGACGTAAATGAAATTGCTTCAGAAATCAACTGCTCTGTAGAACAGGAAACAATGTTCAAACGTCAGGCAGTTAAAATTTTCCGTAAAAATTTGTAATTTCGAGTAAATATCTCCAAAATTCAAATGTCGGCGGACTCTCCAGCTTTGGGCATCGATTTGGGAACGACGTCGTGTTGCGTCGGATATCTGGCACCGAACAGTCACGATGTTGACATCATCGAAAATCAACAAGGAGATCGGACCACACCTTCTTACGTGGCATTCACCGAAGCAGATGAGGTCATAGGAAAACTGGCCAAGGATCGTGTATATCGCAATTACAAAAACGTCGTTTACGGTAACGCCAGCACTACCAATTCGTTATCTACTAAACACTACTTTTAGATTCAAAAAGGTTCATTGGAAGAAAATTTGATGACGAATACCTGCAACAGAACATCAAAAAGTGGTCCTTCAGCGTTGTATCCGATAAGGATAACACGCCTTTAATTCAGATATTTAAGGAGGACGAGATTGTGACATACAAACCTCAAGAGATCAGCGGAAAACTGTTAAGCTACATGAAGCGCATTGCAGAAAAACGACTGAACCGATCCATAAGCGATGTCGTAATAACAGTACCAGCTTACTTTAACTATCATCAAAGAATTGCGACGGCGGAAGCTGGAAAATTAGCCGGTCTAAACGTGCTCAAAATCATCAACGAACCCACAGCGGCAGCTTTGGCATACATCTATAAAAACAACGTGACCGAATGCAAAAATCTTCTGGTATTCGACTTGGGCGGAGGTACCTTTGACGTATCAATTGTAAAAGTCTGCAATCGCGATATCACGGTCAAGGCGATTTCGGGCAACACTTTTCTTGGGGGTAGAGATTTCGACAACAATTTAGCCAACCTCATCATTAAGCGTATCAAGGAGAAATACGACAGGGATGTTAGGGAGATACCGTCGTCGCTTCGTAGAGTGAACGCGCGAAGCGAAAAGGTTAAAACTGAACTTTCGTTCGAAATCAAAACGCACCTGGACCTACATAACATTCTTCTCGACGGTGAGGATATCAACTTTGAAATTACTAGGAAAGAGTTCGAAGCGGCCAACGATCGGTTATTTTCAATGTGCATCCAGACCGTTCATAATTGCCTGAACGACGCCAAGCTGTGCAAAAATGACATTGAAAAAGTTCTGCTTATCGGTGGGTCTACAAGGATTCCAAAAATTCGCCAAATGTTATCCGAGTACTTTGGGGGAGATGATAAGCTGACCCAGGGTGTAAATCCGGACGAAGCTGTCGCGTATGGGGCCGCAGTGCAGGCATACATGATTAAAAAAGGCGAAGACGCCGGCGGACCGGTTCATTCAATTATGGAGGTAACACCTCTTTCGCTTGGCACGGATACCATTGGAGATCGAATGAGCGTTATTATAGCTCGTAATACACCGATTCCAGTTACCAAGACAAAGAACTATATGACGATTAGTGACAAACAGAAGGAAATGGACGTGAATGTCTATGAGGGCGAAAGATCATTGGTTAAGTATAACACCAAAATTGGAACGTGCGCAATTGCACTGCCACCAAAGCCACCCGGATACGCAGTTGAAGTATCCTTCCATATTGATGAGAATGGTATTCTGAGAGTCGGCGCCCTAACCGACGCTGGCGTGTACTCCAATCTGGTAATGAAGTACGAGAAATACACCGACCAACAGGCAGACGACGCGTTACGCGTGGCGCTCGAAAATAAGGAAAGGGATGACAAGGAAAGCGAAGTCGTTTCGTTGTGGGTTAAATTAAAGGAGTATTGCATCAAAACCAAGTCGTTGTGCACGTATAAGTCGGAGCTGCTTAGTGCCGAAGATAAGACCGTCATGGCGAACATCACCAACATAATTTCCGAATGGGTTTCAAACAATAAGGTTGCTGTTGGCAGCGAAGACGAGAAGAACGCAATTATAGAGAAAAAGACAGAGATTGAAAAAATATGCGAACCAATTTTAGCCAAATACGGATTTCCCATTGCCGAGATGTGCATATCTGATTTCTATAGATTGATAACTCAATAAATTTTATCGATGATTAATAAATAATTATTTCCAGTAGCCAATTTTATCAAATGTAAAATAATCTCAGGTACCAAATATATTTCGGTTGTACATAGTTTATCTATTTTCGTCCTCTTACAGTTTTTATTCGCTGGGGTAGTCCACATTTGGCTACACGGAACTAACACAACATATTAGATCGGACCTTTGGGGTTCGCATCAGAACCAAAAACTATTGAACATTGTACTTTTTGCTGATTTGGAAATGCACTGAAACCTACGAACCTAATAAAAGAAAATCTGTGGATCGAAAGAATTTGAAACGGGGGAAAAACAACAATATTAAAAAGGGAAGAATTTGAAAGCTTCTAGAATGTCAAGAAACAGACACATCAAATCGGAAGAATCAAACTTAGAACAATTCAAAGCATATGATAACCCAGAGAAACAAAAAAAAAAGAATTCACCAACACAAAATAACCAAGGAACTTTGGGATTTTAAGAAGAACCACAGGCGGCCAAGGGTTGGCGTTCCATTATCCTGATAGAATCTGAATAATCAGAAAAGTGACAAAACTGAAGAATCCGAAGCGTTTAACGTATTTGAAGCACCTTAAAAACCGAATGTCAGGAGTTTGGCACAAGACTCAAAGATATGAAAGATCCTAAGAATTTATGAAACAGATACAAATGTTCTCAGAAATCTGATATATTTAAACAATTTAAGGAAACCGAATAATCGCAAGGGTTCGAATCATCGGAGGAACCTTAAGACTCTGATAGATCTGAAGAATTGAAGAATCAGAATGATTGGAAAAAAGGGAAAAATTCGAGAATTTAAGGGATTTGATCTAGGATTTGATGGACCTGGGGGATCTCAAGCATTGAATATCCATAAAGTGTGGAAGAATCGGAAAAATACCAGTATAGAAGGTTCACAAGAAAACAGAACTGACAGGCTTAAAAATGTTATGTGTAAGAATAGATAAAAGTTAATGTAAAGACAACTTTATTGCGATTTGAAACATTTACTCTAAATGGACATGCAAGGGTTGATCTTGGTAAAGCTTATATAATTCAGGTATGGAAAGGTCAGAAGCATTGTAACCCACTTGTTCTAAAATAGGCTTACAAATCGATTGGACTTCTTCCAATTTGTTTAAGATGGCACTTTCTTCCATCTCGCTACCCTCACGTACTTTATTTTTGCGCACCCACCGAGCAGTTTCCTCAATTGTTGCTTCTAACCACTCTTTGTCCACGTCCTTAAAATCCTCCCATTTATAAGTCAAAAGAGTCTTGACATGAATGCAATACTCCCTCAGTCTAATCCACGATAAAATTACCTGATTCTCTCTTTCATCTTTCGCCTCATTGTTTATGGCGTCTTGGAGCATGTCGTCGGATTTTAGTGATACACACTTTTCGTAATCTATTGATAATTTGGAATACAGTCCAGTTTCGGTGTTACATCCGACATCGAAAATTCCATTTGCGTCAATACTAAAGGTTACATCCACTGGGTAACCCGGGGGCCGTAAGGGCAAGGTGATGACACACGTTCCTATCTTAGTGTTGTATTTCACTAATGATCTCTCACCTTCATAGACGTTGAGAGCCATCTCCTTCTGTTGATCACTGACTGTAACATACGTTTTAGTTACAGACACAGGAATGGGGGTGTTACGTGCAATTACCACACTCATCAAATTTCCCATGACGTCTATGCCAAGGGAAAGCGGGGTGACCTCGTTAATCCTTTGCCCAGACGTCTTTTTATCCCTTTTGAAAGTTGCAGCCTCTATCGCCGCACCGTAGGCTACCGCCTCGTCTGGATTTATACCTTGTGCGAGTTTATCACTATCGTTAAAGTATTCCGCCAACATATCGCGCAAGTAAGGTATTCGAGTGGAGCCTCCAATTAGAAGAACTCTTTCAACGTCCTCCCTGTTCACCTCCCCCTGCGCCAGGCAGTTCTCAACGGTCGTGAGGCATAGCCGGAAAAGATGCGCGTTAATAGTTTCGAACTCCTCCCTGGTGATCACCAGGTCAACCTCCCTTCCATCATTTAAAATGTTCGGCAAATCCAAAGTAACGCTCCTCTCAAACGATAGCGCGAGCTTAATCTTTTCAGCTCGACAATTTACTCTCCACATCGCGGTTTCGGTCTTCGTTACATCCACCCCGTACATATCCTTTAGTTTTTCAACGATGAACTGGGCCAAATTGTTGTCAAAGTCGCGCCCGCCCAAAAACGTATTGCCCGATGTCGCCTTCACCGTTATATCCTTGCCCTTGATGCTAATCACAGACACGTCGAAAGTTCCCCCACCCAAATCGAAAACCAAAATGTTCCCACAGTCCGTGATCTGATTTTTGTGAACGTATGCTAAGGCGGCCGCCGTTGGTTCACTCATGATTTTCAAAACGTGCAGCTTTGCCAGTTTTGCGGCCTTTCTGGTTGCAATCCGCTGATTGTAGTTGAAATAGGCCGGAACCGTTATAATCGCGTTGTTAATCTTCCGCCCTTTCTTCTGCTCGGCGATCTTTTTCATATAACCCAAAAGCTTCGCACTTATCTTATGAGGCTTGTAAGTCACCGCCATGTTGTTTTTGGTGACCTGTATCAAGGGCGTATTTTCCTCGCTTTCTATCAAACGAAAGCACCACGACGACAAGTTATGCTGCAAGTACTCGTCTTTGAACATCCTTCCAATTAATCTCTTGCTGTCTGCAAACGGGGCGGATTAGGTGGTGTTCGTCAATCGAACGCTTACCATATACGACATTTGCGGGGCTTCGCGCAACCCTGTCCTTTGCGTTTTTCCCAATTATTTCTTTTTCATCTGTAAACGCGACGTAGGACGGTGTAGTTCGCTCTCCGTACTGATTCTCAATTATATCCACGGTGTTCTTTTCGGGATCAAACACTCCAACGCAGCAATGAGTCGTACCTAAATCCACACCGATTGCAAATTCTTCGGCCATTCTGGAGATAATGTTACTAAAAATTTTTGACACTTTCAATGTGTTTACTTTTCACGCCTTACTTGATGTATATCGATATCAATGTATCAAGTTCAAAAAGTAATCGTAAACGATGTAGAAAAAGCGCCTTTCCACATTAACAGTCTCTGTTAGATAAAATTAGTTACTCCAACCAAATTCGTTTTCATCAATTTAACCAAAAAAATCCTTCCACAAATAAGAAAGTTAGCACTGCGGATGTACAACCTATTCTTAGCGTGTAGAATTTATAAGCACAAACATATGATACAACTGAATACCGAACGGTCTTCGAGATCTTCACGGATCCATCAATTTTACAACACACATTAAAGGGTTCAATCTGTCCCACTAGATCAGCACCTAAAATGGTATAAAATCCGAAAATAATAATCGATCACGGTTCTCTTGAATCTTTTGCCAAAGTATGGGATAATTGACTTTTCAGACAAAAACATATCCACCTACTAATTTCTAATGAATTCTACAATTACATTGACAGCCTTACATAAATTATTAACACACCCCGTCATTAACTTTGTTTATTTTTAATTTTAGGAAGTAGAACACGTTCTAGAATGAAGAATACTTGCCCAATTTGTAAATTCCAATATATTTCAGCAGTTTTCCATTGGTTAATTTTATATACAAAAAATTACCGCTTGCAATTCTTATTTGGCTACCCGTTAATTTAGTCCATTTATGGTTGAAACTTTACAGGGAAATTACCACAGGTAAATCGTGTGGTATTTCGGGACCGGTGTTGTTCCTTTTATAGAATTCTATTACTTTGGAGTTTAGGATACGATTTGGTACTTATGTAAGTTTAGGCATGCGCACTTGCAGAATTACCTACCTTAAATCTGAATGATTTAATGAAATTTAGGTATCTTGATCGGGGGTAATTTTCGCAAAGGATCAGTCAAAAGCTGCAACGCCAGATTTCGGATTTTGTTTCTCAATTATCTCTTACTTTGCGAATTCAACAAATCAAATCATTTCGAAAATTTGCATTTTGCATATACCGTTAGAAACGTTCTCGCAAGTCGGAATAAACTATGCAAGTACTCCGCAATTAAATATTAACAACGTGAATTAGTCTAGCCGTACACGTAAGGTAAGCCGATGCATAATTTCGTATTCAAAAGAAGTACGGATGGAGAAATAGCGATCATTATTTAACGTTTAAGGCGACCAATAACTTATCAAGGGTAACAAGATAATGTATCCGCCATACTCTCTTAAGTATAATATAATTTGCACCAGAAGCAAATTGTTATTAAAAACCGACTTCGATATATAATTAAACTCGCGTAAATACAGAAATTTGTAAAAATCGCACGATAATAATGAGTACGTTCCGTACCGATCTGATATAAAGGCCGTCGTTGCAGTAAATATTACCGAAAATGCCCCAAGGGTCGATTTTAGATATGATCTCTACGAACGCAGCAGTCCAATTCTACTTCCTTCGTACTAAACCGGACTATAAATGCACTCGGTTATTATTATAAAGCTCCGATTAATGCGGATCTTTTATCGTAAACTACCGGTGGGTGGTTTCTATTGATATTAATAAAAGTAAGGGGTTCGCTGGCCACATGTTTCTATTACTTTCGATTATTGTCGGACTTGAAGTGCTTATGGAAACTATTCCCTCAACTGGCATGGCACTATACTTACAGTTATCGACATAAGTAGCTGAAAGGACATCTAATAGCCGAAGTTTTTTTATTGTTCCAATTTATGTGATGGAATTTGTTATATCGCTGCGTTAAGTTACTGATGTGAGAGGGGGGACTATAATTTTGTTTTTTCACAATATGCTACTGTCGAAAAGTTTGTGAGACATAGAATATTGAAATAAAAAATAAAAAATTGAAAGAATGTCCAATAAAAACTATGCTTAAAATTTTGGAACATTGTAGAGGGGGAGACTTAGAAAGTGCCCAACGGGTAACATTTCTTTTATAAATACAGGAGTATCCGGTAAATTCTCTCCGGAAAACTCGTGCAGAAGACTCGCCCCAGAAATATTCGCCCCCGGAAGATTCACGTCTGGAAAATTCGCTCTCGGAAATTTCCACCACGCGGGTGTAACGCTTCAGAGGTGAAATTACCTGCAGTTGTGTTTCCTTGGGGGCGAATATTGCTGAAGCGAATTTTTTGGGACGTCTTATTAATGCACTTAATAGTACTGACCGACTGCCCGATTTAAAGGCCTTTATGGGGAGATTCTGTCTGTCTCTCAGCTTTAAATTCTTATTTTAGGGAGCAAACTTAGCCCCTTACAGAATATAGGTATGTGGCAATAATAGTCGATATCGGGGGTTGTAGGTAATTTATGTTACACAACAAAAATGTTTGTTTCTTTATACATTATGCATTAATCAATGACCACCTAGAAGTAAAATTCCTCCCGCGTTAAAATCTCTGGCCTCTTGCACCTCCCCCTAAAACTCCTATGAAGAACATTCGTCGATTTCACTTATCGAAATTCAATTCCTTTATGATAATATCTTTTCCCACAAGTTGGTTGAATGAATCTGCCACTAAAATTTTTTATATGCTTTTTCTGAGCTCAACACGAACCCTTTTTTTTCTTCCTGTTAGTTTCCGTGTGTTTCTACCTTTTTTAAGTAATCAATCATGGAAGTAGTCCAATCTATTCATTATATTAGCCGTCGTCGTGAACTGTGTGCCCTCTAACAAACATGAAAATGCTGTTTTGAGACCGGCCCTTCATACTTTTCGAGCAGCATACACTTCCAAA
The DNA here is from genome assembly GCF_008802855.1 of Photinus pyralis. NCBI lineage: Eukaryota > Metazoa > Arthropoda > Insecta > Coleoptera > Lampyridae > Photinus > Photinus pyralis. The sequence goes on from NW_022170663.1 coordinate 12,356,129, forward strand.
ATGTTTTAAGTTTTTTAAGGTTTGTCAACACAACCTTCCAAAAACGCCAAATTTATGGTCGCATATTTTATTTAAGGACGTATAAGGCAATCCGACTCTTCATTGAAAATATTTCGCTAATTAATTGCTGAATTTTTCACAATGAGACTTTGTCTGCCACGGTAACGAACAAATTTTCCCTTTGATCTTCACAAAAAGAAATGAAGGAGAAACTTTGATGTTAATATTTTATGCGTAGCTCAAAAAATCCCCTATACCATAATTTAACATTACAGCTGAAATTCCATCCCTGAAATAAAAATTTCTTTCTAATTTGACGCTCGCGTTGTTCTCTTACATTCAATCAATCCCACTTTTGCAGAGCCGCTAAAGTATTAACGTAAAAGCTCTTAACTTACGATTATTTCTTTGGCAGTTTTCCAATGCTCAAATGTTGTATCTTTAAGTTTTAGTACCAAACGTAAAAGTTTCCGTGAATTTGCTGGATGTCAACACATTAATATCACTAAAAGGTTTACTTTATTCATTCCCTTAACGTATCCGTTTTTCCATCTGAAAATCGGGTACTACCTACTCATTTTTAATTATGCAAACGTACCAAAGAGTAAATTAGAAACTTGAAATGTTTTTTTAATAAGTTTAATTGACGTGCCAATTTATCAGCTTACATTTTTAACGAGACGAATGTAACGTTTATACGTTTCCACAAATGGATGGTAAGTGCGTCCGCTAAGATATGCTTCTGTGAGAATCAACGTTAAAACGTGGACACGTTTTACATAAACAAATTATATCTAGAAGTGGAGGTGAGTACTTTTAAGTTTCCGGAAGTTTCTGCTCGCATATTTCCATAAATGATATTGGCGCTTCTTTTCTCATTAAAATTTGATGCGGCAAAGGGTTGTTTGGCAGTAAATATAAGTTATCAGGTGAAACTTTGTATAAAAATCGTTACCGCCAAAAGCGACGCATTCAAGCAAGACATTTTTTCGATTTAAACACAATTACGAGAACATAAACAAAACGTTTCAAGAAGCGGAAATGGGTAGTATGTCTCCTGAAGCTATCTAATAATTATAACTGCTTTTATAAGTTGCATGATGTATCCCAAAGCCAGCATTTAGAGTCCCTGGGAGCGTTTATGAGATATTGAACAAAAATAATCGTAACATTAATTATATTTGTGGATTAAATGAAAGAGCAAAATTGCAATAGATACGAAAGCGTACGTGTAAATTTTGTTGTGCTTTTTAAATTTTTTCCCTAATACCTAATATTACAGTTGTTTTCCCTTAGTGTACAAACGTTCACATTCTCGCATTTTACAGTTTTTTCTAAGGCACTCCATGACTATGGCTTTTTAAACGCCTTCCAAAGCTGTTTTTTCAGATACCTGTCCATTTTAGAGTGATTGGTCTTAGTTTTACGGTGGGCGGCTACCTGTGACTGTTTTTATACTAATAGACGACGTTGATAGGCACCGGAAAGCTTCAAAAATCGTCTTGAAGGCGCCGGAAAGGGTATTGATTCCTAGTACCTAAACACTGATAAAATTAGAGTCTAAAACACTAATGAAAGATTTTAGAAAGCTATAGAAATGAGTGATCTGTAAAAACCCTGAAGGTTGAATTTAAACGCCCAAGGGTCGATTTTTCAGTTAAATTTATCGAATAGCAAATCTCATTTGTATCCATGGAAATTCACTGTCAGTGGATTAAATGCTAACACGGAAAACCGGCCCTAGTTCGCACAAAAAAAGCGGAACCTCTACCCCCTTCTTTGTACTAGTATTTATTTTAGTATTAACACTTTCACAGCTTATAGCGTATTGATTTTCGATCGGCCATTATCTCAAGTTAATAATGCAGAGAAACGGCCTGGATATAATTGCGTATTCTAACTAATTATGAATAATTAATTAATACTTTTGATAATTTGTGTGTGCCAGGTTAGGCGTAAATTATTTCCTCGTAATTCGTCGGTATGGCGAGTGAAAAGTAATTGGAAAGATTAATTACGCGAAAAGGCAGGAAAATTATATATGAAGCGTTAAAGTTTACATTATGCTGCATCCGCGAGTAGGTACATTATATTAAAATTCGTATAGAAGTTGGGCCATTAAAATTTTACGAAAACCCCCTTCTGACGGGTATACGCGCAAAAGAACTTCTCGTCTTTCGTTAAAAATTCACGCAAAATTAGTGTCATTTAAAAAAGGAGGCTTTTTGTATGTGTCAGTAAAACAAAGTTCATTTATAAAATAGATAGACGAAACCTATGAATTTCGTGCGCCATGACGAAAACAACAGGCATGGAGCACACGACACGTTTCTATTTCCTTGGGGCAAATCATAGAGGTAAAATATTTATATATCCTTCAGCTTTGAGGCAATACCAGGTCTGAATACACAAACAGATTGATTCAATTTTGTAATGCTCTTAGTGCCACTCTCTTTTTTGTGTACAAGAAGTAAGGAAGAACAAATATATTTTATGAATTCACGTACGTATTGGAAAATTTATAAGCCCAAAATGTCTTTTTAGATATACACAACCGCTTCGGGTAAGGTCCTCAATTTAGTCGCTCGCTGACGATTTCTGTTACTACATTCCATTCATTCATTTTCTAGTTTTACGCGACTCATGTTAGCAAAGTTGGTTTAATTGCAAATATCGACCAATTAACAGATGAGAGACGATTTTACAAATACACTATCATGAAAGAATACCTTCTAACTATCTGACCTACTTCATGGCTTTGGGAAACCAAAAATGTTGATCGAGATGGCAACTATAATATAGGTACAACGTGAATTCTGTGTGAGGTAAATGAAATTGGGCTTAACTATTCCTGTGTCTGGAAAGTAATTTCGGTTGTCTTTTCATTACATTCAGATAGACACCATTACTGATAAAATTAACAGGAATGAATTATTGCGTTTTATTCTACGGTTTGTGAAACATAATTTTTTTTAGCATAGCAAGAGTAAAGAGACCATTAATCTTAAAGGTAAATTTTTAACGCACATTTACTAACAGTAGGGTAGTACATTTATAATATCAATTTTGATTAAATGAGAAAGACTTTTGTGTTCCGACTCAACGTTTCCGGAAAGGAAAAGGCTTTTATATTCCTTGGACTGCTTCTATTAGATTTGAAAACTTTTTGAAGGTCAATTTTTTAGGATTCTGTGTTACTTATATTCGCCGTTGCTTGTAAAACGTTTATCGATAGCAGATTTGAAAAGTGGTTAAAATTAGGAAACTTGATAGACACGTCAGGTAAGAACCGATAAGGCCTTGTTTATTATGCAGGTGGAAGAAGCTAGAACATGTGGTCATGCGCTCTAATCGCCAATTGCTACATTTTTGAGTTTCAAAGAATGACGCGGTCTTTAATAACGATTAAATTTATGCGTATCGAGTGTGTTAGTGGTCGTTTCAGGTGTAAATTTATTTCTTTGAAACTACAGTTCTCTCAAGACGTTAATTAAAAAAAGTGCCTTGCTAGGAAATATGCAATGATGACCTGCAACAAAATTAAGGTAGGAAATTTACATATAACCACTGTCTTCCTATCGTTGCCTTTTTATATATTGAAAAACGATCAGTACTTACTTTGATGGCGTCCTAAATTTTAGTACCAAAAATGAAAAGGGTAGCTAGTAGCTACATCGTTTCCATGTCTTTTCAGATAATCTAAATTTGCTTATACTATGGGACATTTTCTTGTTTGTAATTATTAGTTCGTATTTTAATTATGAGGGGTAAATTAAATAGAAAAAGGTTGTTTGGTTATGTATTTTTAAAACGCCTGTTGCTTCATTTCCTCATTATGGGGAAGACTATTTTACTTTTCGATCGTTTAAGTCAATGCGCATTTGAAAAAACGGATAACAATTAAAATAGTTTGTAGAAGTCAGGTAAGAAGCGATAAGACCTTGTTTAATCTGCGTGCTGAACAAGTTTAGGAACATATGGTCATGCGCTCTAATTATTTATTGTGTTTTTGAATTTCGAACGATAACACATGTTGCAGGTGGAAGTAAATTATTGACGATTGAATTTAATTTATCAGTACGCGAGTGGTGCCATTTCGGATGCAGTTTTATTTATTTGAAAGTAGTTTTGTAGAAATTTTGTTTAAAAAAGTGGCTTGCTAGGAAATTTCGAATTAACAGCAATTGAGGTAGGAAATTTACATAAGTTAATAGTCTTTATATCGTTGCATTAGTCTGCAATTAATTCGATGATTTCATAGAGTTTCGTGTACTGCAACGTTTCCATTTTTCTATACCTAACACCTAAAATTTTAGTTTTGGTTTGATTAAGCTACAATTTCTCACTGTTCATTCATTACGAAACTAAGTTGTTTCATTGTGGTATACAACTGGTAAAATAAATAGTTTGAAGTGTTTGAAGCAGGAATGGTAGTCGGACATTGATCCATAGATTAACAAAAAAATACATGTTTTTGGATGTGCTAATATTTGTAAGGTTTTATCCATTCCATCATCCTGCTTCAAATGTAGTTCCAACAGCGGCAAAGATTTCTAAAACTGCATTACAATTTTTGAAACTATATCAACGGAAAATGGGGACACTATACCTCAACTTTCGTCTGCCAAAAGGCTGGCGCATCAAAAATTTCCACACAGATTATTTCCTCATAAATTAATAGATATAAATCGCACGGAAACGCTAGTCTTAAGAGGGACTTCTTTATATTTTTGCTTTTAAAATCTGAAATGGAAAAATATGTCTAAAGATTTTTAATTGCTTGGCTAATAGCCCGTGAGCCAGGTGCATTTTTAACCTCATCATATCATGCCGACTGATTTTAATACTGTAGGCAGATGACATCCTAGCGAATGACGAATACCAGAGCAGGATGCTACGAAACATTTCGGAAATTTTTTTTAGATTTACAGGGCAGGAACAATGAACCATGAATCCTTTTCTTACCCAATCTTCAATTAAAAATTCGAAGAGTGCTTCTTTTGAAGTAGATATTTTTCAATGCATCTACGAAATTTGAGGGACGTACTTGATCAGGCCCATTTATTTTCGGTGCAGCAGTCACGAAATTTAGAATTTTATTTCTCTTGATGACTCGCTCAAATCGTTCCCGAACATTCTGTTATGAACTGATGTTTACTTTATCAATTAAATGGTTTTAAGCATCTAGCAATTATACATTTAAAAATTTGAAAACATTGTTGAATTAAGTAATTTTGAAAAGACTATTTAAATTCGAAAAACAAAGGCAAACTCTCTCACACACAAGCGCTTTTCACCATACCGTAAACATGTCAAGTATCTAATCACTTCAAGCATGTCTTAAATTTTACCTTTGTTTTTTGAATTTAAATAGTCTTTTTAAAATTACTTAAATCAACATGTTTTCAAATTTTTAATACGTGTAAGTATTTCGTTATCAAAATTTTTTTGCTAATTTAAGTCACTTTGTTCTAGGCAACTTTTCAATTATGTATAATTTCTGAATGCTTACCTAAACTTAGGAAGACTTAGCTCTTAGATGGGAGTTTCAATGTACTCGTCCAAAACTTTACAATTTTATGTTTAAAACGCAACCCATGTGAATTTACATTTAAAACTAAACTTAATTACTATACCTATCAGTTTTTCAACGTTCAAAATTTGCTTCCGTTTTCAATTTTAAATTGGCTCCGTCTTCAACGCGTCAACATTTGCTTTTATTATCTTCAACTTTAAGTAAGTCCGGCTTAATTAAGACCATTTAATTTATAAACTCAATTTCAGTTGCTCAACTACTTGATAATGGCTTTTACCGAAACTAGTCGTAATATTATTTCATATAAGTTATATGTGTTGTTGAACAAGCCGTATAAAATATCAAAAGTATTTAACTAATCTCCCGAATAAAATTAAGGGATACAAATTTTAGTAATATCAGCCCTCTATCTAAAATCTGATTTCATTGACTTTCAAACTTTAGAATGGCAATGAAACATTTCTTATATGCGCTTGTACTTACCCCCAATGCAATTAAATATAAACTATTCATTATTCCTAAGCTACCTACCTCATTTTGTACTAAACCAATATCACTGTATAAATATAAAGATCTCTCAAAACTACCTGGAAAGTGAATTTTGCTCATTTAAAAACTACGTTTCTAAAATTTATTCCCCAAGTTGCAATGCTCATCGACGTGAATCAAATAAACAATGAACGTTAAGCTACTTAGTGGAAGTTTATATACGTTTTATCGCGTTTTTTCAGCAATAAATGCGCCCACGGCCATGTTATTGATGCAACTTTGAAAAACAAGTCCATATTTCTTTACCTTTGCATTATTAATGTAAGTAAGTAAGCTTACGATCCTATGAATTTAAATTGAACATTTATACTATTCGAAATTACACTTAATCCACTATGCATAAATAACAAGTAGTTATGGCGTTAGCATCCTTTCGTCGAAAAGTCGAGTTTGTAGGACGGAATTTAACCCACATTTACAATTTGTAGATTTTCTATTCTGTTCCCGAAGAAGTCAAATGCATGGCACAGAACAATTTTTCATTTCAGTAAGACACCCATCTTGTTCTTAAAATCACCACATAGAGACCACAAAGGTTCTAATTCTAAGCTCATGCTGGTCATCGATTGGAATATTAATTGATAATACCTCTAAGGGCTATAGCAATTTGTACAATGGTTGGATAATTTTTGTAATTCTGTAGGCGAACCCACAAAGAATTGTAAATAATGTATCAGAGGACAGTTATTTCAATTTTATTTCTCATAAATTAATAAAATATGAAGTATAATTTTGATGTCTGCAGCCATTGAGTATAGTAAGTAATATCAGATGACTTAAATGCTTTGCAAACCGCCTTGTTACGTTATATTTCGGTTACAGTCAGTTCTTTAAAAACAGCTAAAAATGTAAGGAGTAATCATGTTTTTAATAACACGTGCTAGAATATTAGGCAGTTACAGGAGCATGATACATCCATTAAAGGAAGTTTAATTTAGAAATAGTACTTTACTTTCCTTGCATACAGCCTCCAGCACGCTCCCCAATACCATTGAATAAAAAATCAATGCCAACACTTAATCCTTTGGGATTGGGCGCCAATTTTCGCAGTAAAATTTTCAGTTACAAACAGTAAATTTTAACATGTTGGCTTACTTATACGTCAGCAGGTTAAAATTTATAATTGCAAACTATTAAGATTACGACTTTATAATATTAAAATAAGGGGAAATAAGAACAAAGTCGTTTTCGCCATTGTTTTCCTTTATTAACACCTTAAACTATGATGACTGCGTCCACGCAAAGTAGGTATACAATTTAGAATCACCGTATAAAACAACTGTATCCCATTTAAATTTCATACATGATTTTGCATGCAGTGGTGTTTCCCACATTTTTTTAGTTCTTAAACAATGGCTTAAAATTTAAATTCAATTCATCTCTTGAATGCAAAAGTTCGTTGCAGCTTTAAACACAGGCGAATCTAGTGAATGCAAAGTTGGAATTTTTACTCAGTGTACCTCCTGAAATTATCCTTTTTTGGGGACTATGCGCACACTGTTCCATATTGGACACGTGCTGCATGCCTATACCCACCCGAGTCGGCCTTTTTTTGCATCATAATTTGTCGTTTTCATTCAGTACCTGCTATTACCTAGGCGGTTTTGGTTGCCGCTCCTTTATTTATTTGAGGGCAGAAAGAGCAAGTAGTACAATTTCTTTTTTGTGGTAAAGAAGATTAAGAAAATTATTTTGGGATCATATCCCCAACAATTGTACGATAAATCGATCTTTGACCAACTTTCAAACATACGATACCTGTTTATGGCGTGATTGTGACACAATGGCAGCGCTGATAACGTGAGACGCTTGCACCTGCATCATTCTTTCTTTACAATAAATTTAATGAAGCCAGTTGTTAATCGAACGTTGAACGCGAATGAATCTAGTGCGGTCAGTAGCAAAATTTGGGATTTCATCCCTTTGCTGTCTTGTGGGTAAGTCATATTACGGTTATACACAACGGGTACCATCCTACTCATTGCCAATTTTTAATTCTTTAAATCCCCAATGCCAAATCGAAAGTATTTCAAATTCGTAACTCAAAATAACAATATTTTATTGCTTGTAAGTATGTATTCTAATGTAGTATGCTTTGTTTCAGGAGCCGCGTCTAGAAAACATCTAATGGGTAAGTGTTTTTTGCTACCAAATTACAGGTGGTGGTGTATTGGTGGTGGTAAATTTGTTAAAACCGTCGTAAGGATTGGGACGTTCAACTTGATATTGTTTTACATACCACTGAATCTTATTCTTTTTGCAATTTTGGAACGTAATAAAGAACTGTCACTTGCATAGAAAACGTAACCCGTATTTGAACCAGATTACGCGTTTATCATCTTTATGGAATTCGTCGGCACGTAATACGAATCGTTAGTACTGATTGTGTCACCAACTTTGGTTTTGTGAAAATATGTTATTTCTCTTGTAGCAAAGAGTAGCTAATAATTATTAAGTATTCTTTGCTTGTAGCTTTACACATTTTACTATACTGATAGAATTCTACAAAATGTCAAGGTACTTTAATTGTTTAATACACAAATCAAGCTAAATTACAGCTTTTCCAAATTACTAATCGATAAAACTTGTTACACATCTGGTAAATTTTTGCCAGTAATAACCGGTCACAGAATATTCGCCCTGGGAAAATTCACCTTTGCAAAGTTCGCTCCAGAAGCATTGAATAAAATAGTGTTTTTATTCAATGGCTCCAAGTTAATTTGCCCCGGCCAATTTGATAACGAGAGATGTTTGTCCTCAAGTTTAAGGGAACATTTGCCCTGTATTTTTTGCATCTACACTTGCAATTGATACAATACATACTTATTATCAACCATGTAGCATAAAAATGGAACCTATCCATCCTCCTAACGTTATAAGATGAAATCTCTAGTAGAAATAGAAGATTAGGATGCTTCATCTTATGTAACATCCCACACTACTCCACAGTCCAGGTGCAGTATCAGGCTTTACGCTAATGTAGCAGTCCTTGTTGCAAATAGGGTTTAAACTTTCATTTTTTTTATAAAACTGGAAATTCCAACAAGAAAACCCTTTTTATTTTTTTTACCAAAACTTTACCTTCTGTAAGTATAACTTTTCTTGCGTATTTAAGAGATTTTTCCTTCATAATCTGAAAAATGGCTACACTTTCCACTTTCGAGCAAAAGAACGACACTAAATGATCATATAAATAAAATGTATACCTGCTGTTTAAGAATGCATCTCGCTTTTACATTGAAATAATTTTCACAATCTGAATAATAAAATTTGCCTTGAAATGGCCAACGTACCAAATTCAATACGTTCTTTCACTGGCAAATTACATTGAAAATACAAAATTTGAAACCTCTTAGATACTCGTACTTTACTTAAAATTTTACCTCTATATTCTATAGATTTAATATTTCTTTTGGTCGGTGGTATAGGTATATCCAATAAACCTCTAAAAAGCATTATGCAGGTCAGCCTGTAATTGAGCACAAGCTTGTTGAGGGCACAGAACAAGAGAGGGGCAATAAATAAATAAACTTGGCGAAATTCATAAATACGACTAACCTTCATCCCTATAATTCTTTAGCGATATTGGCGACATGAATATAACATTTTGGCCGACATAAGTAAAAACGAATTGAATGCTCGAGTAGTAATTTCCTATCACTACCGGTTTGGCCGAAAGTGACCTTAAATTTCGAAATTTAAATGGTGAACTTTGTATATTTTTACAAACAATTTTAGAGTTGTTTTTAGTAATTTATTCGATGTTGGTCCACTTAGCTTCTAGTTTCCAGTTAGAAGTTCGAGCCCTGAAATCGAATTAAGGGCTTTGAAATCGTTCTTCTTGTAGTAAGTTAGTTAATTTCGAACTAACAAAACCAAAAAAACGAAGTTGCCATTTATTAAGTTTAAACGGGTGGTGTCATGATATCTTGTTTCATGTCTTGAAGTTGAGATTGAAGTTTGAATTGAAACTTTTAATTTAATTTCTTTTTCCAAAACTATAAACTTTTATAAATCCCCGTCACTATTTTACTCCTGGACACATTGCAGGTAGTCATGCCCTAGGTCATGCCCTTTTGTTTTTTTTGTTTGTGAAATACGGAACAATAAAAAAATAAATAAAGTTAAATTTTGGCAAAGTTGCCTATTTTGATGCTTAACAAAATGCCGTTTTGAAACTGAAAAATTCCGACTACTTTCGGAAATCCGAAATTTTGCAAAATCGTTTCTATTTTTTTACCGAAGTTATTTAAAAAGATATGTCAAGATAAATGACATTATTATGGCCATTTTTTTCCCTATAAAAGATCTTAGTTTTAAATTTCAAGTCTGACGTTTCGTCTTCTGTTAACCATCATCAACTTTTCAACGGTTTTTTCTTATGGAAGTCATTTTTACTTTTTGTGTCATTTGATAGAGCATTTTTTTCTATAGGGCTGAAATCCTACTACGGACACTTTTACCAATGTGTCTATACAATTATAATATAGGAATTTATTTTACTCTATACCCACCTAAATGTTCGTACAAAGTTTAATGCTTTCAAACGTTTACTCTGTATCTAAATATTCAATTATTTTTCATTGCCGCTTTGGTAACTGAAGCTTGTCGATTTGATTTGATTTGAGCCAAGCTCAACTCACTTGGTAAGCGATACAAAACTATGGGATTAGGAAATGAATTAAATAATTAAAATCATGTGGAAGAACGTTCTAATTTGAAATGCAGGATTTTACGAAATACGTGTCTGTATATGGGTCCCATTCCGACGGGTAGCAAATATGCATCTTTTACACGAGTGGGTACTTAATCTATTTTACTCCAGTAGAGAGCGAATCTTTAGACCATAAATCCAGAAATTTTACGCACAACAACTTGCACTAGGGCCTTATAGCGTCATAAATCTCAAGACACGTTATGTGATGTGAAGGAAAAAGGAACATAATGAATAAAATATGCTTGAACGAAACTAGCAATGCCATCACGCAGATAATTATAAGTAGGTAGTCCAATATAGAAAGTTTTCGGTTCCAAACTAAAGTCAATTTTGAAAACTATTACGAACTGAAATTAAGTTTCGATACTTTTTTATGACAAAGCGAAAAACTAATAAAACAAATTGCTTCAATAATAAACCAATCACAACTAATGGAAAACATTCGAGTTGTAATAAGCTTCTGTTCAGATTTAAGTTCATCCAAGGCTTCGGCAAATCCAGGACGCTTCATTTCGTCTTTGGATTTTTCCACGCAGCGCCAATTCATTCGACGAACCATGCAATAAAACTTCTAAAGCACAATGCTTTCTTTCTTTTACAAGTTTTATTTTCCGTGAAAAGAGTCTTGTAGACAATGCGTGCTAAACTTAGTTTCTCGGTGTTCCTAGACAGAGGAAATTCGTGATTTATTGCTGCCTTGTCTAATGCCATTTCACCCCTCACCTATACTAAGATGCGGGGACGTGGTTGAAATTATATTTTCGCCAGCAAAATTATGATCATTGATACCTGAGTTAAAAGTTATCTTTAGTTTCCCCAACGGTAACGTACACTTCTAAAAAATGGTTTCACATTTCGTTGCGCGCCTGATAAAAATTGTGTCATTTTAGAAAACGGCAAGGGTGATCTTTTACTGACGACGTCATATGTTACGCTTTACGAGTTACATTTTCCAAAACTTTCCCATTATTTCTCCTTACGTCTAAAACAGACATTGTTAGGGGCTCATGAATAAAATATTTACAAATTTGCGATGGACCATAACCAAAGTGATAAACGTTTTAATTTTTCCAATCCATTCTATACTTGGGCATATGATTGTATAAGATAATGGCGAAGTTCATCTTTTGGATTTTATTTCTAGACATCTGCAGGAGCATGTGGCGGGGTGTTGCCATGGAAATGACATCTTTCGCTTTCCTCATCTGCTTTAGTGCCTGGAGATTTAAGGGTTGCAGTTTGCACCCGGTACAACACTCTATATACAGAACCTAATAAACTACCTGACAGATAAGACGTTTACATATATGCCATTCCTATTTCTCACGTAAGGTGCGTTTATTCGTCGATAATTCTCGCACTAAACGAAATACGTAATTGCGTGCCGAAATGTAAATTTTCTATTTATATGAACCGCAAGATCATATGAAATATTTTTCTGTCATAAATGTTTATATACAAAGTTGTATGCCAGACCAAAAATATTTACTGCCCTTCGTTCGTTTGTTACTAATCTTTAGGCTAAAACCAGGTGCCAAATTCTTGACTGAACGTCTTCCTAGCTCACACCAGATAAATCAAGTAAAAACGTTTTCGCCCTAAGGCGAGTAACTTTAGCGCAGTTTCCATTCATTGATCAGAGAAAATGTATTTCCAAATTTGTTCGTATGTAAAAACGTATTTGCATATAATAAAAAACAAAAATTAGTGTACACAGCCTGTCAACAGTTTCGAAACCCCAAAGAAGATAGCATGGACCTACACGCGTTAAATATGGTTACAAAATATGCGTATAAAAAAAACTGAAATGAATATTGTATTGGTGGATCCATTATTATTTGGGATGTTATTATTCAAAATTATCGTGCCTGTCCTTTTTTATATATGTATAGCCGTAAATAAAAAAACTTTTTGGGAAAGACAGAGGCGCGATAATTTGAAATGTATACCTACTCCCATTTTATGCATTTTTTTACGTGAAGGAAATTTTGAAATCAAAGAAAGGGGTAGGTACTGGATTTTATCCACTTATCCTTGAAAGTTGCCAATGCTAGGCTTGTAGTTGCAACAAATATGCCGTTGTTGCATTGCAAAAGTCAGTTATAAAAATAATTCTTTTAGCATTTCAATTAAAAAATTTCCCAAAGACAAGAATTCGCGCAAAATGGGACGTTTCGTGTGTGAAATAAGACATTATCGAGCTTTCTACTATAATTAGTGAGATCATTTCGTTCCGTACCAGACTTTCATTAGTACTATATGAAATTTGAAAGGCTAATCGGATAAGTATAGATTAAAATTACAAAGGCGAGTTAGTGAAATGGGTAGGTACGTCAATCCGGCACTGAGGGTACCTGATTCCTGATACTGATTTGAATCCAGATTAGGGAATTGATTTTTGTAAGAGTTTAGTGGGTTGGGATGGTACAGCAGCCTTGGTTAAGAGGCCGCTCATTTAAAGCAATTTGAAAGAATTTTCGCTTAAATGACTATACAGGAACACAAAATTTAATCTTATGGGGCGTTTTCATGTTAAGCGATTGTGGTTTTTTAAATTGAAGTGTAAACCATGTCATTTAAATTTGACGTAGTTTAGGTATAGCATTATTTGTCAGAACCTTGCCCAAGGGAACTCGTTTTACAGGAAAATCTTCTATTCAAATCACGTTGTCTACTACCTAAAAGAGGAGTAAAGTATACCATGTAAAGATGGGCGAAGATATAATAGGTAAAGAGCCTTTTCAGTTGCATAAACTTGACTTTTATTTAACTATCAATATTCACTACAGAAGATGAAAGGTTCTATAATAAAATTCTATTTATTCACAAATTAATTACGCAAGAATTTAATTTCAATTTGGTAGTTCACCAGCAGCTAAAATTCTGATAAGCATTTATAGGCTGAGATTCTCCCCTCTAACCAGTGCTATGGCCTCTGAAACGAGAAAAAATTGATCTCAATCGCTATAGTTACTAAAATTTATGCGAAAAATATTTACATAAATTTCCTCTTTGGTATATACTCGTAGATCAAAATTCTAGTAGAATTTACCTTGCAAATTCAGTTGGCCATCGTTATCAGCATCGTACTTAGCGAAAAGCGTTTTTACCCTGTCCTCTTTAAATCCTCTAGCAATAGCCTCGGCAATACTTATTTTACCATCCTTATTCTGATCAACTATGTCAAATAAATCTTTAATTGCTGCATCGGTCATGCCGCGGTTTTTCGTTGATGCACCATCACCTGTACACGTAAAAAATAGCATCAGAAGTCAGAACATACATCGGAAATTTTTATAACATAAAATTACCTACCTTGAATTGCGATGAACGCAATCAGGCAAGATAGAAGAATAACGTTTTTCATTTTTAGTAACAATCTGCAGGTAGTATCACTACTGTTTTGCATGACTGTTATATACAATACCTTTTATAGGATATAATATGGTATCTTATTTACCAGTATTGTAAAAGGTACACAAATTACAACATTTTATACTGTAAGAAGGGACGTTATAGCTCAGATTTATTTATGAACAAAAAAATAAATAAACTTAGATTTATCATCATCATTATTATCATTTATCATCATCAAACATAAACGCGACAAGATTAAAAAATTTACCAAATTTGAATGTTGTAACGGTACAACTAGGGGACAGCGAAAGGTCGAAGTCAATAGATAGTTCAAGAGACGCAGACAGACACCATTTAGGGGAGTTAGGGATGCGCCAAGAAAAATTTTTTACGAGGGTTTCACGAAAAGTAGAAGTTTCGTGAAGAACATAAGGGTTATCATAGCCTCCAAAACATGTAATTTAGTAGCCTTCTTGTTAAAGTATGTATATAGCGTCGACTTCATCCAATTTCGCAAATAAAATTCTTCTAAACCAAAAGGTCTGTCGAAAGATGACCTTTTTTGAACTAAAAAAAAGTACAGTAGAGTACAATAAATACCGATTCCTTCACGTAAAAGAATCCGCGTATCATCTCCGATGTCCGACAAGGTTACCTTTATCATCCTTTAATCGAATCTAGATTGCTTGTGCCAATACAGCACATGCGTGTATAGAAATAATTATTAAACGTTGTCTAAATAAATATTTGAAATAATAATTTTTCTAAAGTTTCACATAATGTAGGTATCCAATTGCGCAAATTTCTTTGCAAACATAAATTATAAATATTAGAGTAATAAATAAAAGGTGGCGCAAGGTCGTGGACGACATTATCACATATAGTAGCTTAAAATAATCTCTGCCCAAAAAACTACTGTAACTCACTTTTAGAACGATCTTTGGAAGCTCATTGCGTTCTCTAAAGCAACAAGTATAGTTAATTGATTAAACAAACTTACCTGACATGAATTTCTGATAATTGTATATCTTCGTTCAAATTATGTAGTATCTCGTTTGGAGTACCAATTCCACACGTTTTACAGCTAAAAATACTTAAAACCAAAAGACATTGCCCTATCATTGCGCTATAGGTACATATGGATTTGTCTGAAGCAGGGTATTACCAAAGATATACTCTTTGGTATTACCTAGGTGTCAAAGCAAGAAGCAATCAAAATTCTTCTTATAAACCCACCATCGGTATGTTATAGTTTTGGTTCAGCCAGTTAAATTGCTAGTGGAGTAAAGTAAAAAAAATTATCAAAGTCCTCGTGTGAGATCGAAGGAACTTCAGCACATTTTTCTGTGGCAGATCATAGGCACATTCCCTTTTGGTACCCACTTTCGACGGTCCGTGCACTCGCAATTAGCGTTTGAAGTTTTGACTCCACCATCAGTAAGTTCTCGGCGGGAGTTACCATATTCCCTTTGTTGGTATCCACCTCCAACCCGTTCACCCGCAAATCGGGTTTGAAGTTTTGACTTCACCATCAGTAAGATCAGAGCTGGGCAGTTAACTTTCAAAAAGAATTTGAATACTAAATAGTAAATACTTTACACAAATCAAAGTTATTTGAATACAGATCGACCCGGAAAAAAAATTTTCTCATAGAATGTGGCCTGTAGAATCCATAATTTCAAACAGTTCCAAGATTGGGCTACTAGTTCAAAAGTTACAGCCCTTTGAATTTTCTTTCGAAATTGGTTTCTAGTCTATAACTTTTGATTGAGAAGTCTGATCGAAAAAGTACGAATTGTTTTGGATTCTACGCACCAAAATTAATAAGAAAAAGTGTTTTCCCGAGAAATTTTGGTGCAGTCGATTTTTGGTAAAAAAGGAAGGTTATACACTGCCTTTTTTTGAGGCCCTCGAAAAAAAAATTGTCTCAGATTGACCCGGAAAAAAATTTTCTTATAGAATGTGGCCTGTAGAATCCATAATTTCAAACAGTTCCAAGATTGGGCTACTAGTTCAAAAGTTACAGCCCTTTGAATTTTCTTTCGAAATGGTTTCTAGTCTATAACTTTTGATTGGGAAGTTAAGTATTTAAATACTATGCGAAGTATTCGAATACTTCTCAAAGTATTCAAATACCTTGCGAAGTATTCGAATACTAAATATTTGTGAAAGTATTTGAGTTACAAATACAAATACTGCTTCCATAAAAGTATTTAATTACAAAGTATTTGAATACTTTAAAGGATTGAATACTAAAAAGTATTTACAAAATCGAATACTGCCCAGCTCTGAGTAAGATCTTGTCGGGGGTTACCACATTCCCTTTGTTAGTTAATGAAATGCCGTACATAGGGTTAATGGCTTCAAAATTTGAATAATAATTGCGTAATTATGCATATGCCCGTTATCTTAAAATAAGCAGCAATGAACAGAACCTTCAAATTTGTATGAGATTATATTACTTATTTTAGAATATTTGACGAGGAATTTTACATTGATTTTTCGTGGAGCTACTTTAATGACTTATCCAGATACTAAGGATGATCTTTTCAGAAGTCTAAAAAAAGTTCACTTTTGACTCAATATTTTCAGCTTTAACTTGAAATCAAGTCCATTCTTATTCATTAAGCTATTACTTTATGCCTTAAACTTATCTCTCCAATCAAGTTTAAGTCTTTCAAATTGCCAGGATGCTGATCCCATGGTAATCAATCAAAAGAATGCTGACAAAATGAAGTAGTGAGAAAACACAGACGTACAAAACAGTAATAATTATATTTTCCCAAATAATTACAATATTTATCCCCAAATATCCCTACTTTCCTTAATATTATCATTATTTTCCCGCCTAACTCTTGTCACTGCACTTGCTTCTCCCTTCGCGACGCATTTTTTCCTCTGTATCTTCTTCTCCTTCTGCTGCATTTGTCTTCTGACCCTATTCTTAATTTCTTCCGGCGCTATTGTTGTAGCTGTCGATCTTATGCTACCGATTTCGTCACTGTAGCACGAATCACCTGAACAAGAACCGGTGTCTGAATCCACAGTCTGATTAAAGTCGTGTAGTTCCAGGCGTGTGGCCAGCGCTTCAGAAGCATTCTCTTCGAAACATTCGTCACTCTCCAAGTCCTCGTTTTGCTGTAGTTCCTCTTCCTCCTCCAAACCGAGCTCTATATTCATATCCTTTGCCATTTGCTTGGTAAAACCAGAACATGCAACTTCAGCGTCTAAATTGTCGCACCTCTCAGTCTCACTGAATTTTGGAAATAATTCACTCTCGTAGCTGAAACGTTTCTTGAAAAATTCTTTGATGCAGTTCACATCTCGATTGAAGTACATTTCCGCATTTGGATGCAAAGTGGAAATCATCTGAGGAAAATCAATTATCACTGGTTTCTCATTTTCGCTTAGCATGATATTAAACTCATTAAAATCTCCGTGAATCACCCCAGAATCAGCAAAACGGACAATAAGATTCATTAGCTCATCATAGAGACCCTCTACATTTTCGACTTCCAACACATTAGTGCTGAAAGTAAAAGATAAGCGGCGCAATTATAAAACAAATGTGACTTACAGTGGTTTTCCGACGATAAGTTCCATAACCACACAGTGCCTATTGTAATCTATCGGTTTTGGAACAGGGAACCCTCTATCATGTAAGGCTTTCATGTATGCAAACTCTTTTGTGGCAGAAATCCGCGAGAGATACAACCACGACGCTGACTTTCTGTGCTTATGGTAGTCGCGCTTATCCTTTATGTTTCTGAAGCAAGTTCGGCCAAGTCGATGTAATTTCAAGCACAATTCCTGGTGATCCGAATTGGCGACAATGTATATGTTACTCTCTTTACCAACACCAATCTGATTTCCAAATGAGTTGAGAGCGCCACGTTTCGTCAGTGTCTTTAACGCCAAGTAGTCATATCCCATATTCGTTAATCTATAACCGTCAACTACAAAAAGCCTGATTAATACGGGAATTGTACTGAATTGTGAACAGTACACTTTTTGCCTCGTTCGTAACTAAGCAGACGATGTTTACACAAATCTCTTAGCAGTTTGTGTACTCCTCCATGCTGCAGATTGGCGATACTTGCAGCGAGGGCAGCAGGTACCAATTCGTGGTTTTTCATACCCATTTCGATCTAGAAATTACATGCAGTGCATGGGTGAAAACAACAAGGTTATGTTTACGTACAGCAGTTAAAACGCGAAAATCCTCTGGACTTAAGTATCGCAGAAGGGAAACGTTGAGTTTGCCCATGTTTATTGTAATAATTATAAATAATTAACAATTAGAATTGACAATTTCAATGTTTAGAAATAATGAGCACTTGACGTGTATAAATAATGAATCTAAAAAGAAAAGATCCGAAAGTTATACAGATTGTTTTTCCTACACGTTAGAAAAATTGAAGGACAATTCGTATACAGAGGTGAGAGATGAATAAGAGTAATCAATGTTATTACATAATTCTTCCCAAGGGAAATGGGAGCATTGTTGAACTTCTTAGTGATTCAAAATAGTAGATTTATTTTAAAGCAAAAGATTTTTGCAACTTGAAAGGCACAGTTAGAGGCTTTTTTAACACCCATCTGAATATCTCGAGTGTAGGTACCTATTATTATTGTTATGCACCGTCACTTCGCCAAAGTTCCTTTTAAGTACCTACAATCTACTCCTCAAGTTTGTTCCAAGTTCACTTTTATCTTTAATCTCACATCTTAAGCAAATGCATCTTAAGCTGCTCAAAGTACCCCTCCAGGTCCCATAAATTTCTTCTCAGTTCCTGAAGTCATTCTGAACTCAAGTTCCTCTAAAGATTTTTGCAAGTTTTCCCCAAATTCTCTTCACATTCCCGTTAAACTTCGTAAGTATATTTTAAATTCCTCTTGCGCTTCTTTATAAAATACCTACTTCATAAGTTATTCTAAGGTTCTCCACAAATTCCCTTCGATCTCCTCCTAGCATCGTTTATAAGATCCCAACAAATTTTTGTTGTCTCGCATTTGCTACTCATGCACTTCACAAACTTCTCCTTAAGGTTCTCTAAAATTCATTAATCCTCTTTTAGTGTACCTAATCATTTAAAATTCCTTTACTTTCCATATTTTTTTCAAGTTCCTTTCGGATTCTCTTCCCTGCACTCTTCTCACCTTTATTGCGAATGTGGACAATGTAGAAAAAAATTATTCAAGAAAAAGGTGTAAGGTTTGCATATGTTGTTATTTCTACTATAATGGGTATAAAGAAATTAGAGCATAGAACTCGACCAAACCTAAACAATCTAAAACTAACGATGAAACGACGTGACGTACGTAAAATACTTTGGAATAATCCAGCCACCCCTTGCAGTGTTCTTACGTAAAAGGAGCTTTTTATTAGAAAAAGTCGTAATTTCCGAACGAATAGGGGTAGAATTTTTTAAATACTTATATAGAGTTTCTGCTTGACCGATTTAGTGTCGTGATATTGAAATAGTACAGTACAAAGTACTCTTCAAAGTCATTTATTGACATAGAGTCCCAAAATACGTTTTCGAAGCTAAAAAAAGTTAACAAATTTACGGAGGAGAACCCGGACCCCCCTACACTACTTTCAAGGATGACCCCCTTCCTTCCCCAAAACGTAATCTTACATCCACCCCTGCTGCCAAATAAGAGAAAATTTTAATAAAAAATGTAATTTGCAAAGGGGGTAGTTTCTAGTCTATAACTTTTGATTGAGAAGTCTGATCGAAAAAGTACGAATTGATTTGGATTCTACGCACTCAAATTAATAAGAAAAAGTGTTTTCCCGAGAAATTCTGGTGTAGTCGATTTTTGGTAAAAAAGGAAGGTTATACACTGCCTTTTTTTGAGCCCCGAAAAAAATTGTCTCAGATCGACCCGGAAAAAAATTTGTTTCTACTAGAGAGGAGGTAGAATTTCTATGATTACTTGTATAGGGTTGCTGGTGGACCCATTTATCTTAATTAATCAAAGTATTTGATGCGCTGTATGCGCCATGTATGCACGAAAAAATTGCTATAATTTATCTCACTTATATTCGAGTAGGTAGGTACACTGCTAAAAAATCGCATTCCAAGATTTTGGGAAAAACGCAATCTACACACAATTTTTGCAGTGAATCCAGATGATTTTAGCCAGCTCATTTATTTTACAGCATTATATAGCTAATTATAATACATCTTTTTTTGGAAAACTAGGTCGCTCCAGTCAGTCTAAAAATATTTGATGTGGTACGAGGGTGCAGGAAACCACTATCCAGGTGTGTACTCTTCTTAATAATACACATCTCACATTCACCGGAAATGGCTCCACCCATATCACAGTTTACACTTAAGGATTTTTCTCTAACCTCGCACGTTCTTCTACCATACATAAATGCAGTCGTCTTCGGTTCGAGGGTAGAAAGGCGATCTTGATCTGAGGGCTATGTGTGTCAAATCTCCGTTTCACACACTAGTAACCGCTAAGTGCTTTTCTTCCTCTGAAATGTGGGAGATTTTAACTTTCCATTCTTACTCGAGCCCTTCCGTGCGGGGGGTTTTGGGGTATCTTCATTAGAAGCGAACATTGTAGAAGATTGCGGAATCTGCACGCTGATGCCGTAATTTACAACATTTCTGGTTTCTCCTGTATTTATCAAGTTAAGATTCTGAAAGGGCCCAATGTCAAATTGCACGTTTTTTGCTTTGCTATTGCCATTAACTTCGTCCGTTACGGATCCGTTCACTGCCGTTTTTAAAATGGGTATGATACCATTAGCTAAGTTTTCTTTTTTAATTCTTTGTTGGTCTAAAGGAATTCGGGGATCAACGGGAGGAGTATAAACTTCGTCTTTGTTCTTGGTTGGAAGTGGTCGCCTTTCTCTTCTTTTGGTTTTACTTTCAAAAACGGCAGTTCTGCCGCTTGGACCTTCACCAATCGGAGCTGCCGCAGTTACCTTGATCACTTCACCACCTCCGTTTGTCTCCTGCTCGTCCACCTCTTCTTCGATTACGCTCGCCTGAATCCACTGCCGTATTCTGTCTTTCTTCGCGCTTCTGTCAACTGTTGTTTCAATGCCGTACTGTGTCAGAGTGAACAGTAGTTTGTTTTTCTCCTCTGGACTACTGTGAAAGCTATACATTGATGGACACAGGCCGTCGTCTTGAGCTGTAGATGCGTTGTTTTTGTCGGCCCCACCTTTCGACATCCACCTATCCTCCAGGAATCGATACACTTCGGCTAATCCTGCAGGTCTTCTATCCACGCGTGGTTCCAAGAACTTCTTGAACAGTCTTTGAGCCTTTGATGAAATCAGTTTAAACAATTTCGGCTGTCTTTTTATGGGCATCGCGCTTGAATGCCACGAGAGGTAGCGTACATATCTGGGGTCGTCTGCCGCGGCCTTCTGCCACGGCAAGCAGCCGGTGAGGCACACGAAGATGACGATTCCAAACTGCCACACATCATGCGACGTATCGGCCCTAAAATTAAAAGCGTAACTCTCCATTTCACCCGCAATCTGTGCGTTAATTACCCTTACTTGTAATTTTTGTCGTTGGGTATTTCGAGGACTTCCGGCGGCGCGTATGGCAACCATTCATTTCGTCTCAACACCACGGCGCCGGTTCTTCGCGTTTCACCAAAATCGCAAAGCTTAATGCGAGAGAAGTCCGATTTGAACACCAAAATGTTGTCTAATTTCACATCTCGATGAACTAAGTCTCGGTTGTGGAGGTGCTCGAGCGCTGCTGCCAGCTGTTTGGCCACCCTTTTTGAATGAAGCTCTCCAATTCCGGTTTCGGAAACGTTTGATGTGAGGTCACCTAGAGGGATGTTTTAAATAATTTAAGTTCTGGAAACCTTTGTTTTCGATGCTCATGGGGTAGGTTTGACTGGTATACCTAGAGGGCTTTTTTTACCTTTTTAAGCGTATAAGTTTTTTGTTTGTTTGAAATGTTGAACTTAAGAATCAAGATCTTAAACTAGTCTTTCACAAAGCAGGATTTCGTGTCTTGTTTTTCGAATGTAGGGGTGGTTCATGGTGGGTTAGAATCACCCAATCGACTTAATTATTGTTTTGTTCTGGTGGGGGAATGGTCCTTACCTAGAGGTGCGTATTCTTGGGAAAAAACGTAGAAACCGGGCGTTTCAAAGGCAACGTCGTAAGTGGAGATGACATTCTTGTGCGTGCTCAAATGAAGGCCGTAATGAAATTCACGATAAAAATCCCGTAACGCCGTGTAGGGCTTCGGTAGGGCTTTAAGAACCATCTCGGTGTCCGTTGCCTTGTGCTCGACAAGCAAAATTTTACCAAACCAACCTTCGCCCACAATTTGAAGTATATCAAACTCGTCGGCCAAGTTCACCTGTAAAAATAAAAGACAAAATGAAAAACTATTTTGGACGCGCGACAAAAATTTATTAAGTTTTTGGCCTTCCCAATTACAATTAAAGCGACAATGAGAATTATAAAATTACAAAACACAAACGTAACCCTGAAAATTGTTGGGCGAGCCAAGATTGTTCCTATTTTCGAATACTTCCTTTGGCTGAGAATTGCGCGTTGCAATCAATCACGTTTAAAGAATTATTTCGCGAAAACGATTGGTTTAGGAGTTACGGTTCGTATCAAGTGTAATTTAGTGATCGCTTTGTAATTACTTTTAAATTGAAACAATTTGGCGTAATTCCAATCGGATAGAAAATTTCCATTTTCTCATGCAGGATAGGTGGATGATATTACAATGAATTAACTCTCAGTCATATATCTTCCTCAAAAATACCACTGTGTCAATTTTGA
The DNA here is from genome assembly GCF_008802855.1 of Photinus pyralis. Lineage (NCBI taxonomy): Eukaryota > Metazoa > Arthropoda > Insecta > Coleoptera > Lampyridae > Photinus > Photinus pyralis. The sequence continues at coordinate 12,379,085 of NW_022170663.1, forward strand.
AAGACCCCTTTTATAGTGGTGTCGATGAAATTTTGTTTATAATCGCCCTTTTTAGGATAAATACAATTGAAGGGACTCCACCGAAAATTTCTAAACTACAACCTTTAAGTTTCGCTTTGGAACAAAAATTGCACACGTTCGTTCATCCCCTAACGTAAAAATTCATTTTTCGGGTAACTGAAGACACTGTTTACTGGAAATTGCAACCATTGCTGCGAAGTTTTACTTCTTCTGTACGACAAAGTGCCGACAGTTGTCGACAAACATGCTTTTTTTTAGTTATTAGTATGGGAGGTTTTGTTACTAACAAAACAGTACACTATTGCAACCAAAGTTTGTAGCAACCACTACTGACTATATCACACCACACGCATATCCACTGATGAAGTAGGTACCGCGATCTGAGCTGTGTTCTCTCTGGATTTCTTTTGGTGCAAAAGTTAACAATCCACTAAATACTCTATGTTGAAAAGAATCAACTGAAAAGATGCTAGATATAAAGGAAGGGGTAGTCTTCAAATACTCGATAAACCAAAACTTCATGGGGAATACCTTACCTATATACACAAATTTTCATATCATGCCAAATCGTAAAAATTTATTTATTTTCAACTCGGGAACCGTAAGTTTAAAACTAAAATTACATACTTACTAACCTTCTCAAGTTCGAACTCTCGTATTCGGTGTATGCTTCCTCCTAATGTGGCCTTCGTGACGCTACCCATTTTGGATCACATGCCCAATTTGAGGAAAATCACTGTTTAGCACAAATGAAATCGAAAACGTGAACACCACCGCGACGCCGGCGACGGCCTTTACTTAACTGTACGAGACGACGTCTTTAAGTAAGGTTGGCATACAAATGTGGAACAAGTATTTACGGATGCATTGTGCAGCGTAATGGTTTTCTATTCACTTTCTAAGTCGAAGAAGAAAAATAAATAAAACGAGGCGGTAATGAAAAATAATTAAATCGAACAGAATCAATAATTGTGGAACTAACTTTCTTTTCTCGAAACTAAATTATGCAAGATTCTAACATTGTATACAAAATGCGATGAGCTAAAATTAACTTTGTAAATGCTTTGATCTATTTTACACAAACGGGAGTAACGTATTTCCATCTCTCTTTTCCGCATTTCGGTCACTAACAAGTACTGCAGTACTGCCAATTTTTAAAGAAATTTAGACACCGGTACCCGAAATGTAATTGTCCACGTGTAAACTAATCAGGAAAAGAATGGCTAATATTTACCGCGGGCCTTTTGCTAGAAATTTGCAGCTGGCTTGATGAATACCAATACCACCCAAAGGTAACATGTGTTGATCAGTTGGTTTTTGCTATGTTACACCGTGGTCGTTTCTATGCTATGAAGGAAACCGCACAAAGCTTAAGAACAATTTTTTTCTGTACGTAACTACCTCGTACACTAATACATTTAGCCAAGCTGTTTCAAACATCCAAAAAATACCTCATGGGCCCCAAATGTGCCTAAGATGATGATTTGAAAAGCGCTAGTACCGTTTTTTGAAGCGCAAACAAACGACATTGGAATGAAATATCTGGTGAAACACTTGACTGTAGATGGTAATTACGCCGCCGTACAAAAATAAATATTTTTGAAACCGTACGGCTTCCTTCATTTCCAAAAAATTAAAGAAAACACAACCGTTTTGTCAAAATTCTACCACTAAAGACCATCAAATATCATTTCCAATTACTAAAATGATATGGATGTATTTGATGCAACAAATAACGACGAATGTAAGAGAATAAAAGACTAAGAACTGTAACGCCTATTTAATAGTGGATAGTGCACGCATAACTACTTTCAGAAATACTCCAAAAGCATTTAAAACATTATAAAAGTAGTCTGCCCCCTCTGTGAATAACAGGATACTCTATTTGTTCTTTTTTTCATTCTTCTCGGACTTTTCAGACACCTTTCTCTGTTTCTTTTACCTTTTTCATTCTATTTCACAATTCATTGACGCCCGCTTCCTCTCTTCCTGGACCACATCACAAGATTCAGTGATAAATCGCGACATAATTGTTGAAACACTTTATTTATATTTATGTCCCCACGGACACTGATGCATCCATGGTTCCGGGATGATTGGTTGCAATAAACTGGCTAGCTATTGGTCTATTACTGGCTTCGTGTAAACGCTTCTAGTGCTCTCATTTATAATATACTATGTAAAGTACTTTAGGGGTTCAAGTTCTCTGGAGTTTCCAGAGCCTTTAAATTAGAAGGCGTTTAGTTTAGACAACTGTATAACACCATTGTATGACCTTTATCACTTTCATGTAATATTAAAATATCCTAGCTTAAATATATATGCATTTTAAACTTTCTGTAATTACAATTAAAAATATGTAGAGGGTACTACACCAAAAATCAATACAGACAATGGATTTAATTCATATTGGCAACGCTGTATCTAAAATTGACAACATGCGTTTTTGAAGTGTTATATTTTCCTAACCTCACAAAATCTTTAAAAATACACGTATATGTTCACTCCGCTCATAATGAAAGTAAAAAGGTAATTTGCATGAAAACCTGAGCTGAGCAAAATGGATTCACAAGCAGTTCATGTTATGACAATAACAAACAGCATTATCGGAGTCAGCTTACTTGCAATGCCCTACTGTTTCAAGCAAGTAAGTCAGCTCTTGCAAATTGTCTTTGCATTCATCTTTTGGCCTCTTTTGTAGTGTGGCATACTGCTGTCCGTCTGTATGTTGGTCCTGAGTAATGCAATTGCCAGACTATGCTGCCACTTGATGCTGAAGTCCGCCGTTATAGCACGTAGGAGGACATTTGAGTTTTTAGCTTTTCACACCTTTGGTTCTTTGGGGAAATTCACGATAGAGATTGGTCTAATTGGTTTTTTGTTGGGCACTTCGATCGCCTACTTTGTGGTAATGGGAGACTTGGGTCCTGCGATTATTGCCAAATTGGCAGATACGAAGGCTACAGACTTGATGCGGACTTGCATATTGTTCGCCCTCGCCACTTTCTGTGTACTACCATTAGGATTATTACGGAATATTGACAGTTTGAGTAGTGTCTGTACTATTACCGTTGGCTTCTACTTTTGTTTTGTTTTAAAGGTAGTTTAATTTGATGTATTTATATCGCTAACATGTCATTTTAAGATAATTGCGGAAGCAGTTCCTCACATTCTATCAGGGGATTGGATTAATAGAGTCGAGTTGTGGAGACCGTCTGGTATTTTACAATGCTTACCAATCTTCTCAATGGCACTTTCGTGTCAAACGTAAGTGTAGCACCCCACCATTTAACCCTTGCATTTCCCTTGTCGATTTCAGGCAAATATTCGAAATTTATCAGGCTTTACCTACAGCATCATTGGAAAAAATGAACAACTTAATCAGAGCGGCAGTTAATATTTGTACGGGAGTGTACATTTTCGTCGGAGTTTTTGGATACATTGCCTTTGCCACGCAAACATTTACAGGAAATATTCTGATGAGCTTTTCTCCATCCCTCATTTCAGAATTAATTAAAATTGGTTTCGTGTTGTCATTGGCGTTTAGCTTTCCTTTGATTATTTTTCCGTGCAGAGCCAGTTTGAATTCATTATTATGCAGACATGTAAGTAGAAGCGAGGGGTAATTCACGGTACTTCAACAACAGACTGGAGTTACACTTTAACATATTTTAATTAGCACTTTTCTATCACTGCCTGTAAATTATGGTTATAGCTTTTTTTGGTTCAGAGCTTTCCAAGCCTATTCTAAAGTTCTTAATGTCTTTGTCACCATTTTCCAGACCTTCTGCTTCGTAATTTTCTTATAAGAACTGAGAAAAGTTAGCGCTTTTCTACAGGGTGTCCTATGACAAATGACTGTATCCAAAATGAGACCTCGCAATATTTTGAAATTTGTCAATAAGAGGAATTCATCTAAAATATTTGCAAGCTGGTGGCACTATACCGGAAGTGGATGCCAACTTGCTAATTTTAACATGGAACCCTTTATGTAAATCCTATACATATACTATATTTACTTCATGGATCATATGTTTTGTATGTCAAAATGAGGGGTGCAATCCCAATCATGATTGAATTGAAAAATTGTAAAAACTAAATCCCGTATAACTGGGTTTTATTAACATGAAAAATAAGGGTACTTTTTATAGTCCATTCCAAAAATTTTCAGTGTTTAAAATCTTGGTAGTTTAACATGTAAAAAAACATGGTATTAAATATTAGAATGTTTGTTAGTGGGCCATGCCTCGAAATGCGTTGAAAAAAAAACAATCAAAGCACTAAAATCAACTAACACAAATTTTTACAATAGAAAAAATATAAAATCTCCAATATTTCGAAAAATAATAAATTTTTGAATAGATTAATTTAATTATTCATTTTTTTTGCGTGGTGATTAAATTACTGGACTTTTTTGTCAAAAACCCATATGGAATGTTACTTTTTTTCATGATTTATACTATGCGTTTGCATGGCGTTTAGTCCTATCGATGAACAATAGTCACAATTTTAGGAAATTTTAAATAAAACGGAAAGCATAACAGATAGGTATGGGGAATGTAATAATAAAGCAGTCCGGCCCTGAGTATAATATCAAATTTTCAAAATCTTCTCAGGTCTCGTTTTCGAGATATACAAAGCCCTTATGGGATTTCCAGAGCTTGTATGTGGTTTTCAGAAGCTTTTAGTATAGAGCGTAAGTAAATTGTTTTTGTTTGGAACATAATTCTCTAAGGAAACGTTTGGATTCTTGGTTTATTATTAAATACAGGGGTTTGCTTGAAGTTCACTCAAATTGCACAAAATTTCACACAGATTTTAAGAGACTACAAACTTTTAGAGTAATAACTATACACTGTGCGTTGGCAATCGTGAATTACTCCTCGACTGGGGGGCCTCTTTAAATGACTAACAAAGCGTCTCGTTTTTAGTACTCCTACAGTAGTTTACATGATGGTATTGACAAATACATTCCCGAAAGTCGTTTTAAAGCACTTACATGCATGATCATCGCGATCTCACTTACAGTTGGAATCCTGATTCCTAACATCGAACTTGTATTAGGACTTTTAGGTTCAACCATTGGAGTTATGATTTGTGTCCTGTTTCCAGCTACATGTTTCATTTGTGTTTCAACCAAGAATACAAACGAGCGTATACTTGCACAGGTGCAGTCGGTCTTAATTACCTACCTATATAATTGTCATGGTGCTTACAGATTATGTTATTTGTTGGAGTGTTAACGATGGTATTGGGTACATATGCTAATCTGTACGCAATGGATGAATTGACATCTGCAGTTACAGAGAAGACAGTTATAGAATTACCTAAAGTCATTGAGACGCTTGATAAGATACCTAATGTTCAAGTCTTAGATGAGAATTTATCCCCTAAGAGTAACCACGAACCAAATGCAAATAAGGAAGTTATAGAGGAAATAAGGCACGAGCCTCCACAACCAATAGAACCTGTCGTCGACGAGATACCAGAAGCACCAAAAGAAGTTATAAAAGAAAATGAGCAACCGGTAGACAAAAAAAGTGATGAGAAACCGATTGCCAAAGAAAAAGAGCCTGACAAACCCCCTAAAAAGACAACCAACAGTAAAAAGGTTGAAGAAGTTGACATTGAAGCCATCAAAAAAGAGGAGAAGGAAATATTCGAGGACGAAAAGCAGAAATTGAAAGTGGCAGAGGAAAAAAATATAGACCTTCTTAAGAAAATGGAGAAACAAAACGAGGTACAACAGAAGGTCGTGGAAGAATCAAAGAAAATTCTCGAAGAACTAAAACAAAGACAAATCAAAGAAGAAAAAATTAAAGACGTAGAGATGGAAAAGAGAAAAGCGGCCGAGGAGATTCAGCTGATTGCCAATAAGGCGATAGAGCGACTGAAATTAGCAGACACCAAAAATGAAGTCGAAAAAAAAAATGAGACTTTGAAGCCAAATATGTCGATACCGTTAGTTCTCTCACGAGTTCCCCAAAAACTACCGGATGTACTGCCGGGGATTAAGACTACAATTAAGCCAGTAATGGATGTTAAAGGCGTTGTCGAAGAAAGCAAGAGGAATAAAACAAATTCGTCTGACCAAGCGAAGCCTAACGAAGTTGTATTAGATAGAGAAATACGGAGTGTCGATGATAAAATGCCAGTGGTTCTTGAGGACTCCGCAAAAAAGACTGAAGTGAGCTGTAAAAAAGAGACTGTCACTAAACCTTCACTTGTGAAGTTAATTACTAAGCTGTCTGATTCGGAGTTAGTCAAGATTAAGTTACCTGCATTAGATAGTGTGAATTTAGATGTAGAACCTTTGAAAAGGGATTTAAAAAGTTATAAAAATAATAAGAAATAATAAAGTACATAGTTTTTATGTCTCTGTATGCTGTGCTATTTATCGAAGCCCTTCCAAAAGCATTTTAGAAACTGGGTAATTTCAGGTCTGTTTAGGGCTCTAGAAAGAACTTTGCTGTATGAGAGCAATAGCATGCTTTGGAAAGGCGCTATAAAGCATTCATGAGCGTGTAAAAGTTTCTGAAGAATCTTCCATTGCTTATCCTTTGATTCAGTATGGAAGATTATTATAAATTAATATATTTAGTAACTCTCATTCTATATTTTGTTGCAAAATTAATTCCTAACAAATTGTGAAATAACACAGCAACGTAAAATTAGAATTTAATATGGCGCAAAAATGTTTAGACACCACCCCTTAATAATGAGTTACATCCACTTTGGCTGGACGGTAAAACTGACAGGTGTGGCCAGTAGTGATAAGCGCCAGGAAACGTCTCTTCTGCCTCCGTCATGGACGGTTCAACGTCCATCAACAGGTTCCTACAAATGTTTCCGAAACGTTTCGCTACCTCGTTATTTGGGGGAGGGGGGGGGGTTGAGAAATTTTCTGAATTTTATCGTCTTTCTACTTGAAGCGCGAAAACTATTACAGATATTAACTACAACTATGATAATAAACATTTATTTAGCATTATATTTCTAATACAACATGTATATCACAAAGTATTGAAAATGTAGGAATACGTGCATTAACAAATGGATATGAAGATCGGTTTGCTAAAATACTGCCCAAGGTAATGAAATGATACACGAAATTGGCACATATTGTGCATGCAATTATACTGTTAATCAATAAATAAATTTGTTTCAAACAATCCCAAGAAACAATTTAAACTTTAAAGCTACAACAATATCTCGTATAAAATTGTGCACAGATTGCACCTTACAAGTCATAGTCTCTCTTCGAAATGAAAGTGTAATACAATGATTAATGAGCATTTATAAGCGTATCAAATTACTGTATAAGCTCCACATAGTTTGCGGGAAACAGGCCGTAGGTGCCATCAGGTCCCAAGCCCTGCCACCAACCTTCATCTACTTGATCGATGTTTGTGATCATATCACCAGGATCGAAGGTAATTTCAGTGTCATCGGCTGAAAACAGAAGTTAGTGAAAGTCAGATATTTTACAAGGACAACCTGCTTGATAATCATATAGAGCTCTGGCCTGAAGACCAGGACCATCGCTGAAGTCCTGATATATCACTTCATCGACAAATTGTTGATCAGTAATCTGCTGCATGTGTGTCGAGCTGTAAATGCTGTCCTTGTAAAGCTGATCGTTGATCCCGTTCTTTATATTCATTTCTGGCTCGGAGAGAAACTCCGACTTCTTTTCGATGTCACGAGGTGACCGCTTGATTGTGGAGAATTGATCAGATTCGTCATCACTTGGTTCTTCGATCGGTTTAGTATTCTCTTCAATAATTTTCCTTCAAAAAAAGGTCCAATCCAATCTCTCACTATACTATTTTTTATTAATACTTACTGAACATCATTTATGCCTTGAACATCACTTTGCTGTGCTTGCGCCTTGAGCAACGAATTCCTAACAGGTTTTTCAGGAATGCGCTTTATCTGCCCAGCTGCCGTGTTCTTTTCAAAGATCGATCGTGCATCAATCGTACGTTGGGAGATCAGTTCTTGCGCCTCCTTATTCCTCTGCAAACGTAACAGATCGCTTTGGTTCACTTTCGATTCCGCTTCCTCCATGTAAGTTTCAATCGACCGCCTCCTCTCGCTTTCCAACGCGACCTTTTCGGCCTCCTTCACCTGCGCTATTTGGCTGTTTCGTAGTGCACTAACGCGTTCACGCTGAGCCGCCTCGTTAAGCTCCCTGAGTTTTACCTCCTCCTCGCGTTTTAAGCGGTCCGCTTCCTTACGTACGCGCTCCTCTTCCAGTCTTTTTTTCTCCTCCTGTTCTTCTTTCAGCCAAAATTGATCGCGCTCCCTCGCGTTAATCTCCTTAACCGGATTGACTCGCTTGTACGTCGAACCGATCGGCGCAGTTGGGCCAGATGTGTCACTTCGAGGGCCCTTAAAACTGTACGCGGAGCCCGATTTTGAGACCTTCGTAATAATGAGATCGGGTTCCACCTCCTCCTCGGTCCTGGCGTTAATGGTCAGATGAGCACCGGTGAAAAAGTTTTCGACGTCCCTTAAGTGATTGGCGCAAAGGCCCTTGCGAACGGTGTTCGCCCCCTCGCCCTGCCAGTTTATGAGCACGAATTTGGGTAATGAGGTTTTGGGATCGTTAATTTTAACGAATGCATACATAATTTTGCCACTATTCAAATCTTCTGTCAGCTCCTCGATTCCATTAGAACCTTTACTTACAAGTTTGAGGTCATTTGTCTGTCCCTCATAGCCGAAAAGGGCCCTAGAAGATGATTTTTAGCATTGAACATAACCTTCCTTTCGTATTTAAGTACCAGTTTGTGTCGGTTTTGTCGTCCAAAACGTCCTTCCAACTTTGCAGCAGGGTTTCGCGATGCTTATTTAAATTAACTGCCATTTTATTGCACTTTTTGGTAGGTTTTTCAAGTATTCCACTCACATTTGCAGTCTAAGTGCAAGGAGCCGCTCTGAATACAACAGCTGAAGTTACAGTTTGCAGTCAGGTCGTGGTCGCTGCCCCCTACGATCCAGAAAGTAGTTTGCAGTTAAACATACAACGCAGGGACGGACTCTGTGTAACAGTTTTTCACAAATTTTAGCTATAAGAAATTCACTTGGGATACATTAAACAAAAGATAAGGCTTGTGACGTAGAGATCGAGACCATTTCTTTTAAACCTTCAGTGGATTTCTAGAGCTTTCTCCAATCTTATGATCGTTTTCGACCCTCCTAGCTATAGCACTGCTCTGCTAGCAGTAGGGTTGTCTCTTTTAAGCTTTTTCCAGAGCGTAATTGTTTAGGTTCGTCTAGCTCTGGAAAAGGCATAGAAGTACCTACCTATCTCAAAAGCTCTAAACCAGCTTATAGTATGTTCTTGGAAAATGGAATGTAAGATTATGATGTTAGTTACTTCCTCAACTTTAAGAGGAAACAATAAGGCAAGGGATTTGTTATGGGTGGTGGTTTGTTTTGGGTGTGTGGTAGCTTGCTTACTATAAAGATTGCGCAATACTACAAAAAATTCAGTGGAACTGTTTGCTCCATCATATGGTTTTATCAAAGCTTTTCCATCTATATTTTATAATAATGATTCTGTGTAAAGCTGCCAATGCCCATTGCCCCTACATTAATGGAATGACATATGAAGCAATGCAAAAACAACCGAGTAAACGAAAATATCGGCGAGTTTTTGTATGAATGATTTTTTAAAAAATGTTCATTGAGTGTAAAGTAATGCAAATTTTTTTCTAGATGATGAATGGAATGGCCAATAAAACAATGGAAAAATGCAACCAAGTGAATGAAAATATGGGTGAGTCTCCGGTATTTATCATTTAAGTACAAAAATTGTTTGTTACGTGTAAACTAATGCAAATTTTACTATTTAGATTAATGGAATGGCATATAAATCAATGGATAAATGCATCCAAGTAAACGAAAATATTGGTGAGTGTTTTATAGTAGGTATTGATTTCTTAGAGTTATCAATTGAATGTAAGTTAATGCACATTTCTCCTGTTAGGTTATCGGAATGCCGTATGAAGCAATAGAAAAATGCAGCCAAGTGAAGAAGAATATCGGTAAATCTTTTGTGTTAAATAGTTTTTTCAAAAATTGTTAAGTAAATGTAAAAACAACACATTTTTCTTTGTTTAAATTAATGGAATGTCATATAAAGCAATATGGAAAAATGCAACCAAAGTGAACGAGAATAGGTACTCTAGAGAATACCTGTGAGTCTTTGGTATTAATGATTTAAAAAAAATTGTTTATTGAATGTACATGCACATTTTTCTTTTTAGATGAATGGAATGGCAAATAAAAAATGGAAAAATGTAATGAAGCGAATGAAAATAGCGGTGGGTGGAGTAAAAATTGTTTATTGTGTGTACCGCACGTTTTTCTTTTAGTTTAATGAAATGGCATATAAAGTAATGGCGAAACGCTACCAAGTGAATGAAAATTTCGGGGAGTCTCCGGTATTAGTGATTTAAGAATAGCTATTTTTTATATAAGACAATAAAGGGATATTTTAACCATTTTTAATTTATACGTCAAAATGGCAAGCGTCGCGTCGCAATCGTTTCCATAGAAACAGTATTGTCATATGTCCTGAACGTCATGTTATATCGTGCTTCGTGTTCCATTTGAAATAAGAATGACAGAGGCCATTAGCATGTGGTTCGTGCTCACTTTATCTATCCTCACGGTTAAAGAGCGACTTAGCTTAGCCTACTAATTTATACCTATTAAAATGTCAATTTAACATCTGCTATAAAATAAAATTCTTTATTGACAGTAAAGTAAGGCACATTTGTTTTATTTATAGTAATGGAATGGCATATTGGAAAAATGCAGCCAAGTAGTAAACGAAAATATCTGTGAGTCTTTGGTATTAGTGATTTAAAAAAATTTATTGAGTAGAAAGTGATGCACATTTTCTTTTTAGATGAATGGAGTGGCAAATAAAACAATTGAAAAATTTAATCAAGTGAATGAAAATATCGGTGAGTGTCTTATATTATATTTTTTTAAGAAATTGTCAATTGAATGTAAATTAATGCACAGTTCTCCTGTTAGATTAACGAAATGTCGTATGAAGCAATAGAGAAATGCAGCCAACTGGAGAAATATCGGTAAATCTTTTGTGTTAAATAGTTTTTTAAAAACTGTCAAGTAAATATAAAACATTCTTTTCTCTGTTTAGATTAATGGAATGTCATATAAAGCAATATGGAAAAATGAGAAAAAACAACCAAATGAACGGGAAGATCGGCGAGTATTAACTTTTTTTTGTTGAAAATATTCTGTATTGACCGTAGGGTAATGCACATTTCTCCTTTTAGATTATTGGAATGGTATGGGGAGCAATTGAGTAATCCAGTCGAGGAATGGGAAGGTAACAGGTAAGTGATACTTTTGTGTGAATAAGTTCGAAAATTTAAAATGAGTGTCCAATAACGTCAGATGTGATGAATTTATTCACATTTTAAGCTCAAACGCACCTTTCAGTCCCAGTATAAGTAATGCATTGACATGTCTTTGAAATACCCTATCAGCTCGAAGTTTCAACTCTCAAATATGATCAGTCCCGCCCTGTCAGGATGCACAAAAAGAGGAAATGCGATAATTATACTGTACTGGGAATTATTTAACAAAAAAAACCCGCTCGTCCTAATTATTAATGTCTTGTCATCTACCTATTTTCCTAATTACAGATCTCACATCCATACTTGCATTATTGATTCATTTAATTCAGAAAAGTATACCTATTACCAAAAAATTGCATTCAGATGCAATCATAACTTGTAGTGAAACTTGAATTGAATACCACTAAACAGGTTTCGATTCTTCGCTGAAACCTGTAGGAGAATGGCATACCATTTTTCAATTTTTTCATTCTTCTTTTAGAGTGACTATCTGACTATGTAAGACTAAAATTACAAAAAGGATAATATACAGGATGTAAATAAGCTTAAAATAAACATAGTCATTTGACACGGTTTTTGTTCACAACAGTCTCCGAATGTTCGTATCTAGGTATAAAATTCTTTCTTATTGTAATTATATCAGATTTGCATACACTCAGTAAGGCTCCACGATTGCATTTGCATAGGAGCTACGTGTACCTACGTTCGGAAATTTTTCAAAATTCGATTTCGGCATTTCTTTGTTTCAAAGAGGCAATTAAGAAATTCCTTAAGATCCGTAAGATCACTTTTGATTTTACCGATTTTAAACGCGAGTCGTAGACAACTATGACAATATTGCCAAATGCTCTTTCAGTTATACAGTAGAACAATCCATTTATTTAACTATTTAATGTAAAGAAAATTGAATATGACTTACCTACGCAGGAAAAACAAATGACATTTGGAATATTGAATTCGTATTCCAAAGAATGCACAATATCTAATGCCAGATTTATCTGGATTTATAATGCCTTAATCAATTAATTATTAAGGAATGTCAAGGTTTGAAATCAATTTCCTCGTCACATTTACCCCTAATTCACTTTAAAATGCGTTAAGGGAATAATTACAACCGAATTTCATGAGTGGATTTAATTTCCTACCATAAGTCTTATTATACCTTATACATTAATCTGTTATTTACCACCGAATTTTAAGTGGGTAAATTATTCCTTCATAATTTATAAAGAACTTGCATTTAGAAGTGCAAAAACTCTTTTCCAATGCGTTTGTCAGTTAATTATCAAGGGATGTCAAAGTTGGAAATTGATTTCTTCGTTATATTCACCCCTAAAGCATTTGGAAATGAGTTTATGGGTTAATCACCGTAGAATTTCACGATTGGATTTAATTTCCTTGCACAACAAGTCCTATTATAAGTGTCTTATACATTAATCTATTATTTACCGCTGAAAGTATGAAATTAATTCTTTAAGCATTTGACGATTATGTTAAAAACCTGGTGTAACAAATCCCATTATATCTTCTTATACATTAGATAATTTACTGGTTACCACACAATTTCAAGTTTAAAATTACGTGCTAAATGTTTATCAATGTGGGGGAGAGTATAAAACCGGGGGGTCTGACCGTCTGGGGAGTACTGTGTGTGGATGGGAAGTATGGAATACCCACAAATATAATCACAAAGGTACTAATGGCTTATAATTTTGGGAGAGAGTTTAAGATTGAGCCGTGTGGAGGGTATGGAATGCCCCCCCCCCCTCCAGCTAAATTCTGTGAATTGTTTCAAAACTTTTAAAAAACAATTAAAATCGATGTCCCTCTTTGAAAAATGATCACAAAGGTACTAAAGGTTTACCAATGTACCTCCCAGACCCCCGGTCTAAACTCTCTTCCCGATGTTAAACCCTTAGTACTTTTGTCATTATTTTTCAGGAAGAGCTTCTTTTCCTCACAAGTATTTCATATCTTCCCAATTCCCTGTTACGGTCCTCCTTGAAAAATGATCACAAAAGTATGTAATTCTTTGACTGAAACCACCCCGGGGAAGCTTTACAGATGCGTTTATCAGGTAATATCAAGGCGTCTAAAATTTGTCCATACCATCCACCCTTATAAGCTTGAAGCACACTTGTCCGGACGGAATCGATTTATGTGTTATACTCATTACCGAATTGATGGTTTAATTCACTCCTTGTTGTACATTATTTTATTATTCACTTCGATTCTCAGCTCTACAATTAATTCTTCAAATGCAACCCTACACAAAATGTCATGATGTGGTTATCACTTTCTTATCAAGAAATCTAGAAGTTTGGAATTAGTTTTCTCATTACATCTACATAGGTATACCCATAATACATTCTTAAATGTAATTATGGCGAATTTCCACCACTACAACTCCTATTTTACGTACTTATGCATTGATCTGTTTCTATTACGCCTAGAAAATTTTACGAGTTTATCAATCAACTCATCAACCCTTTAATTGACTCGTCGTAACTACTCTTATTATGCCTTTTAATCCTTTAATCGGTTAATCCACACCGTGTTTAAGGTTTAGATTTTCTACCCCTATTACATCTGACCAAAGACTACATGCACTCACTTACCTATGCAGATAGATACAGAACCTCTGATTTAAAATTGATTTCTTAACCATCTTTACTCTGCATCTTACCATACATTAATGGGTTAGTCAGTCCGTTTTACGTTTAAAATTAAATATTCCATTAAAACTTTTAATACATTCACTATCATAGGATCTCAGATTTCCCCATTACAACTATCACTATTATCTTATATTGCAAATACAACATAAAAACATTTCAATTAATTAAAAACCTAGACAATTTTCCATTAAGATCGTAACTCGGTTCTATAAACACTTACCTACACATAATCATCAGTAAATATAATTACATGCATAAAAAAATACAAAAACAAAAAGTTTACGATTACCTATAGTCACGCAATAGATAGAAGCGGTAAATGAGAATAAAAACAGCATCCCACTTCCTCCGTTAAAATTATTTAAACAAAATTAGGTGAACCATTCGGCAATGTCGCGCAGAAGCGCACAATTACTTGTTACCTACTCTACCTATTGTTTGATATTTCCTGATGCGCGCTTCTAAAGACTTTTCATATTATTGTTCGAGGGAAAACAAGCAGTTAAATGGTTTTCATAGTGAGGCGATATTGTGTGATCGATGCGTTGTGTAACTTAGAATATGTTTCAGCCGATCACTGAAAAGGAAAGATACAACTTTTGGACGAACAGCTCGGACAATTTTATACCAGGGTATGATTTTTGAAATATTTTCCATACGAGTAGTAACAAATTCACGGTCGCGATTACATAATTTGTTTATTTGCCCGTCACTATGTCTTATTTTACCTATACGTTTCTAGCTAAAGTAAATCAATAGTTCGAAATTCCACGAGTATTTCATTAATATATTAGTTATGGCTAATTATAACGAAACTGATTGAATTCCCGCTTAGAATTTCTTTTACATTTCAAATATAAAAGTTTAATGAGTGAGAACTAGTGTCAGAGTGTGCCAATTTCTCACCAAACAAACGTTCGTAGTTTGTATTGTTTCATCTTTAAACAAATTACTGTTGTGTTCATTAAAGCGAAATCATGCGAATCAAACCTGCTCTACTTGCCTATACATTAATTGTTAAATTTCCTTGCCGATTCCGTTGTTTTCTCTCTGGCCGAAAACTGTTCGCAATCAATTGGTTACAGACTGATGCATCGTCCTCAGGAACAACAAGGCTAAATCTCTTTGAAAAAAATCTGTATACAAACCAGCAGCTATTACTATACGAATTGAATTAATCATGCCAGTCTCGCTTGCGTGACTGTGAATTAACTTAAAAATGTTTAAATCTAGCGAAGTAATGGATATGTGCAAAAGAGTGACAGATAATTTCGTACCAGGTTTAACCTAACACCTACTTAATGAGTTTGGGGTGCGTTTGCTAGTAAGTGACGTAAGAACATTAAATTTAGAAATGAGGGTAAAAGCATAATGTACCTATTTTCGGAAAAAGTTTCTTATAGTTTGTGGCCCATATTAAATCTCCTATCGTGTGAACACTTCATTTTATACTATTTTCAATTAATATAACCCAATAATTACACTAAATCAACAATAACATTTATTAGTAACTTACAAATAGCTAGGCAAAAGAGCTCAGTAGCGCACCTTTGAATATAAATTTTGTGTTCAAAGGTAATACTCGATTTACATCGCCCTCGCCCATGCGGAGGAGCAAAGAAATTGATCAGCATTTCCATTTTCCGAATTCAATGATCAAATGAAGAAAGCCTGTGAATTTCTGTTTGGAATTTATTTATTTATTTATTGCAATATGAGTTTTTTAATTTCAATGTGCAACTCGAAAACTCTCGAAAGGTTATACAATTCTCTTGAAGGTGCTTTCCAGAGCTTTCTCTCTCAGGCCTTTATTCTCGTTTTTCAGGAAACACGCTAGATTTCCCGAGCGGAGAGCGCCTAAGTTATCGACTGATGTACAAAGTGTTTTAGGCTCTTAAGAGTTTTGTAGCGCTCACGAGCTAGGAGTAAGTGCTTTCCATTAGACCTTTTCCAGTAGGTACTTTTTAGTCCTATGATGTTCAATGATAAGAGTGCGTGGTAAGTTTCAGAAAGTACCTACGGCGACTTAAAAGGCTTTAGAAAGAACTGAGTACTTTGGAAGGTTCAGAATGAATTATAAAGTTTCTGAAGGGCGTCTAAAAAAACGCGGGAATTTGCAAAGGGCTCACAACGTTTCGGAATAACGCTAGAATATTCTGAAAAAGCGCTGAATATCACTAGAAAGAACTTTTTGGAGATTTCACAGCACTCTCAGCCTCAGCATTCTAAGAAATTCCTAATTTTTAAGTTTTCTCTAGAGCTTTTTAGATTTTTCCTCGTGCCACGAAGATTTCCACAAAAATATCCACTTTCCACTGTTCAATCCCCAAAATTTGCTTCAGTTCGGATAGCAAAAAGATCGTGGACGCTTTGGCGGGATCCCGTTACAATCTCCTACTTTTTACAGATTAAGTCCCTTGTTGAATTATTGTAGTTGTTAAAAAAACAGTTTTAATCCGGTAGGACACAATACGAGTAGTAACCTAACTTCTAACACATGGTATATCTTTATAGATACACCGGCCATTGCCCGACCTTACGATTCCAGTATGGCAAACCCTACGGGACGGAGACCAAGGAAATCTTGCACGTAAGTGGATGATATTGAGGAAAACATTATCATCATTTTTCCAGGATCTTCGCGACAAAGAGATCTTCAACGAGGTCCAGCGGCATCGCTACCGCGAGGACGATGCCCGAAAAATTGCATTAGTACCAATTTCCCGTGCCAAAGATCAAGCGAAAGATTACGCTTTAGACCCTCTCAACCGTTCCCCAAAGTACATTTTAGGCTACACAGGTGAGGGAAAGTGGATCGAAAATTGAACTAGCATCAATCAAGTTTAGGTTTCATTCCCACTCTCAACTTCCGCTATGGAAAATCTTTCGGGCGAACTGCAGATGACAGCATGGCGGATTTTACAGATAGTCAGAGTCGTCTCCGTGAAAAACGTGCAGAGATGCAGAGCCTTTTCCGCACCCAAAGCGCGCCCCGGATGGTTTCGATCCGTAATAGAGACGAAGTCACTCGAAGTTTAACTAACTACGAGACTCTGGGTAAATTTAACGGTGAGTGTAAAGTTCAACTTAAAGCTGTGCAGCTTCTTTGTTTTCAGGAAGGGAAATATCACCCGATCATCCCCCGATCGCCGGATATACGGGACATATACCGAGAGTTAAGGGTACCGAGGCGTCACTTTCTAAACGTTACAACACCGTCGTCAAACGCGGATTGGCGCTGCTACGCGAAGAACGACTAAAAAAGGAGGAACTGCTGAAAACTAGCTACAAAATAAATGAAATAATTAGTGAGGGTAAACCAAGGTATACGTACGTTTAGCAATTACAATTGATTATGGCAGTTGTATTTTTATTTATTTTCATATTTCATGGTATAACGTGAAGTGTGTTAAATATTTGCAGCGATACGTGCCGAATGCCGCTGATAGTTGATTTATTAACAGTAGGTCATTAGGGCATGCTTCCTTGAAGATATAAGGACGATAAAATGTAACTGTAATTTTTTAGCGGAATAAAGCAGTATTTTCAGAGTACGTCTGCGCATTGTAAAATGGATTTTAGCAACACTAACTGCAATTGTGGAGTGCGGAAAAGAATACCTGGAAATTGGAATGGATCTTGGAGAAATAATAAAAAAGGATAAATTAGCAACGGCAGGAAGAAATTAAGATATGGATTCTTAAACAATTTTTCTTGTTGTTTTATTTACCGCAAACATGTTGCTGTTAGCAGCAACTGATACCTCTTTTATTCGGTGTATATTTTTCATCACCTTCGGTGATTGGGTACAGACTCTGACACGTGATCTTGCTTAAATGCTTTAAGTAAGCGGTAGTTATTGCTGTTGCTTGCTCAAAGTATTAAAAGGAAATCAATCAACAACGTATTTCTGAATATATTAGCGACTCTATACGATTAATTCGTGTTATTGCATTAATCGCATGTTCTTATTGGTACAAATTAATGTAGTAGCATTTGGCTTTCGTGGAAATGCGCAAATATTCTGACACATTTCCACAAAAAGATCGTAACTGAGTATACGGAGAAAAACTGAATGAGAAAGCATAATAAAATTTATGAACTACTAAAATCTGAGATAGAACTCTTAAGAAATTGTCGGCGTGGGGCTCTTTAACACAAATTTCTTCAAAACCAAGTTGTATACGTAAGGGAATAAAGAACGAATCTATATGGGGGTTTTTAAAGCATATATTCATTATAATGCGTTGAGATTTTACGAGAGATTTTTTAAAGAGAATCTTAAATGGACCACGGACGGACAAACATGCACAACTATAAAGGATCTGAAGATCCTTTTAGTAATTAAAGGTAAACTTAATGGATACGAACAAAAACATTTCGGGGGATGCTTAGGTAGACACTGTTTAAAATATTCTTATTTATAATAAATCTAAATGTAGCACAACGCCATAATTAAGTTCTTTGATATAATGCACGGTTTCATTAAACATAATTTTCAAAGCGAGTCCTTCCTGGGTCATCGTAATGGGCACAAGCGAGATAATTTTGTTTTGAGTGCTTAGATAGAAACTGTTTAAATATTCTTATTTACAATAAATCCACATGCATCGCCCCTTAAAGAACGCTAATAAAGTTGTTTCATTTACGCAAAGTTTCATTAAAAATAACTCTCCAAGCTTTTTTTAAGTAAACGTAGGGTAGTAAAAATAATTTTGGGTGTTTTTAGGTAGAAACTGGTTAAATATTCCTAGGTATAATAAATACAAGCATGATCCCTTAAACAAGTCTAACGAAGCACTTTCATTTATGCACAATTTCATTAAAAATAATTATCAGAGTTGGTCGTTTCTTTTAGGTAAACGTAGCGTACACGAGCGAAACAGTAAGGGGTGCTTGGGTAGAATTCTTAATTTGTCATAAATCTATATGTATCATCTTATAAAAAACGCTAATAACGTTCTTAGATATATATGTACAATTTATTCGTTAATAATAATTTTCAAAGCTGGTCGCTTTTTTTTTAGGTAAACGTGGGTGCTAGTGACATCATTTTAGAGGCGCTTTTCTTACCTTCTGATTGCAGTGTATCTATGTACCTCTCGTTTTCTAATTTGTTTACGATTGCTTAATTGAACTATTTTTATTATTCTACTGTTATTGTCTGTTACACAAAGAGGACGAATTATTGCTTCTTTTTTAACTTGAACAATTTTTTAAACTTTGTTCCTTGTGATCCGTGACCTTTTTTCTTATTGGCAAGGTGTTTAGTTGTGCGGAAATGCTCGAAATTGTCGTTTATTCGTTCCAGAAAAGTACGAAAAATATACTTAAAAAGAATATAGCTTGAGCACAACGTTTTCGAACGTGTTATTACGCATCTTGAGAAGCTAACGAGTGTATGCCTGTATGACGCAAAATGCATTGAAATTTGAGAAAAAATTTTACGAACACATTTCATACAATGGCTATGTTTTAGAATCTTTTAGTTCTGTTTATTGTAAGCTTTGGTCATAATGCCTAATGCAAACGTTCAAAGTATACCAGTGGCGCGTGTGGGCAAAAATTGAGCATACTAATGAATATAGTAGGTGATTGATAAAAAACGAGCTTTGATCTGCAACTGGTTGTTTTTACATTTAATTGTGTTAAAAACCTTCATTTGTACCTACACAAAGTAGCATCAATCAATAAATGGCACACCAGTAGTATTTCAAAATGATCCTCGCTAATGAGTCATTCAATGTATGTACTACTCCTACAAATGTACCTAATCCCACCCCATCAGTCGAAACTTTACAGTTTACGTGATGTTTCGTTTATATTTGACCTGAAATCAATTATTTACTGCACCCTTTTTGTTTGGGGGTGATAATTAAACCTCAGTTATCAATTATTATACCAAACAATTCATTTTTATTTTACACAATCAATTACTTAGCAAAAGATCAATACAGAGTGGCGCTTTTTCGAGGTTTTTATTAAACTTGTGGTCATCTAAGAGGCATATTTTACGCTGATTTTTATTTGTTTTCTGTATACTCATTTTATCTGCAAAAAATTCCAAATACGTACCTTTGGGCAAGTAAAAACTCTCGAAAAATCCTATTAATTGCTGTAAATTTAAAGACATTCAGCTTTGTCGCTTTGGAAGAAAGGCATTTTTGTTACGAGGCTATTTTAAGTTGGTGTACTTGGACCTGGAAGCCAATTACCTACTTACTTTGTGCTTGTGAAGTAAAGCAGTCTTATTCTTCATGTCCTCTTCCACACCTACACCGCCTCCTTCCCGTCTTATTCGTCCCCTTTTTAACTCATATTTTCTTTACGCCTCCCTCAAATCTTGCTCATGCTTCCTACAACCTACTTCATACTTCTTCGCCATGCTTATTTGACTACTTTTCACCTCAATCACGTCATCCTCATCTACGATTTTTAAAAATGAGGTTTGAAATTCAAGGTTTACTTTCGCACATCTTGACACCTCACTCATTTATTGGTCTTAAGGTTACAATCGGTGAAGATATTGCAACAGCTTAAGAAAAAAAGCAATTCGGAGTGACAGCGAGTCCTCTCTCATTTTTTACAGGATTGACACTGACTGCACATTCGCACTTCACTGATGAGAGGTCTTCGTGCCGTTTCAAATTATAGTGGTCGTCGCTATACTAGCGGTACAGGTTGAACGAAAATCAAAAATGCATTAGATTTTTAGGGCATTTTCCAAAGAAGTTTGGTGCGCTATTATAGCCACTTTCTCTGTCCGTCCGTTTAACCAAAGATGCTTTTAGTAAAAGTAAACGTATCGCATATTGTAAACATGAAATTAATGTGCGCATGTTCAAGATGCGCAATATCAACTGATGTCTTATTTATCAAGATATCTTTTTGTAATTTTAATCACAGATGCTTCTGGTTAAGGCAAACATATTTCATATTGTAAACATTAGATGCGCGAACGTCCTTATTTACGAAGATATTTCACATAGAATTATTGCCATAAGAAATACATTGTAAACTTCAAAGCAAAAATGCAAGATTGATTCCCAAATGAAATACTAACTGTTTAGTAGGTATCACTGGTTTTGGAATTTTTTGTCTATCGAGTGACATAAACATCCAATATTTGAAACTTTTTTCGATAGCTCTCTTTGTTACTAAAATATTTGAATTTTTTTTAAAATTGGTATTTTCACTTGTTTCCAATTATCTACGAAACGAATTATTTTTTTCAAAATATTACATCGGAATATCCATCAGCATCAAAAACTACACAACTTTACCAATTTAATAAGACACCCTGTATAGCACAATTAAATTTGCGTATGCGCGAACTGCACAACGTCAACTTTTTTATTAATGGAGATATTTCCTTGAAATTTTAACCATAGACGCCTCTAGTAATGAAAAGCATAGCGCACATTAGCTATGTCTTTTTGGGAAGTATTGATCAACGTATGGAAAATGCGCTGAAGTTACTCCTTAGGGAGGAAAACCTTTTTACTTCATTATTCTTGCGGTCGGACATTTCAACCCGCGTAAAGACGGGAAAAATTACCCAACCACAGAGGGTTCTGCGTGTCGTAAGAGGCGACTAAACAAGTGTAATTTTTCTGCCAATCCCAGTTATTGGTAGGTGAAATATAAGACTTTGGCTGTTGGAGCGACAATTTACTGCATGAATGAATTTCCATACGATATCTTCTTAACTGAAAAATTGCGCGATCAAAATAATCAGAAGCAAAATCGTAGGTTACCATAAAAAGATCCCGAAGATTAATTATTTTTATAGCAATCTATCTCCTTAATTTAATAATGATACCAACACCCAAACTATGGTTGTCATTAAAACATTGAAAATTGATCAAATTTGCAAAAAGAACTCGTACAACAGTATAAGTTTTATTCTTTTTAATGTGACTTTGACTTACAAAAAAGATATTATATTATACCTTAATTTAGGTTGTGTTGTGTTATGAAAATAGCAATTTTACAATTGCGTTTTAAAAAGGGCACTTTTTATCTAAATTGCGTGACTGCCACTCTGCATTATAAAAAAGTAACGTTACAAACAAGTGTAATAAAACTTGCAAAGCATTTTATGGTATAAACGTAAAAAACTGACACACAAAGGTATATATTTAAATGAGCCCTATTTTTATCTTAACATTCATTTCAATGATTACTCGCTTTTATAATGAACACATTTTGCCAAAGTCACATGTCAAACGTTGAGCAAGCGAGGGTGCTTGTAACTTATGTGAGTACTTCACTGAGACGATCAGGACTGTAGCTAATCCGTGATAGGTTTCTCCCTTATTTTGTGCAGTTTAACGTTTTTTGTTGCCTTTGAAGCATAGTCCAATGGGGCTCGTTCAACAGCTTGAAAGCTCGGATTGGTTTTTCAGTAAAAGTTTTATTTCGAAAGGTGCAACAAAGTCAGCTAAAGATCGTAAGTAAAATTTTACGTTATACACTAACACTAACTGACGGATTTGAGTGAATTGATCCTCACCTGGGCAATTTTATTGCACTTCTCCCAATGAAACTTTGAAATGAGATCAGGCTCGGGCAACTCCATATTTTCAAAATCATAGCCAGTAGGTACATGCGCCTTTGAAATCATTAACAGTTTTTTTTTGTTGATTACATATTAATGCTCATCCAATAGAGTCGACGCGTTCCAATCGCCGAGATGCAAAGCGTCGCGACGATCTAATGTTCAGTGTTACCGTACCTGTTGGTCGTTGCAAACGCTCGGTGCTGGCCTTAGTTGCGCTCTACGTTCTTACGTAATTTTCTGGACCAAGTCAAATAATGTGAAAGTAATTAAATATAAACGGACAGACAAAAACTCATTAAAGTTTAAACAACAGGTCTTCATTCCAATGACACCAACGTCAAAACAAAACTCATTTAACTCCCAAGGTAAATTAATTTACGAATAATATATCTATGTATGTCTCTCGTAACAGGTGGTTACTTTTATATACCCGGTGATATTTCTGATACTCTTTTCCCAAAGGAAATTTGCGGAAATTGATCTTTTCACGAGTTTAAATCGAACAGGAAATTACATAAAACCTTTAAAAATAAGATTAATAACCGACTGTACATTTTGGCGAAAAGTTCTTCAAATTCTATCCACTTAAATAAACCTCGCGTCATTTTAAACACTAATTATCAATTCAAACTTAACAGAAAGCTTTTCAGCACGCGATTCGGCCTATTCTCGCAACTGATGGGGTATAAAGTTAACACATTTAATGCGAAAGAAAAATGGACACGCCGGAAAAACGGTGTTTAGGATAATCTGTAAAGCTTTGTCTTGCATGCAGAATCACGAATGACAGAATAATAATATACATATAGTTTGGGGTTGCGAAGTCAAATTGAAATGATGAAATGAATCCGAAAATGATGTAAATCTGAGAATGTCAATTCAAAAGTTATTTTTGTGGGGGAGGTAGATTTAAATATGTTAAATATTACATCTTAAATTCAAGAGAATAGCGAGGCTTACAATGTAGCATAATAATTCTCGCAAATTTTACATGTGAATTTGTCTTCTTGTAGTGATTGGTTTATGGAATTTTTTTTAATACCATTTTTTCTATTGAAAGACAAGGAATCAGTGTGGGGTTGTGTCGAAATATTTTTTGTTGTGTCTTTTTTTAAAACTCCTTTAAGTAGTTGGTAACTTTCCCATTGTTAATTTCTGGTGTTTTGTATTAGTCAGTCGAAAACTATATAGGTACTTCAGTTTAGATTCGTGTTTATATGGAGATGTCACTGTAAAAATTTCCCGGAATAGAAACTTCCTTCCTTTGTGAGTAAATCAATAATTAATATAGGTACATGCATATAAGATATTTTTTAGGAAATTTTAGCTATTTTTGTCCTGATGTCCTGATGTCCTGATTTAATTGAGCAAGTGACATATGCAATTGTATGCATTTTTTAAAATTTGGGGCAGTAATATTTGTTTTCTGAAACTACTTTCGTCTCTAAAAAGGGCGTTGAAAATGTGATTTTCCTCTCTAGTGAGGAAAGTAAAAACAATTGCTGCGTTAGTCTTAATACATTTAAAATTGAAATATACCCGTATCTTGATTGCTATGTGTGAAACTTCATTATTGCATACGATAATTTTTCAAT
This sequence comes from Photinus pyralis, assembly GCF_008802855.1. Classification (NCBI taxonomy): domain Eukaryota; kingdom Metazoa; phylum Arthropoda; class Insecta; order Coleoptera; family Lampyridae; genus Photinus; species Photinus pyralis. The sequence goes on from NW_022170663.1 coordinate 12,403,347, forward strand.
TTTGATTGTAGTTTCAGAAAACTCCACTTTCTTCTTCAGTTGTACAATGTGATGATTGGTAGAGGAACGTATATGTTCAAAACGTCTGCCATTATTTTCGATACATAGGCCCCCGAACAAACTAGACGATGCTAAAGGGGAACAACTGAGTATAAATACAATTCGTAAGTTTGGAGAACATTCAATAGATGACGCACAGTTTGCGTGCGTGTCTGCGTGTGGATTATGTCAGTGTCATTATGAAAGTTGAATTTTTAATTTTGATTTTGATACATATTTCCGATTCATTATGAAGTACAATTATGTATACAGTTAATTACCAGCATGCAAGCTGAGACGTAAATGTTGCGTGACAAATTTAACAGATTTGTAAAAAGACATCGTTTCCCAAAAATGGAGTCTGAGGTTTTTAGAAATTGGTTGCAATTAATCAAGCCATCGACTGACTATGAATGAATGTTTAAAGGTTCCCCCAGTTGTCACATATTTGAATTGAATCGTAATAATTTACTGCATATTTTGTTTTTAGAGCTGCATGAAGTTGATCCTGTATCTTGTATAACCCTCTATATTGATGCAAAACACGAAAAGAGGTCTTTCTAACAAGACCAATTATGTGAAAATCGGTTAACCTAAACTGAAGTAGGTAGTGCCATTTTACTGAAGAGCATATTATGCTTCCTTCTTCAGTTATTAAGGGTGGGTCCTCTTAGATGTCCATGTCAGTCCGGGAAATAGAGACTGAAGATGGACATTTCCTGCAAAAAGAGAAGTAAATACAATTTTTTTCGTCACGGAGGATGACCTGGTGGTCAAAAATTGGAACTACTTCTCATTTTGCAAGTTCAAATAAGTCTGTTCCCTGCACTAAGTACATTAAATCAGTAAATACGACATGAGCCGTATATATCTGAGCCCGTTTGGCAAAATTAAAGAGATTTTTGGGACTTTTTTTGTTCTATTTTCGAATTTCGGTCACGATAAGGCTTTGAGATTTTTACAATCCAATTTCAGTGCATTGGTACTGTAGTTGTAAATTCCGCCAGATTCTTTAAATTTATTTTACTTGTTACGTTAGAGGCGTGTCCAAAGCAATGTTAACTTAATAAAATGGTTTCATTCACCTCACCTATTCACCATTATCTAGTTTAATAGTTTACTCATGTTTGACGAAATTCGACTCTAAGTAACAACAATTTAATTACAATGTCTGTTAAAACAAATAAAGCATACAATCCATTTTCAAGAAAAATCGATTAAATGCGAGAAAGAAGTGGAAACACATGTAAAATCTCACGTTTTCCTATTTATTCAAAGCTTGCATGAAAGATCCCTAGGAAATAGGCTGAAATTTATTCCATGTCTTTCTTTCTGGCGTAAAGTGCTGAGAGCTCACCATTAAAAATTCAGTCGTCTCCTAACGGACGTTGGGAACAGTGTACAAAATGTATTAAGGCGGCGAGATTAATAGAATTACGCCTAAGGTGAGTTCGAGAAGAAGGTTACAAAAGCAATTTCGAAAAAGAAAACGTCGTTTCAATGACAGCGTATAATTTTATTGTTATAAAACAAATTTAAGCGTTGTCGCCTACGTCTTTAGCATAAATTTGTCCAGGTCGAAATATTCGAGAAAATGCTTCCATATTTAAATGTGTACTTTTAACAAGAACGTATAGTTTAAAGCCACTCGGTGTACTCAAGTTGAACATTTTGATATTCCGAATGTTAAGTTAATACGAGTGCCCAGAAAATTTGCATATTTATAGTAATTTTTTTGGGGAACGGTCAATGTTGTTTCTCATGAAATTGGTTTCTTTATTCTTCAAAGATTATGGAAAAGGGCTAATTTATAATAACTTATCTCAGAAGTTCAGAAGTTGGTCTTATCGTTAATATACAGTGCGTTCAAGATAAGAGGGTTATATGTGACGTTACGATCCGATCGCACATTGAAACATCAATCCGGTTTAACCGGAATTCGGGACAACTTTTGTTTTTCACCTGAAATGCCTATGTTTTTTTAAGATATTTGAAAAGATCAACCAATGTGATATACAACAAATTGGAGAAATTCGCGATTCAATATTTAGAAAACTTATAAAATCTAACATTCTGTGCTGTCAAGATGCGCGTTATCTGTTGTGTTTGAAAGACAAAAGTTGCATCGATTTCCGGTTAAACTGAAAGTGATGCCGGATGTTTCAATATGCGATCGGATAGGTCACATATAAAATTATATTTGACAAATTTTTTGTATCTCGTCAAATAAGAGAGATATTGAGGCGGCACCCTTATCTCGAACGCGCTGTATATGTTTTATTTGCATGTATAGTAATTAATACAGCGTATCTAATTATTAAAAATGGATTATATTTATTAAATAAATGAATCAATTACACCACGATGTGCACACTTTTTAAAACAATAGATCAACATTTTTAGATGAAATTAGCTAATCCTTCCCTAGGATAATGCCCGATGTTACCACTAACATTGATCCTAATACATTTAGTCCAACGTGTCTCCACACAAAATTCTCGCAAATTATCGTACGAGTCCGAAACATTAGACATTTTTGTGGAAGAACGTAGCACCGTGGTTCTCGGGGTATGGAAAACCCCCCAGCAGTACTCTCAGCAAAGGAGGCCACATAGATTAAGTATAATTGTTGATTTTAAAGTTTGACAACTTGGACCAAAGGTGACAATGAATACTGATCGCCGTTATAAATTATAATTGTTTGTAGCGGCGTCACCTAATTTTATGAACTCTGCACTTTCTATTTTCTTGACCTTTGTAATTACTTTTGTTTTCGAAGTTACGTGGTGCTCAATTGAAGCTAAAAGAATATTAGAAAAGTTGTACTTAATTTCTAAAATATCCAACGCTTTACTTAACTTGTCCCGAAGTAATTTTACTTCGTGAAAAACTTTTTCTCTACCGTCCACAGGTCTGTGTGTGTCTGTTTTCAATTTTCGCTGATGAATACAACTACGTTTTTAGTTGCCAAGGACCGTTCATCTTAATTTGAATAACTTAATTCAGTTGGGTCCAAGAGACACTGTCCGCAATAATCTCTACTTTTACCTAGTTATTTTGGAGAACGTTCGTTTAAATTGATGGGGGTGAAGTATAAGAAACGAAAATGGGAAACATTATGAAAAGCTCTACCTCTAAAGAAAACATCATAGACTTGCTCTTTTACAACTTTATTACGTGTTTTATAGCCTTTTACTGCAGTAGAGCAAATACGCGAATCGGAATTCCGTGCATCTTCTCGTCAACTTACATTGCGAAACTATTTCGGGTGGTCATCGACAAAAACATTGAACCACGAACGTTTTCGCCATAAATTTCAGATTAATTAACGAGACAATTTTGGGCTAGTTTATGCTAGTAATAAAAAAGGCGTTTAGCTGAAAACATTTTATGACTAAAAACGCACGGTTTTACTAGCTTCATAAAGCGTATTCAGTGAGATGTAGAAAATTTACACCTCGAACCCTGCCCAAATTAACACAATACAATGCATCCCTTTAGGACGAGGTAATTGTTGGGGGCGAGGGTGTCACAATCTAGATTTAATGCCCGAAGGAATGTAATGCGTCCTTTTGTTTGTTCACCATTTTTTTTCGTGGAATTTCTCACGTTATTTATACTCAAACTTGTACGCATATTATAAACTTAAAAAAATGTTTTGAAGCAATACCTACCTACCACAAAAATGTTATTGGTGGATTTTAAAATTTGGTTTTATACATAAATACCTAAACTTCTGCAAGATAGTAAACAGCAAATTTAATCTGCTGTATAATCTCAAAACCGCAAATCAAATTATCTCCCTTTATTTTCGATTACCCTCTCTTGCAAAGTATGTGTACGGCATGCGATTCAAATCAGAACCGTCAAAATACTATACTTACTTATTCGTGCAAAATAAATGATAGCACTCTAATAACTTTTATATCGTCGCAATGGTCCCTAGGGTATGTTATCAAGTTAAAATGTCGTTACGGCAATAATGTTACGTAATGATGATAATGGATTATTGTTTCCAGATAAATATAGCGACGTGGGTGGTTAATTCCATTTTGGAACGAATCAAAAATACAAGGGGATATTTTCATGTAGCGTATCTTAATATGAAAGAAAAGGAATTTAAGGCAAAACAAAGTTTATACAGCTTCAACCTATACACACCATATTCTGCCGTTTCTGAAAAAACCTTCACAAAACAATTCTTTTGGTAGCTCTACAAAATAGCCACTAACTTTAAGGCCATCTTCAGAAGCAAATCTGAACTTGTAAGTGATTTTTTCAACTTGGGCTAGAGATAGTAATCGCAGGGTGCTCAATCCGGGGCAGGGCGGATGTCGTAACTTCTGATTTAAATAAATTAAAATAAATTTAAAACGGCAGCACCTTTAAACAATCTTGATATGTTTAGTTTTGCGAAAATGAACATGCTAGTTTTATTATTATTATAACTAGTGAGTCGTGTTTCATAGCTCGCTTAGCTTACTGCTAAGTGAAAATAGCATTCTTTTAAGTTTTGTCCATCTTTCAATGTAAATAATTTATTTGAAACCAATCAGAGGCTTTTTGAGCTTCAATTTGTTCAATAGCGTAAAAAAATTGTTTTTTTGTAATAGCGTTGTTATTGGCAGTAAACATAACTTCACGGGTATTATTTTTACCTAATTACACATTTTGAAAAATTATTTGTATATTAGGAAAAGTAAGACCTCGCTACCGTGTGGCACACCGACCTTTATAGGGTCTATTCGATTTACCTTTAAAATTCACAATTTGAAATCTGCGATCTAAATATGATCAAATACGTTTAACACTATTCGGATAAAAATTGTAGGTACACTTCCAATTTATTTATTATAATTAATAACATTTTGTGGTTTACACAATCGAAGGCCTTCATCAAATCAAGGAATAGTGCTACTGCGTATTCTTTCTTTTAAAAACCTTCTAAAATGTATTATGTTTAAATGGCATGCATGGGTCGTTAAGAAATTTAAGTTTTCGCGTAAACCATTTTATGTCAACATCACGTTTTCTAGTGATCATTTTCCTTTCAGGATAAGCAATCTTGTATGCATCATAGAAATTGTTAAAAAATGTACCTAATATATTTAAGGTTTACATCTATACTTGGATTATCAAGGAAGTCCCAACACCAGCCTTGTAACAAATTTCCCTATGGCCCATTTTAAATAACTCAACGCCTTTACATTGTCGTGTGGCCCATCTAAAAAAACACCCTGTATAAATATTATTAAGGGAGTAAAAAAGTCTGTCAATCATATTCTAAATAATAAGATCTTATCATCCCAATTAATATCGTTATGAATTAAAGCAGAGGCCTAGAACTTCCGAAAAATTTTTTTAAACAAGGATTCTCACTATGGAAATCATTCGTTCGTGGACAATTTTCGGGCTTGTACGTGTACCCTTCTTAGTCAAAAATTTTATAATGCGTCTATTGCAAGTTTTATATTTTCCAACAATTAAACCGCTGCTAAAATTAGGTAGGTACCGGATTCTACACTATTTCGGGTTTGTGGGTAGAAAATAAAATGCTTACCGTCATGGTATTGTGGTGTTGAATCGAAATCCGAATTTAGTACTTCTCATTGCAAGGCAATTTGTACGTGTTCTACGTTGTAACGTCGCCGGCACGGTGAAAATTAATTAAACCCTCACATTTAAACACTGTTCCTTACTTATAATTTTGTATTGTTTGCAGTAACGCGTTCTTAGAAGTATACTCGAAAATTAAACCAATTTCCTAATTCGAATTTGTTGATGCTATATTAAACAGGCTACCTACCGCTTTATAACGGTACAGTTTTATTAAATTCCATCTAAATGAGAATACACGGTTCAATATTTAATTACAAGGAAAATTTTATGTTGCAGCACAAGTAAAGGTAATTTCTGTTTTCAAAAACTGATCTAAAATTGTCACAATTACGAAACAAGAACTACGTTGCACAAGTAACGTGAACCGATTGATGTATGTACCTATTGCAGAGGAAAAAATAGATTTGTTAATATAACCTTCTCAAGTTTCTTTCAAGTTTCCCTCAATTTACTCTCAAGCCTTTTTCAAGGTTCTATTAAATGCAAGTTGTTATTTTCTTTGTAATTTCAACTCAAGTTCTCTTAAAGTTCTCCTCCGATACCTCTTAATTTCCTCCCTAGAAGTTCACACTATTTCAATACTCCGCGCTCAAGTTACTTTAAGCCCATGTTCAACAAAAAAAGGAACTTCAAGTCAATGTAACAAATGAAAATCCTAATTGAGGTCCTGCTTTTTTCCATTTTTCAGACTGATTGTCCACAGAAAAATGGACGTTAAATTTGACCCCTAAAATAATATTTAAATTGACAGTCTTATCCAACACTTCTTCTAGAACATTCGAAAAGAAGTTAAAATCGCCATGGGTAGGTTTTGTCCTTTTCTTGAATTAATTCTTTTAAAAATTTCATTTCCATTTCATATATCTTAACCGATATTGAAGTATTTAGTGAATAGCTTATGATGCTTTAATGTTAGTAAAAATTTGAGAATAATGTAGAACCTTTTACAGAGCTCAAAACCTTACACGCTTCTGAAGAAACGTAAACCCGCATGCCTTTAAAAGCGCATAGAAGCTCATGGAGGCTCTTGTTAAGTTTTCAAAAATCTTAATGGCCCCTAAGCATTTTTAAAGGGCCTGGAATACTTGATGCTAGGACACTGTCACATGCTTTTAACGGGGTGTTAATACATCACACATCTCAAAGAGTGATTAAGGTTTCTTTAAAAACATTTTTAAGGTCTCTTAAAGGCATAATTGCATTATTAGGTGACAAATAGTAATTATAAACGAAGCAAATTGTTAAAACTGTGTATACGATACACCAACTAAAAAGGAAAGCAACGGTAATATTAATTTGTATAAGACGATAAAGGGATATTTTAACCATTGTGTGAATTACTTTCACGAGATAGTTACTTTCCCTTTACCGTCGTGTATAATACAAAACTTTATTTTATAGCAGAAGCAGAAAACATTGTAAAGCTTCTGACAATTCTGAATTTAATTTAGACGTAAAAATGGGAAGCTTAGGTTTCGCCCTCGCGGTCCTTTCCATTGCAACAACAATATCATGTAATGAACGTCATTTTATATCGTGCTTCGTGTCCCATTTCACATAAGAATGACTGATGTCACAGAATGCACAATTATCTGTTTCACTTTATCGAACCTTACGGTTAAATTGATCACTTTATCTACCCTCACAGTTAAAGGGCGGCTTAGCCTACTCATTCAAACCTGCTAAAATGTCAATTTAACATATATATGCTACAAATAAAAATGGTTTATTGTATTGTGAGCTTCCAATTATGTGACAAAACGTAATCTTGCTCTAAATTCTCTAGAATTATCCTCAAGGGATTTTTATTTTTCATGTTACGTGAAGATTATAAATATTAAATGAGTACACCATCGTCCGTAACGCTACGGATATATCGTAGCCTAGTTTCAAATTAAAAACTCAACTAAGGTGCTTACTAAAGTTTCAACCGGACTTAAAGTATCTAATTATTTAGCGAAACTATAAACCCCGACCAGTAGTAGGTATTAAAGCTCGAAGTTATTTACGTTATCTCTTAGTAGGGGTTAATTCACCTACCTTGTAAGGCGTTGTTCCAGCTGTTTCCCTTAACATGTTTCGGTTCAAGAAACTCCCTTTAATCTAGAGTGTGAACTAACGTCTAATAATATGTAATAAGCAATTTGGAACATGTTTCTCGCGTGAGTTACTTACGTGACCGGAAATAACAACAGATTCCGTTTCAATTCTTACTACTGCAACAGATATCAGCTCTCTATAAGTACTTGTACAGCCATTCACGAAAATGTACTTTCACAGTTATTACCTCCATCAACATAAGATAGTGTAGCATTCCTGATTAACTTCGAAACTCTAGGGAGATGCTTTCTTTTGAAAACGTCCATAAAGGCAGCGAATGTCTTGTTCAACGGTCGGTTGAAAATATAATGTTTACCAAACATACACATTAAAGAATAATTTGCGTTAGGTCGCGAATCCCAGTGCAATGCCAGAGAGACAAGTTTAGTCTCACTCACACCCACTAGTCCAGTTTTATGGATTCTTCTTACGAAAATGACCATCGCGCGCAATTACTTTAAAACGCAGAGATTTTTTTCAACAGACAGCCGAGGCTAGGAAACAGTTCGAACACTCTAAACTAAACCATTGAGCTAATTTTATAGTTCAATGTAATGTTTCAGACATTTCCAAAGTGACTAATTTGTGAAATAAACCCTTTCCATGAGCAAAACTTCTAAGTCTACACGAAAAGTATTTCCACATTTAAATCAGAATATCAAAGGTCTTCAATTCAAAGCAACTTGCCTCTGGGGAGTTTCAAAGGAACGATTTCGATCAAGTTTCAAGAACTAGAAAAACGTTCGCAAGAGTCTAGGTACTATGAGCGAGGAGACGAGAGATTACTTTTAAGAACATGAAACAAATCTAAGTAAGTCACAGTCAAAGGTATTGTACATTCGGGAATAAGTAGTTATTGGTGTTTCTGGTTTCGTAGTAACGAGACTGACATAATTCCTTCTAAAGTATAACAAACCGAAATAGTATTACTTATGTATTTCAACAAACCTAGTTAACGGTGTTATATTTTTCCAGAGAATAATATTACTCAAGATATCTCCTATAAAATGTAGTATGATCATTTTCCGCTGAAAACTAAAGCATTGCGAGCGCTATTTTAATTAATTCTATTCAGACTATTCCGTTTGCGTCAATAAATTAAATTAGCAATTCTGTTATGAATTATTGTCAAACACGTACGCTATGAACTGTCGATTTAAATTTTGGAACAATAGAAGAGCGTCTGAAACTTCTAGGCATTGCTGCTTTTACAATTATTTTGCGTGGTCGTCCAAACAAAGAGATTTTACGGTTTGTGTTTTGTTAAAATGGGTCACAAGCTTTTATTATGCTTACAGTCCAACATTTCCAATACCTTATAATGGCATACATTTAATTTAATTACGAAACAATTGCGATTTCTGTGGAAAATCCGCCGGAGAGGAAATTTAATAGGTAGAGGCTGAGGACGCAGAGGCAATGATTTTCGCATATTTCGGATCATACAAAACTGTTTTTCTGTACACTCGAAGAAGATCAAAGTCTTGCTCGTAATTGCACTTGGAAACACTAACCTTGTTAACACAAACTTTGCAATCAACTTACGTAAAATTATAGTCTAATTCTACAAAGCACTTGCGATACAGTGTATACAGTAATTATAATAAACACTGTAATAACCAGAAACTTCTAATGTAAGAAAGTGAGCGATAATCTGTAAGTGGGTCGCATATTCTAAAATATAAATGCGTAAAACGGGTTTACCCGATTTATCCACTTACATTTCTTTTCCATCCTATTTATCAGATGGTAAAATACGATTTTTATACTGAAAAATGTGTGAAGTTGAATCTCAAACTGTAAAGGTCTTGTTTCCCTGTGTTCAAAGTTTTCTTATAGAGCTGTTGCGTTAAGTTGCAACCTCTTAAAGCAATTTTAAGTTGTTTGAAAAGTGAAACTCAAAACCTTGGTCTCAGGGCACATATCAGAACAAAACAATTTAGCAATAAGTGGGACCACCAACAGAAAATTTTTCTCCGTAACGAAGGGCACATAAATCAGCCCAAAATAGGTACAAAACTATGGCATAGGTTTCAAGTCGATCCGATTGAAGGGGTTCTACGTTAACTATGGTATTATTGTCATGTGAAACGAGTATGATGGTGTTGGACCCTCAACGGGAAATTTCGATTATCTCGCAAACGAGAGCGCACAAATTTTGAGAATTGGCCCACAAATTAGCGCTTAACGAACACAATATTTTGGCGATGCAACAGTGAGAGTGTTAACCTAAGCCAGCCCAAACTTATATACATATAGATATTTCCTGCCACATGCTTGGACACTTGTCTTAGACCATTTTTTTTCTTCAAAGTGTCGAAAGAAAAACACCATGCTACGATTAAAAGTGCTTGAATAATCTAACGAACGAACCACTTCAATTGGCAACAGAGGGCGAAAAAATACAAATTCTTGACACATTTAATTCATAAAATCACAGTTTGTATCTATAGTAGCTAATGGACGGTCTAGACCTACACTAAAGACATAATTAGAACCCCCTTTTTTGTGAATATGATGTTAAGGTACTCGGAAGGAATAAAAGGAAATTTTAAAGGAATATTCGTGTAGGTAGCTGAGAAACTGTCAAATAATCTATTGAAAATAATAGGAGTCGCATGACGTTAATAACCCCTCATAAATCTACGACTTTCCTTTCACCGTCACCGAATATTATATGCAATTTTCCTTGCGGTGCGCATGGAAAAGTTTTAAGCTTCCACCTTGTTTGTGATTGTCGTTCAACCGAAGACTTTCAAAAGTTCATTTGTTTGCGTCAAATAACAGTGATTCAATGTGAAAATCCTTCATAAAGCATTTTAACTGGTATTTTGCAGCCGAAACCTAAATATAAATTACTTCTACAACTCCATTGTTTGAACAAGAAGTTTGGATGTTGGCAAATGCATCGGAAGTAATTAAATCTCAAATTTAAGTTTCATTTCACCCTCTCGCATTGATTCGGCTCGGATTATCAAACAAATCTTTACATTTTCGCTAAATCCCATTCCGTTCTTTGATAAATTTAATTAAAAACTCAAAAATGAATTTTCCTTTTTTTGTTAATTATACAGCTTCCTTAATTAATTTTAACATTCTGTTTGAGTGTTGATGTAGCTTTGTAAATGCAAAGTTGCAAAACAGAGAGTCAATTTGAAATGGGTTAAATTAAGAGTGGCCTTTAGATAAAGACCCATTCATTAAACCATTACTTTCGTTGGGGGGGGGGAAAAGAAAAAGTGCAGATTTAATTTCGGCACAATGAAGTAAATTACATTTAAACCGAGCGAGAAAGTACGAAGAAGTTTATTTTTGGATTAGTCGGTATTAACGAATCGGCCTTATTCCGAGTTCATTTAGCAATGCCAGCAATTTATATGGTGATTAATTAGTAGATTGAGCAGCGTAATTGGCCATTCGCATTCCCATTTTGTTGTTTACGTCATAAATTACACTTGACCTAAAATTTAAAGCTTTCTTGGGCGTTCCTTTAGCAAGTAAAAAGACGCCAGGACGGTGTTAATAACGGAGTCACATAGGCACCCTTATTTTTTGCTTACAAATTCATTATAAGTGATTTATTGCATACAGTTAATATTATAATAATTACGATATACCCCCGCCCGTGACAAGCGAAACTATATCAAACGTTGCAAAAAAATAAATAGTAGCAAAAAATAAATAGTAAAAATTGCTCAAACCGTCGAATTTATATCTTAAGTAGACCAAATTTAACCTTGTTTTTCGATTCTGTTAATTGGTATTGTAGCGACTATTCCATAAATCCTTATAGACATCGTGGCACCATCAAAGATGACTCATCGGCGATAAAGAATGAAGGCGGATGTGACGCCTAGAAAAATAACGTGATCATTGTAGATTGCAGAACATTCTGAAGCGTTTGCTATATAAGCAAACCGAATTTTCAGTTCAGTTCCAACATCGACGCGCTTGAGTTATGTTATAAATTAGATAAATAACAATTACTGTTATAAATTAACCCATTTTAAGACTTATAAATTTATTGCTAATTAGGTCTAATAAATAAAGCACGTAATTAAACTTACGTTGCAGTATCTTTCTGTAGTTCAACAGAGTATAATGACGAGGATAGAGCACTACTCCTATTTTTGTTTTTCCTTAGTACAGAAACCCTTAACCGATTTCCGTGTAACTTATAAATGAAATTACAGTTCAGGACTAAAAGGCTCAGTTTATGTGACAAGGTAAACAAATGTATTAGTATATTCGTAATTTAATTTTTGTGGAAGTTTGAGAGAGCATAGCAGTAAAACGTAAATCTAGAAGCGAGCTTAAATATGGACGACCACACGACCTCCATTTGGGTTAATTGTAAGCTAAAAATTTTTTGTACATTCTACAGTCTGCTAACATTTATTAGCATCACCCTCAAACTATTAGGACAAAGTTAGATAATTGTTTCGTCAGTGTTTGCTCTAAAAGTTTGTTTTATTTTAACTTCTTAGACAAGTTTCATACCTTCAACGCATCTCCATGGAATAGTTGGAGATAAATTAAACTTTACTACCGCTAAGTATGTTAATTGCTAGAGTTGGAAGTTTCGTCTGTTATACTATTGATTAATCGAATTGTGGTATAATTCACGATTGCCTCGAAAAGTTTTGCATGTCGTATGTTATGCAGTTTCCGACGAGAGAAAGCGAGGAACTCTCAATTTCGTGCGTCGTATACCGGGCAATCCAAAAGTACTTAAATTTAAATTAATTTAAAAAAATTTCAAAAGAAAAATAATTTCTATCGAGGATTCGGGAACCCTGTCAACTTCAAATAATGGCGTGCTGTGAATATAGTTTTTCACAAATATACAAACGCGGGTTTGGGGGCTTTCAATCACAAACTGCTACAAAAACCTTTCATTTGGGTTCAATCATAGCTCGATTGGGCGTTTATTTACCCGTGTAGGGTCGGGGAAGAATAACTCTACCGCAGAAGGCACTGCGTGTCGTAAGAGGCGACTAAACAACTGCAAGTCGACCTCAACTTCCAACTATTAGAAGGAGGAGTATCAAAGGGTGTTGTTTTCATAACATCTTTTTTCTAAAACTTTTGTCGCGATTGCGCTAAGAGGCAGCACACATGTAATCTGTAATATATACATAACTGTTGCAAAAAGATGAAAATGTTCAACCAATTTCTCCTTACCGTGGGTATATGCTATATGCTGATGGCACAAAACGTGACACAGAAGTTGTGTGAAAAGATTAAATCGTTATGTATAAAATTCTACTACAGTGGTTTGTTTGTGACTGAACTCCTCCTAAACGCCTGAACGGATTTTGATGAAATTTCTGTATCCGGATGGTTTGGTTTCACAATTGGGACAGATCGGAGTCATCTATCCGTCAATCTTGAGTGTACGAAGTCGCGGGGGAAAATCTAGTACATAATATATAAAAATAGTGGCTGCGGAGATTATTATTGATTTTTGATAATATAGGTAACTCAATTAATATTTCGGCACGAAATGACAGTGTGGCAAAACTGAATCTTGTAAACAGTCGATGGTTCCCACTTTCATTTTGGTATATCACGGTCCCCTGTGTTATTAAAGCTTTAAACTTTAAGCTTGACCACTTTTTTAGTTCGCTGCAGTTGCCACCACCCGGGATACGAAATGTTTTTTTAACATTTACATACGCGACCCAAATGTAAGCGCTAATTAATTCTGCAAATTTATACTACCCCGAGTCTCCCAGTTGAATCGACACTCCTACGCGCTTTTTAATAAAATAATAAAAAAATCCCAAAACTTGGATCATAATCTTTATATGTAAATGAGTTAATCCGCCCCTGAATTTGGGGCTCTGTATGGATTATAAGTATGGGCATTGAATAAAAACACTAGTATGGGTTAGTACCGCCCTTCTCTATAATCAAGGCATCTCACATTTAACGCTGTAGATAATTTTGTTTGTATTTTATACTTACACCAAAATGCTTTCGTATCTCAAGTCATTCTTGACGTGTAGTTAGTAGTTACAACCTATTCGCTCGATAAAATTTTAGACAGGTAGAACCTACAACAAAGAAACGCCGGGTTACTCTTTAGTTCGAATAAATTTTACGCACTCCTATACCGAAGTAAGGGAAAATGACGAAACTTGATGATAAAAGTCAACTGTTTTTGCCTTTTTTATTTAGTAATAACTTACAATAACAGCCGTCCATTTCCCCATTAGAAGCTTAAAAAGGCCATCAAAAAAGGATATTACAGAAATAAATTTTGACAATTCGAGTTTGGGGTAGCTGTTGACTGTTGACCAATTATTGGACAGAATGATTGATCGAGCGTTTTCCAGACAATTACACTCAGACTGTTGATACTCCGCTTGGAGCGAAACTGGGTTACGGATGACGATTTATAGTGCAAATTAAACTTTTAATTCGGGGCGGGATTAATTTCCATAGGTACATTAGATGTGATGCAGGCGAGTTAACAAGTTTGCGCTACCGCACGTAAATGGATTTGCCGGAAACCAGATTCGCGTATATAATTCTGTCATCAAAAGCCCCTACAAAAAGGGATAAAAGGGGAGTTGTGTTCTTTCGCATATAATGGAAGAAAGGTCGTGGATATATTTATATATAGTACACACACACATACACGTGTTTAATTTGGGATACATCTCGTATACGTCGCGTGTTATGATCGGGATCACGGCAGATAAATATGAAAAATGGTGAGAAATGATGTGGGACGAGCAGTAGAAAAATAAACGCGTGACAAGGACCAGAAGGACGTTCCTATTCAAATCACAAATTTCTTGGGTTCTACCTTTTCATCAATTATGGCTGTAACTACACTATACAAGTTAATGTACTTTCGCATTCCATTAGTCTTTTGCCACAAATTTTACGTTGAAAGCGAAATGCCGCAACAGAGATGACAAGATCTTCATGCGCTTGGTATTGTTTCGGAATCGTGAATTGCATGAATCCGGAAATCACATTCAATGTTCTAATCGCCTCTCAACGATATTTAGTTATAGTCCAGTCAAATTAGCGCAATTTTGGACAAATAAAAACATTAATCGGTAAAGATCTGAATTTGGGTATACACATTTATTGGGACTTTCTATTGAACTCGAGACGCCATCTTGGAAAAACGGTACACTTTTCCAGTTTTTTGCCCATGTCTCGGCAACTATTACTGATACGAAGAAACAGTTTAGATTAAAAATATAGTTTACTAAATTCCCTATAAAAGAGAGTATTTACATTTTTTTTTGTATCTCCAATACTTTAGCTGTAATCTCACGTTGAATGCGTCAGAACGCGTTTAGGCCCCGTATCGTTGTTATAGGAAGGAGACCGTCTTTTTTATGACCACACAGAAAGCTGTAAAAGCACAAAAAAATGAACGGAATCGTCTTGCGATAAAGCATTCTAGCAATGACATAATGTTTCATGATACGATCTGAGACCTGGCTCAAAAAAAGGCAGTGTTTTTTTCCAAAAATCGACTACACCAAAATTTCTCGCGAAAACACTTTTTCTTATTAATTTTGGGGCGTAGAATCCAAAACAACTCGTACTTTTTCGATTAGACTTCTCAATCAAAAGTTATAGACTAGAAACCAATTTCGAAAGAAAATTCAAAGGGCTGTAAGTTTTGAACTAGTACCCCAATCTTCGAAGTGTTTGAAATTATGGTTTCTACAGGGTACATTCTATAAGAAAAATTTTTTTTCCCGGTCGATCTGAGACAATTTTTTTTCGGGGCTCAAAAAAAGGCAGTGTATAACATTCCTTTTTTACCAAAAATCGACTACACCAAAATTTCTCGAGAAAACACTTTTTCTTATTAATTGTGGGGCGTAGAATCCAAAACAATTCGTACTTTTTCGATTAGACTTCTCAATCAAAAGTTATAGACTAGAAACCAATTTCGAAAGAAAATTCAAAGGGCTGTAACTTTTGAACTAGTAGCCCAATCTTCGAACTGTTTGAAATTATGGATTCTACAGGGCACATTCTACAAGAATGTGATAGGGTTTTCTATTCAGTTTTGTCTCAGAATTAAGCCTCTTTTTCTTATAAAAAATGCGCTGTTTTCGGTCATATATTATAAGGATACGTTTTTTACAATAAGCGCAAGTTATTACAATAAGCGCAAGTTATTGCAATCCTGCGAATCGTCGTTCTGAAAAGCTCAAAGAGCAGATTTTGAATTTAAACTTTTGTATTACGGTTGCTGACTCGACTCATCCGCTTTCAATACACTCAACATTTAAGAGCCGCACTGCTGCGGTTTATCCCGATAGGGGACGAAAAAGTAGAATATCACCTAAATTTTAACCATACAAATAAATTTTTTACGAATCAGTAGACAGTTTTTGAATATTGTATTCGAAAAAGGAAGGTTTGGTTTAGGTAACTAAAATTTACGTCTTACGTGTTCGGATGCTTCTGGCAAAATTGTCGTTAAGTTGTTAAAATTGGCATCGACTGTTTTCAGTGGGCCACTCTGTATATTAACTTTATACATTGAATAAATTAATTTTTTATTCAATGCTTTATATCATGCATTGACGTGCTTTAATACAGTTTTTGGCCACCGCGGGGAGAATTTTATTTGTCGCAAATAATACGATGTACTCCCAAGTCCCAATTAATACGTATTCAACTGGTGGCGTATAATTATTGTACTTGCAGTGTTTAGGAATCGACACCGGTGGTAATTAATTCCCTTTACCAAAATATCAATACAATACTCACAAATTAATGTGTGTTCCAAGTTTGAGATAATATTTACGTTTTCGCCATTGAGCAGCCGTATAATAATACGTAATTCACCAAAACAAGCTTTACTAAGCTTTCGCGTGATTAAATAAACGTGGGCGAACGACAATGTAAGCATTCAATTTCAATGTTCGGTTATATAATTTAATCCTGGGACACCCCTCGCAATGTGTACGTAATTGCTGGCGTAGAGATTTATCTATTGTCTTTCATACGTAATGTACTCTAGAGAAGAATACAGCATACACAGGATGTAGAAGTCTAAAAGATAATTTTTTTCCAAACAAACCAAGGGTCCAAAACGAGGTCCAAAATGCTACCTCTCCAAGATTTGGACAACAAAATTATAGATTTGATATCTTTTTGTTGGCAAACCCATATAGATATCAGTTTCCGTTCGAATTTTCCTTTGGCATCGTCGTCTCATTGGTCGGAAGATCGGATCACTAGATCCAGAATTGCAAAGATCATCAAAATTAGATAATTGCTCCATTTTACTTTCTTGTGATTGGGTTATTTATTCTGAAAATTGAATACAAAAACCAAACTTCTTGTAACCATTTTGTATTAATTTTTTCAAACAAAATCCTTTTCACCTTATGATCGAAACAGCTTTATAGGTGGAATTATGTACTCCTCAAAAAATTCTATTTGGGTATACAAAATAAGATTATACGCTAACTGTTTTTTTTGTTCAGACGACAAAGCTTAAAACTTAATTTGATATTTAACTAAATTTATTCCAACATTCGTTTCTGTCTCCGTAATTTTCCAGAAAGAATTGAATTATTGCCTGTAATCGATTACCAAACCTTTTTTCCAACTTAATCAAGTATTTGCCGAAGTTATATTAATTTTATTACGCAACCCTTCTGAGACGAAATTGAAGGAAAGGTTAATGAAAAATAAATTTGGCGATCCCACTTCGTTCAAAATGAAATGCACCCTTGCGATATTTTCATAGTCCTAATTGCAGACTATAGACCGGAGAGGAAGTTTTACGCCACTCATCTTAGAGATTTCCTCTTATCCTGTTACAGTTTTATTTTTAAAAACAAGTTTTTTTACTAACTAGCGTCAGCTGTATAAATAATTACTTCAAAGCCCATTTTTAATGTTACAAAGAAGGATGAAATGCGATAGTTTCTTTTCGTTTCCCATTTGAGTTCTTAAGTGTTTAATTAGTAGAAAAATCCATTACAGGGATATACTTACTTCTCTATTTATAGCC
Organism: Photinus pyralis; assembly: GCF_008802855.1. Taxonomy (NCBI): domain Eukaryota; kingdom Metazoa; phylum Arthropoda; class Insecta; order Coleoptera; family Lampyridae; genus Photinus; species Photinus pyralis. The sequence goes on from NW_022170663.1 coordinate 12,421,120, forward strand.
ACCTACTTTACTAAAAAACAATCCAATGGCATTTTGAGATGCGTGCATCGGCGGCAATGTGCATATTTAATGATACGAAAGGAGTTCCCTGGGACTTTGTAATCCTTTGTTCAATTAAAAACGGCAATGACTTGCCTACACAAAGGTCTGTATGCGATTTGTATTATAGCCTAGTGGCTGTAGAGAAGGACGAGGGCTTGATCAATAAACGTTATACAATCAATAATTACGAAAAAAACAGACATTTTTGTCTTTAAATGTCATAATGGCAGTAGTGGGAAAAGTAATTTTGAGATAGGTAACTTCGTCTATAATACAAATCGCTAGTTTCCGTGCACCAGCTGCCAACTTTTTCCAAACTTGACGTAATTTAACAGGAGAAATTCGATTTGTGGTTTTGTGTTATATCCATTAAGAAAGGGAGATTATTAGAATATTGCGTGTAACAAAATGGCGACGATACATAGAAAAATCTGGACCCACTTAGAACAAACGTACACAAAAAAAGAAAAATAAATTGATATAATAGCAAACTTCTCTCGCAAATTTATTAATGTTACTTATGACAGAGCTTCACAATATATGAAATAGGTTTTGTTGAATGATAACAATTCAAAAAATCGTTTTAATGGATGCGTATTGATTTTTAATTATATACGAGTCCACACAAAATCAACATTTATTGATTTTAATAATTCGTGGCAAGATTAATTTGCTACGACTAATGGGGCATGAACCACGAAGTTTAAACGGAAAGATGTAGGTACTCGTATATCACGTACGACTTATCCATTATGTACATACCATTTAACCATAGCTTTTTTGAGTTTCAATTATAGATAAATCTGTCACGACTATTTATTGCCAATTGAAAGAAATGCGCACCATTAAGCTATAAATAATGGCGCAGTTGCGTATAATGTTGACATGCCAACTACTAGCATAGAATAAATAAGGAAAACGTTTGAGAGGTGATAAATGCTTTTAGAACGTATCTAGAGCTTTATGGCTTCTGTTGCCATTACTCTATACATAGTTTATCGGTTATATCGACTGGTAGAGAGAAGTTCCGTTCGAGTTTGACAAAAATTGTAATTTGCTAAAAAAAAGTGATTAAAGGACCTAAAAAGCGACAACTAAGAGCGAAGTTTTCAAGGCGAAGTCCTCGCAAAGTTAAGGTAGTTCCATATTAAAACTGAAAACTCAATGATGGTCCCATTCACGTGAATCGATTGAGAGTAAATGCAATTTTCCGCTGAAAAGAGTTGCCCCTTTCTCGGTTAACGAAAACTGTAAGAAGGGCGGAAAGTTTAACAAGTAAAGTAAATCCGCAAACAAAAAACTCGAAACGAATTTATGCTTCAGTGGCCGTTACGCAAGGACATTTTAGAAATTTATTTATTCCTAAGACCAGGTCTGATTTTTATTTTCTCGTAAACGGAAAGCGCACAAAATTTGATGATTAGCGCACAAATTAACACAAAATGAGGGGAATATTTTGGCGATCTAATAAATTTAGGGGTGGTAACTGAACGCAGCTCATGACATGAAACATACATTCTCAATTCGAGTGGAAGTGATTCTTAAACGTAATAGTTTTTCTTAGGGAAAACTTATGAGGAAACGAAAGCTCAATTTAGGGGTACCTAGTTGAGCAAAAATTGATCACCTATTTATTTGATTGTTAATTTACTATCAACCCTTAAAAATTGTTATAAAAATTGCAACATACCTTATCAAATCGTTAATCGAATGTCAATTTTTAAACGTAATCATTTTCCATGGTGAAAACTTATGTCAAAAAAATTGCCACAACTGTGAACTGCATGATGTTTGATAAAGTAAACATTGCTGACGATTGTTATCTTTTGTAGTGAAAGTTGTACGCCTCCAGGATAGGCTAAATTTAAGACAGTTTCAGAGATCTCTATTAAAATTTCGTTATAACTCAATTGAAGAGAATTATTCGAATCTTGATAGAGGAACGACAGAAAGTTAAACCAAAGTCGCATCTCGAAAATAAATCAAACACAGAGCTTCTATGTGCCAAATATGCAAGTTGTAACTGCATTTGCAGTTGGGATTGTTAGGATCGTTAAACAGTAGTTAAACCTATGCACTCTACTATCTCATCTTTATTAATTGTATAGAGTTGCGTAACTTTGTCGGTCCGTACTAACTTACCCCATTACAACGTTCCGTATGCAGTTTATATTTTATAATTTCATCATACATTCCGGCTCATTTTGCGAGAACCTTTCCAGGTTGGAAGGAAAGCTCTGTCAATGACAGTGTTGTTGTTCATAAATAGCCTTTTCTTGTTATGCAACATTCCTTGTGCATGCAAAAGCAAGGCGCGTTATTGACAATGAATATTGTAAGGCTTGGGCTAAGTAATTGATTTAGAATTTATTAAGCACATCACAATTGGGCGATTTCCATAATATCTTTGAATTCGCATTAATTGCCTGTAGAGATTTAAAAAGGCGTAATGGAACTTTCTCGTTAATTCTTATTTCACTCTCAAGTCAATTCCTTAAATTCCGTTTGAGTTAATTAACTTCAACTTCTCAAGTTGGAAGTAAATTAAAATAACGCCTCGGATTTCTTTCTCTTCAACTACCTGGTTATCAACAGGACAAGACCCTTTCGCCACCTGTTGCAAGTTAAAGTTGAATTCGTCCAATTTCACTTATTGCCATGTTTTTTAGTTCCTGACGTCGCGTCGGGGTCGTAAATTGTATTACGATAAATGATGCTTAAGGGATTATTTCGAGAGGGAAACAAATTTACAAATGATGTAGGTTTTGAGCCCTTTTACATGTCGCTCGTGTCTTATGTTTGTGCGTGTGTGACCCAGTTACAACATAAATCATCTGTGTTAATATAATGACGCCTCGGCAGACATTTCCAAATATTTCGTCGTCTCATTCGATCGTATCCTTGTCGGGATGTACTGTGAAAAAATGGAGAAATTCCTTTGTAAACGTGCTTCAGTGGAACAAGGCTGATGAATGGTGCCCCTTTAAATAATTGCCTTCAAAGTTGCTTCTTTGAGGAATGCTCCTATTACTGTACAATTGAGAAAAATAAGTGGAGCGTTTTTCATTTATCGTCGTTTGTCCTATTTACAATAACGTCTCAATTTCATAAAGAGTTTTTAATTGAATTCGATTTTATTTAGCAACCTGCGAGGTTGGGGGAGTGTGACCAGTGAGATGTGGGTTCTGTTGACGGGGTTAATCTTTATTGATTTATTCCTTTTCCGCGTTAATCACGAAGTCTAGACCTAATTATTTATCAAAAGGGATAATTTCTCAATCATATGGCAAGCTATAGAGGCATAAAAATTTAATTTATCTGCCAATAAAACTACAACTTGATAGTAATAAATTATATCGAGAGTGTAATCTCAGCTATGAAATCTGGAAGATTTGTTGCTGGTAGAGGAACAATTTTCCTCGAAATTCGTTCGTATATTATTATGTAACGTAGCTTTGTAGCAACATACTTATCTGATTTACGTTTACGCTTTGGCACCTGGGCCAAGTCAAAGCGTTTGTGCTTTTAAGAGCCCTTAATGCATCTTATGTTTGGGAACCGCTAAGGTGTTTCGCAAAAAATATATTAAATTGATAAAATAACGGTCTTTAATCTTGGCTGACCACCTTTTATCCCGACTGGACTACGACTTCCTCCATCTTTTCAACCATATGTTCGTATTTTTGCATGTACGGTAAGGAAATTTGAATTATACATATAAACCGGAATTAAAAAAAAAATGGCACCGTAAGTGTGAACCATAAAAGCAGCAGATACAAAAGGGAAAGTCCCTCGAACACATTTCATTTCAATGGCCAGTTACAGTAAAGAGCCAAATTATCTGCAAACTTAGTTCCCTTCGTAGTTTGTAAAGTTTTAATTAGCAGGGGTTAAATTTGATGACAATTTACGCTTCTGTCGGTAGCGTCCCAGACTGTACATCTAATGACCACAATTTAGTCACAACGTGTTATTTCGTTTCAATTTTTGGGAAGTAAGAGCATCTTCGGTGTAGATGACGACGTACTGCGTTTTATGTAGGTACCAATTCCAATTTTATATAATCCAATGACTAATTTTGTCGAGTGCCTTTATCTATATCGACAAGTAGCTTTATGTAACTGTAAAATCGAAATTTACCGGCTCTTAGCAGATTATGGATTTGAGTCGTAAAACGGAACTTTAAGTAAATTACATTACCTTATTTTAGAGCTGGGGATTGTGGAGACATTAAAATGCAAGGCGATAGCACGATAGTGATTGATTTCTCGAATATGGTTCGAAGGGGCGCCGACACTCAGTTAATTAATAATTGGGAAAGTTCAATCGTCAAACTTTACTTTAGACGCGAAGGCGTTGTAGTTTAAATTGAACATGCTGTTCGTGTTCCACTCCAGTGGCAAACATATTTCTGAGCTAATTTTATTAAATTTTCGTAAGTTTGTTGAGTTTTAATAATAGATACGAAATGAGCTTTAAATCAAAACATTTTCTTTCTTTATATCATGATACAGTTAGAATACGTGTTGAACCAATACATTTCTTCTCTGTTTTTAAAGTAACTTTGATGAAAGTTTGGCAAATGAATGAATTGCAAATATCTAAGCACATTTTGATCCAAGGAAAGCAATGCTTAACATCTCCATAACATTATTACAATCCACACTGTAAAAAGTTTCGTGTAAAAATCAACACGGAAAGTGGTCGATATACGACCACACGAGGAATGGTAGACTGTACCATATCCATTTTGGTAAAGTCTACCAAATGATCGTGGTAAAATTTTACCCCGTGTTGGTGTAGGTATTTTCACACGAAGATGTGTAAACTTTACACACAGTTTTCGTTAAATCACGGTCAAGGTAACCATTTGCGGTGTAGAAAGTGTGTAACCTTCCTTTTTTACCAAAAATCGACTGCACCAAAATTTCTCGGGAAAACACTTTTTCTTATTAATTTTGGTGCGTAGAATCCAAAACAATTCGCCCTTTTTCGATCAGATTTCTCAATCAAAAGTTATAGACTAGAAACCAATTTCGAAAGAAAATTCAAAGGGCTGTAACTTTTGAACTAGTAGCCCAATCTTGGAACTGTTTGAAATTATAGATTCTACAGGCCACATTCTATAAGAAAATTTTTTTCCGGGTCGATCTGAGACAATTTTTTTTTCGGGCCTCAAAAAAAGGCAGTGTGTAACCTTCCTTTTTTACCAAAAATCGACTGCACCAAAATTTCTCGGGAAAACCGAATTTTCGTGTTACTATAACCGCACTCCAGTGTTTCTTTTTTCTGAATATAGAGGAGGGTGGAGGGAAGTGAGCGAAAACGTTTGCTACTAGAACTTTTTAAATAAACTAATTTATTTAAACAAATATGTATATATTAGTACATATACATAGACAATATAAAACAACCGAAATACATATAACTAACTTATATGTCTGTATATATATAAACAAAATTCTATATTCTATACCTAAGGGCCAGCCCTAATACCATAACATCAACTAAACTGCACAGTATTTTTTAAAAAGCAAGATTTTATGAACCTTCAATTAACTAAATAGGTGTATAACATTACCTTTATCCGCATAACTACATCATACGTACTGTCCTCCGGGATCATTAACCACTTCACAATGATTTTGTAGTTAAATTTAATTGCGTTCATATTACTTTCACCAGCACAATAAAATTAATTCAAAATTGAAGTCTTATACAGATAACTGCTTCTAAGGTACCTATACTGAATGTAGGTGCAACTGCAATGGCATCATACAAGAGATGTGAACAACCGACTGAAGTAATAATGGTGACCGACTCAAGTCGAGACAATTGAAAAATATTGAGTCTATTTGCACAATCTGGGGTTAATCAAACGAAGAACCCGTGTATTCTTTATACTGACGAAAAACATTACACCACATTGAATACTTTTACAAGTTACGGTGTAAGTCTTATAGAAATTCTACACAATTGCGTTTTACCAATAGTCTCATAGTAAGAAGGTGTAAAATCTTACCAGATTTCGTGTAGCATTATACACGAAAACAACATACACTTTGCATTTTTAACAGTGCAAGTTTACTTAGGTACCCCTGAAGTAGTCTCAGAAAGCTCCACTACTTGGAAGGATATTAATAAAAAACCTTCAATTTGAATAGTTTATTACAAATTGAATTAAATGCATTAACAATCATACAAGCGAAAATTGAACACCTTTCGTGTTTGAGCACGTACGGTATTTAACTATAGTATTTGTCCCTGAGTATTTAAACTGTATAGGTAGTATTTAAAACTTACAGAGAGCCGAGGTACGCACACGGACGAAATGTGAAAAATAAGTGACCTCGATTTGCCTCCGGTGGTCCCTTGCCAAGCCCACCTGCAGGTACCGTTAGCCTGTAACAAAAGAAAAGAGATTTATTATTCATTAAAAAAAAGTGGTGTTTGTAAAACTGATTTGATTGTAGCTTTCCCCTTAAACTCGATTTAGGGTTCTATTGGTTTATCGTCCTACATGAAGGTAATTAACCTGATATTTTGGTCGAAAATTTGCCATTTCCCAATTTTGAACTTTTTGGAAAAAATAGGGAACATTGGGAACCCTGTATCTTGGGAGCTATCGGACCTAGAAAATTGAATTATGGCTCAAACTGTCAAGAGTACTTTTTACTTTAAAAAAGGAATAAGTAGTGATTTTTCTCGTGAGAGCCTTCCCATGTCATTCTTTTTGCACAAAACTAAAAAAAGTGACAAAATTTAGCGGTTTTTCAGCAATATCTCAGCGCGCTACTTTTTAGAATGCTGCAAATCAGATAATAAAAAAGCTCTCAGTGTGAACAAATCATTGCAAATTGAATTAAACATTAACAATCACACACAGTACGGAGAATCACATACGATTCTTAGTAGGGGAATTTTCTGACATTCGCATTCGGAAAGATAACTTTTAATTCGGCATGTTTACAAAAGTTTAATTGTTTTTGTCTCATTTTTGTCAAAAGCCCGTTCTTGTATCTTAAATTGTTCACAAAGCAATCAGGGTTCTTTTTTATAACGCATGCCCTATGTAATATTCATGGAGTTTTTTACATCCTCCCCTAATTTTTTCCTTAAAACCAACTGAAATATTCACATTATTTGTTGCCTTCGCTTCTTAGACAAGCAAAAAGGGATGATGCAATGTCGATATCTGTACCTTAGTACTGTTTAATTATCTTAGGGATTGGTTTCACAAACCAATTGCATTGTCGAAATCGCCAGGCTTCTGCTTGACATATATACTTAGTTCATTTGGGTTACAGTGGATGGATATTTACGGTCTTGCCGAATATTGTCACATCGTAATCGAGAAGACAACGGTCTAGCGAAGTCCGATTTGTATTCTAATTTCATGGAATGCCAGTTTTGCGACGGACAGTGTAGAAGCAAGGGATTTTCGCATTCTATGACAATATAATGGCCGGACAGCTTCATCGCAGATGCAAAAGATCTGATTAATTTGATCAGTTTGTTCCGGCAGAATAATAGACCGGTACCGGATTGGATTAGCGTTCGTTTCACAACATGCACCTGTTTGCGGTTTATTAATACGTCTTTGACCGAAAGGAGTTGGGGGTGCAGTAAGAGTAGATAGGCGCTAAAGTATTAATTAAAAGTAAACTTGAATTTGTGTGTATATAGACAACCGTCATTTCAAAGTAGTCAAATTTTGTGCGTTGCATGAACGAATGCAAATAAATCGTCCTACTTAAAACTACCACGATACGGGGAAATAAATCAAAATATTTACATAACGTAATTAAAGTTTGGTGTCACTTCAAACTTGTGGTAACCAAATTGAAGATGTATTTCTATGGTAATAAGTTTCTCCCTCCACTACACCTTTTTTAACCAGCATGCGCACTATTCAGGACTATTATCCATTATTTGGACCGCTTCAATTAACTAAAACGAACAATTAGAGGTCCTCATTGGTAATAACGGCTTTTCTTTGTACAGAATTTCCAGCCAGTGCCAATTGTGCTTAATTACAACGACGAACAAAGACTTGCTTGAATATGAAATGTTTCTTAACCGTTAATTACGAGTTGTATTTTATGAATCAAAAATAATTTTCTTTGTACACCACGAAAATTTCCCACGAATTCGCATCTAATTGTGACTTCCGTTTGTTTGCAGATGCTTGTGGCGTGTCCACGTACCAAGAAGTCCAATTTGACGTAGAACCACAGCAGTAATGGACGTCATAGGGGGATTTAATAACACCACAAACACCTTGGACGAATGGAGTCAAATTAGGGAGCGAAACACGACGGGTGATGATATAATCGATAACAAAGTGGTACAAGCCCTATTTTTTATTTTGTACACGACCATTTTTGTGCTTGGTATCTTCGGAAACGTTTTGGTGTGCTATGTTGTGTTTAGAAACCGAGCAATGCAGACTGTCACCAACTTGTTCATAACAAATTTGGCGCTCTCCGACATACTTCTGTGCATACTCGCCGTGCCGTTTACGCCGCTGTATACGTTTTTGGGAAGGTGGGTCTTTGGGAAAGTGATCTGCCATTTGGTCTCCTACGCGCAAGGAGCGAGCGTATACATTTCAACTCTGACATTAACATCGATAGCGATCGATCGATTTTTCGTAATCATCTACCCATTTCACCCACGCATGAAGTTGTCCACGTGCATCGTGATTATTGTGAACATATGGCTTTTCTCGATTTTGGTCACTTTGCCCTACGGAGTATACATGAGGCACAAAAAGGTAGACAATAGCTCTAATCCCAAATATTTCTGTGAGGAAGACTGGCCTAAAGAGGATTACCGCAAGATCTTCGGAGGTTTGACAACGATGATGCAATTCGTTATTCCGTTCTTTATGATGGCTTTCTGCTACATTTGCGTGTCGCTGCGCTTGAACGACAGAGCGCGAAGTAAGCCTGGATCGAAAAGCTCGAAGAAAGAGGAGGCGGATCGCGAACGAAAGCGACGCACCAACAGAATGCTGATAGCCATGGTCGTCATTTTTCTGCTGTCTTGGCTGCCTCTGAATACAATTAATATCATCAACGATTTTTATGTCCAAACCGGCGACTGGCAGTACTATTTCCTCAGTTTCTTTATGGTGCACTCAATGGCCATGTCATCGACTTGCTACAACCCTTTTTTATACGCCTGGTTAAACGAAAATTTCCGCAAGGAATTCAAGCAAGTACTCCCATGCTTTGATCCGTCTGCTAGCAGAGCGGTTCCGGGAAATCGATCGGGAAACTGGCGATCGGAGAGAACTTGTAACGGAAATAACGAAACGCAACAAGATTCCCTGCTACATTCCGGCATCCATCGAGCTGCTTCGATTCGTAGCCAGAAAGCCATTCAATTGCCGCCGATGAAGACCGATAGCGTCGAAGTGGAAAACGTCTTGGTACCTACATCAGGTGCGATGTACGACACGGCCTCTGATACTGTACGACTGAAATTTATTAATGAGGAGTCTCCACCACCGTATTTAGCCGCAATTAAGTCTGAAGAATAGAATTGGTGAGTATTGACGTCAGATTAAATTAGTTTGTATTTCTGAAACTGCGATATCAGCATTAAAACTAGATTTGGTTGAAGCACTATTTTTGGTTTAGTTATACCTTACTATTTCCTGGTTCAATTAAGTTTAACCTGTCGAATATTGAATCGGGGGGGGGGGGGGCATGTGGAATTCTGAAATTCCTAGGTATTCACAAATAATCAATAGTATCCTATCACTGTTTTCTGTTATTCTATGCCATTTTTTCACACAATATAACAATTGTAAGAATATCGCCAAAAATGCAAAGAAAATACTGCAAACACTGTGGTCGCCAAAAATAGAATTAAAATGACAGATTATGAGAATGCACACTCATCTGTTAGGTTAGCTTAGGTATAATTTTTAAGTAAATTCCAGACGGTTGACGAGACATGAAATATTATTTTATCTTATAGCAGATGTGAAATTGACATTTTAATAGGTTTGAATGAGCTGCCTAAGTCGCTCCTTATCCGTAAGGATAGATAACGTGTTCACTTTAAGCGTAAGGGTAGATGAAGTGAAACAGATGATTGTGCATTCTAATAACATCTGTCATTCTTATTCAAAATGGGATGCGGAGCACGAGATAAAATGAAGTTTAGAACAGAAGTCAATCCTCTTTACATGGAAACGACGAAAGACTATATGTAATAATAACTAAATTGTGTTTCTATAGGATTGAAAAACTTTTTGGCAATGTTTAGCAAAAAGTACCTATTTAACGTTTAACTTAAGTAATGTAAATTGTAAGGGTATACGTTGGGCCAAATTTGTTTGAAATTCTTTTTGCCTTTGGATAGCTTTTTTAATTTTGTTCGATTTTCTTTCTTTGAACCCATATTGAATTATCAGAGATGTCTTAAGCCATCAGCTTCCTGATTCTGAAGATAGCTGTTGTATTCACCTTTCAACAAAACCGTACTATCCTCAAAATCTAAACGAAACTAAAAAAAGTTCAGGTCCATAAAGGTTTCAAATGAATTTGGCCTACCGTGGACATCGTCGAATAGTTTATTTTGTTGTAACGTAAATAAGAGATTAATAATTGAAGAGCAAAACAGTAATTTATACATTTGAATTTTTAACTAGTACGTGAATACCTATTTATTTATCATGACTGATTATTTATTAATCAATTGAAAGCGCCCTCAAGCAAATAATTCTATAATTAAGAGCGTATGAACGTATTCAATCGAAAAATTAAGCTAACCGTACACCGTAATTGACGAATAATGGAATTATATATCGATGACTCACGTGTTCCAAGAAAAATTATTATTTGCTGAACGAAATGGAATGGTTGAACGACCACTTAGTTAAACAAGTAAGCTGTAATTAAAACTGGGGTTGGAAAACGGTGTACTTTGTGTTTACATTATTTCAATATCAGACCGTTACTTTTTTAGTTGGCTATTTTGTAACTGAGGCCTTATTTCGGTAACAACAGTGGAAGCTATTACTGTCGAAAAAAGGAATGGACCCTTTTTCTCTCTTCTCTTTCAAATTGTGCATTTAAATTCTGACGATGTGCAAAATGAAACAGCGTGAAAATTTCACAGGACAAACAATTAATTACTTATTCTCTTATAAGTCAACTGCTGACTATTGTTTCAGGAAACAATAACAACATAATCAACTATTTCTTTAACCGAAGTTTATCTCGGCAAAGAAAAAAAATGCAATAACAAGACGCCATCTGGCAAAAACGCTATAATATCAAACTGAAGAGGACTTATAAGTTTGCAATAACCCCTGGCGCAAGATTACAACCGTTCGCGAATTTTCAATAAAAGTTTTTCTTAAGGACACCTTATCATATCTGTCAGTACATTATTCCGTAGAACATGTCTGAAAACGGAACGTCTCTCGATATTATTTATCTTAATAAATTGTTGACGTAGAAAGAAGATCTACTACAAAGCTCTAGACTCAAACCCTAAAGCACTAACATTTTTGAAATACGTATTTATTCCGGTGCACGTATTGTGTTACAGACAAATGTATCGACTTGAATGGTATTTATTTGACAAAAGAATAGTAAAAATTCAATTTATTCTTTTCACAGCATGTAGAAGAAGCCGTACAACGTTCCTTAAAGCTTCTCATATAAAATGTCCACTTCTGAAATAAAAGTCGAGATACACAAATAGATTTCTTTTATTATATTCGTCGCTTTGACTCCTGATGATATAATAAAATGGAATCACCCAAGACTTTTCATAGATTCAGACACTCTGTCACTTACAGACCGTAATTAAAGAAGCGTGAGTAAAATGGGAACATAACAAATGTGTGCCGGCGACAGATTTTTGTAGAGCAATACGATTGGACGGGAAATTATTTTTCTAAGGAAGATGCACGTGAATTTGACAAACTGGTCAATCGTAAGCTTTGGGGAATGATTTGAAAGTGATTTACACACGCACTCTATGAGGGCCTCGTGTTGTAGCTGTCACGCGAACATTTTCATGAAAAACCGTAAATCTAAAATCATTTCATTCGCGAGTAGGATTTCAATAACAGATTCAGATACGATGGCGTTTTTTTTAAATATTTCCTACCTGACTATGGGCACCGTACAAAGCAACAATGTGACGTGACTAGCATCTGCACTAATACACATTTAGTTCGTCACTTTCATTCTATAAACAAACTATTTTGGCACTTACGGTTATTGTCTAACGCAGTAAGGTGCACTTACCAACCTAGGGTGGTAAGTAGGCATTAAATGCGAGAAAAAACGACCCGAACACTAAAATTGCAACCAAAACTTAATGGAAAGCAATAATTTAATTTACGGTTTTAGCCTGGCTTTTAGTAAAAGCAAAATTTTGGGTTGGCAAAATAACGTTAGTTTCAAATACTATTTTACAAAGCAAAAATGACTAAATTTCTATACCACAAAAGTATACTGAAGGATTTGAAACATAATCAACCTAACACGAGCAAATTCTTCGTAACGACACAAGTAGCGTAAATAAAAATCGTAGAAATCGGAATGGGTAATTTGCAATATACTCCAGAACGCACCAGAATTAATTTATTTTTTCGCGAAAGATCCATAAAGCCTTTGAAATTAGCATCAAACTCCAATCCCTTTCTAGTATCAAGCAAGCGCCATTGTACGTTGAACACTTACTTCGTGTATCCTTCGCGAAAAAATACATTAGTTTTGTTTGCGTGTGTTGTGTTCAACCTGAGACACACGGTATATAACGCATCTAAAATTATAGTTCGCGTTAACTGTATATGTAATTGATTTCCATATTTTTTATCTGCTCTCTTAACGATCGCCTTGGCTTCCAATTCTATTACCAGTATTATTCTTGAACCGATTGGGTTCCATCATTAACGGGGGAACGTGCTTTTTCTTTCTTCTCCTCCTCAGTGGCGGATTTAATTTTTTTGCGCTCCTAGGCACACCGAAAGATATGCGCCCCAAAATAATCTTTAAATTGCAATAAATTTTAAAATAAAAATCAAATTATAACATGAAATTTTTATAACTAATATGAAAAGAAACTATCTACCAATTCCAATTTATTTCATAATTTTAACTGAATTTTTGTCATTTATAACTTGTTAGGGGACTTATTTTAAAACTTAAAATAAATATAGTGCAAAAAATGCCACCCCTTAAAGCTGCCGCCCCTAGGCACGCGCGTAGCGTACCTATATGTAATATGTAAATCCGCCACTGCTTCTCTTTTGCTTTAGATGTTTATGATTTTTATTTTCATGGTTTAATAAGTCACGTTTCTTTGGTATTTACCCGTGTAGGGGCGGTAAAGAATACCCCTACTGCAGAGACACTGCATGTCGTAAAAGGCGACTAATCAACGGATGTTTAGGAAGTAGGGCGATTTACCGTGGTTAGTATAAATGCGCAATTTGAATTTGCTCGTTATAGTACCAATTCCAAAGTCTTATTAGTGTTCCTAAGGTTTTCTAAAAAAGTTCTAAAAATGAGCGTACAAATTTTTATTTGGCAAGCTACAGGGATAAAACCCGCCTATTCCAGCCGGATAAGGGTGTTAATTAATATGTGTAGGTGTTATCAGGCGAAATTGTGTAGGCAATGTCTTAAATAACTAACCAAAGTGGATAAACACAGAGAATGTCACGTATTTTGGCCCACGCATGAGATTACTCATAAAAGTAGAAGAGTAAACAAGCCGAGAACCTGAGGGTACATTATCAATATCGTACAGGCAAGCAAACAAAGAATCTATCGAGATCGGCAGCGTCGCCACATACTTGAAAATAATGAGCTCTCGACTTTGGAAATTTAGGAAATGAGGCCGTATAGAAACTTACGGCGAGCTCGCGTGCTGACTTCTGCTCGAGATAAGCTGGAGAAAGATGAGAAACTATTGAGTCGGCCCCTCACGCAATTTCCCAACTTTGTTTATGTTCGTTCATTTGATGATTAAACTCTCTTTCGCTGTAAAGAATTCTGCCTTCAGTTCGTATTAAATCAACAATGGCTCGCGTTGTGATCGTGACACGAAAGGCGCATTGTTTGGGGATGATGTGCGATTAAAACGAGGAAGCTCATATTTGTTACGTTTGCTTAGTAACTACTGCCATAATGCGACGGGGAACAGAATGTACGGGGAGACAGTTCTTTTGTTGTGCCATATTATCCCAACGAATTAAACAGATAGTAAACACAATTAAAACTTCAATGGCTAATTTATTGATTCATTCTATACATATACATATCGCCTTAGTGTAGCCGCCTTGTTCCTGCTCTCGTAATTATCTGATGCAATGGACATTGTGAAACCATAATAAGAGAGTGACAAAACGGTGTAAAAAACCATCATTTATTTTCTTTTTTTGAAGTCAATTACCCAATTAACTAAATTATCTATTCTAATTTTTACGATAAATGCGTACTGTGTACACGATTTTTGTGTACCTTTACTTACCTACCTGTCCTTATTGTCTTTGATAATGCAGTTTGGTCCTTCTTCCGAATTAGTGTATAACCAAGGATCTAATTTACTACGGTCTTAATTTGTGATCAATACTGGATCATCTGCCAATTCATTTTCCTGTATATCTTGATGTAATTCACCCATCAACTGTGTCGATCTTGAGGTTCTACATTTACGTTATAAATTTCAAAATTGACTAAGGCTAGTTGGTTTAAGATGTAAAATTTTTAGTGATACGCTATTAATAATGTTGTATTAATTCGAACAAACGGAAACAAAGTACTGAAAATTACTAGTACTGAAAATTGGGGTTGTAATTTGTTAGCCTATTCGAATAGTCATAGTCCAATAAAAATAACTCAAATTGGCTTTATAATTGGCATAAAAGTTTTTTCCCAAAATACCGTCACACGGAATAGGAAAATTTTCATTAACGATATGAATAGTGCGGGGGTTATAGGTTTAAACCTTGCATTTTGTGATAACTTTATGAAACTTTCAGAGGATGTTCTAGACACCCTAAGGTTCAATTTCAGCTATGCCGCCACCCCCGCAACCCCGGACGGCACTTGCTATAGCGGGTTTCTTAAATGCAAGGAAGCATTTCAATACCCGCCCATAAAATGGGTCAAAAATGTATGTCCAGGGTTTGTTTTGTATTTTCTTACATCTAGGAAGGTTGAAGGGAATTTTCAAATACCCAGGGAGAATTTATGTAGGGTATTTTACGTGGTTTACCTATTTTAAAGAGCTTTTAACAGTGCGGGCAGTAAAATCGTGACGGAGACCTCTTTTGGCTGCTCTATTGGAACTGTTTGAAATTATGGATTCTACAGGCCACGTTCTATAAGAAAATTTTTTTCCGGGTCGATCTGAGACAATTTTTTTTCGAGAGCCTCAAAAAAAGGCAGTGTACAAACCTTCCCTTTTTACCAAAAATCGACTGCATCAAAATTTCTCGAGAAAACACATTTTCTTATTAATTTTGGTGCGTAGAATCGAAAACAATTCGTACTTTTTCGATCAGACTTCTGAATAAAAAGTTATAGACTAGAAACTAGGGAATGCAATACCGGGATTGCGGGATCCCGAAATAAATTTTTGCGAGATTAATCCTGCACATAAATGGAGCGGGATCACGCGGGATTTGCGGGACTGAGGAATTTGTCGACCAAGGGGACGACTCTGTTTACTTTGTTAATGAAACTGATAACGGCGAATTATTTTTTAAATAATTGTTAAAATTTTTTCGTTAAAAATGTACTATGATTTTTGAGGCACTTTAGAAGACTTTTTGTGCTTTACAGGTAAGGTTTTTTGAGTTCTAAGTTAGGCCGAAGGTACTTTTTTGTTAAATATTGTGATAATTAGCGATTTATTTTAATACAGAAGTTAACCGCACAGAATTGCTTATTTGCCAATTTATTTAAGGTTTTGCGAGATCCCGCAAATACCGGGATCCCGCGGGATTAACATCTAACAATCCCGCAAATACCGGGATTGAGATTTTGCTGCGGGATGCATTCCCTAGTCCGCACTGTTAAAAGCGCCTTAAAAATAGGCAAACCACCCTAAATTTTACACTGTTAAAAGCTCTTTAAAAATAGGTAAACCACGTAAAATACCCTACATAAATTCTCCCTGGGTATTTGACAATTCCCTTCAACCTTCCTAGATGTAAGAAAATACAAAACAAACCCTGGACATACATTTTTGACCCATTTTATGGGTGGGTATTGAAATGCTACCTTGCGCTTAAGAAACCCGCTATAGCAAGTGCCGTCCGGGGTTGCGGGGGTGGCAGCATAGCTGAAATTGAACCCTTGTCTAGAACATCCTCTGAAAGTTTCAAATTATCACAAAATGCAAGGTTGCTCTTAACCCTGCACTAAAAAGTGATTCCGTATTACCGTTGAGCTAGAAATATAAAGAGGCGCAACTTGATTAATTTACATGAGACTTATTTAGGCACCGACATATAATTACTACGCCACTTGTTAAAAGGCACCGAGCAGTGTTGCCAGGTCCGACTAATTAATATCGGTAGACTGCTTCGTCATTTTTCGGTAGATTTCGAAGAATTTCAGTAGATTTGGTTTTAACGGGAATACATAATGCACAATTACTAATTAAAAGGTGGAAATATCCAATTTATCAATTTTATTTAAAAACAGAACAAAACATAACTTAAAATTGCTAAAAAATGAAATAAAACAAACTTTCTAAACGTAAAAAATCCACACATTTTATTTTAGCAAAAGTGCAAACGTATATCAGGGTATTAATCAAGGTTAGTAATTACTAACCTTGGGTATTAATAGCAAAGGATGTGACGGTAAGGTAATACAATTACGAACTTGATAAGAGCGGAATGCCAGAAAGGAGGAATGACACGTCTAACTTGCCTGCGGAAGGGAAGTTTGATACTATCAGTTATAAATGAAAATGTACGTAAAAATAAAATTAAATCGTTGACTGACGTGCTAATTTATTTCCGCCGTTTATCTAGGTGATTAAGTGGGCACGTGCCCTTGTGCCCTTTAGGACAAGCCGCCACTAAGATACGATATGGATATGAAAATTAATGTTATTTTTGTTTTTCACCGTGAAGTCTTAAAATTCGGTAGAAATGTATGCAGAATCGGTAGATCGGTAGATTACTGCTGAAGTCGGTAGATCTACCGAAAAATCGGTAGACCTGGCAACACTGGACCGAGATCTGTCAGTACCTCAGCAACTTCGTAGTTGATTTCCCCACTTGTAGTATCGTTCGTGTTTTGAACGACGTCTAAGCATCAGGGTCGCACGTCTACCACATTCACACCCTTTTCTTTTGGAAGTTTTTCAGCAACAGACTAGATTTCAGAAGCATACGATGATACATCTTTGTTATTCTGTTTAAAATTTAATAATTTTGAAGTTAGTAATCTTGAGCTTTCACCTTTAATTTCATTTCGTAATTTGTTTATAATACCATTAATTGAATTTTCGGAAGCCCTTCCTGTAAGCCTCGTTTTTATAAAAGTAACTGCGTCAACAGCATTTTCCCCTGAAATTGATCTCGCTAATTCTAACGAATCTAAAAATGATTGTAATTTTTCGGGTGCACCCTCAAATGGGACGGGAATTACTTTGCTACCTAAATATCAACTTTTTCAGTTGGACCTTATTGGAATCGTGCTTTAATTTCATCCAGCAAATCTTCCTCGCAGTGTGGTGGTAAAAATGCATCTCTTAATAATTGAACTAAATGTTCCCACGAAATGTCAAACTCAGGTTATGTACCGGAGTACTTTGAACTGACAATCTAGGTTGAACTTCTGCAGTGTGTCTAGTAGGTGCCGAAGAAATTACTGAAGGCATTATTGAATCATTTGTGACATTAATTATTGCAATACACTAACTAATTCCCCAAGTTTACTTAATTGATCCAAACCCGTCGTAACTCAGGGTTAGAAAATAAAATAAAAGCTTGTGAGATCTGTCACAGCGGTAGTTCGATCTTCTTAACTTAACAATAGGGTTGAGCACCACTCAATTTCTATTTTAACTCTCCCCCACAGCATGTAGCCCCATTCCTAAAGTACGTACACGCACGCTCCTCGTCTTTCTACAAGCGTTCATCTACGGGAAAAATTCAAACCAGTTGCATTAGCAAAGGCAGGAACAGATCAAGAAATCGTTCGAAAGTAATAGTTCCAACGCTGGCTAAGCAACCATTTGAGAAGCCTTACATTTCTTACGAATTGTGTAAAATACAGGGAAATTTCTGTTGGTTTTCCTGTTAATCTTTTCATCAAATTTATTTTCCCCATATAACACAAAAAACAAACTCGTAAGTTGTTTTAGGCACAAAATTTCGTTAAGCAGAGTTTCTCGCATTTTCATCCCTGCAGTTGCGCGCCCCTTTTGTCGTGCGAACGTGAAGCGAAAATGTTTCGTTTTATAAGTGATATTTTTATTGTAACCAACCACGTGAAAGGTAACGTTTCGGTATCTCAACAAAAACCGAACCCGCCGATAATACAGGTTCAATTGAGTTGACGCGTTGACTAATTAAATTTGTGTTCTACAAAGTAAACATGATGGAATTACTAACTTATATAATCGGGAAACTAGTGAAGCACGTTCAATTAATGTTGCATCGCAAGGATTATAAATATCGACCCAAAAGTTGTATCAAACTGTTACTGGAAGATCTGTCAGTTCTGCCATGACGTCAATGATACCTACCAATCAACGCTTGTAGCTTATTCGCACTTCATCAGGTTCTCGAATCAACTTTTAAATATTTGGAATGTAAATTTACAAGTGCAATTTTTACAGATGAACAAATTAAAGTCACAAGAAGTCATCAGATTTCGAAAGTAATTGTCTACCTCTGGCATTTTCTAAAATATAAAACGGCACGTTCATCATCTTTAAGTTGCACTTTTTCCAAGTTGAGATTACGTTATCTTCACTCAATAGCATTTACAGTCTCAGAGACTTGTTTACTGCAAATATGGATTTTCTATTTTTTCTATCTAGAATAACGATATAAAGTCATGTTAGGGAAGATGATGATTGATGAACCTCTCATTCTACCCCTGCCTCCTCAGCCAAACTCAAATCGCAATCCTTTCAACTTTCCGCATTTCCACCTTCCATCTTTGGAACTTCCTAATAAGTTTCTCATATCAGGTACTAGAAGAAGTGACAGTTTTGAATCGTAAAATGCGTGCGGGATAATTCGGTAAATTAACACACTTTCATGATTACCTACTCTTATTTCCTCTAATGTGGCTACATTTATAATGATTAATTCTACTGTTTTGTTTCCTAGCCACGCTGGCCGAAAAACCGCTACACAATACAATTTCTCTTATGAGAGTAAGATTTAGCTGTGGAGACCTCTGAACGAGCATAATTAAGTTTACAGCAGCTCTGCTTTGCGCTTCTGGGTCTGGTGTATTCAGACATCATCATTCCAACAATTTCTTTTAGTAAAAGCAATTCAATCAAATTTGTCAAGGACTTTACATGAACCGGTAAAACTCCGATTCTTTCTCTATTTCTCTATCCAAGAGCCCTATACTAAACATCGGAAATATCTCCCTCTGTATTCAATATTTATATTTTTACATTCTGTATAGACCTTTATATGGGTATTTATTAATCAGCACTTTACTCAGTCTTTAGGTGTAATGGAATTTAATGGCGGTTTCAAAAGAGTATGTGTGTAAAATATATTCAGTATTCACCCTCTTCCAATTTAGAAGACATTTTCTTGTTTTCTACAATTTTCATATTTTGTGGAGAAGCATCTTTAATGTAAATTTCATTTTATGATGCTAAAAAGGAGTCTATATTGACACCTTTTTATACCTATAAATAAATCAGTAATTTTAGAATTCAATACCTACTTAAAACGGAAAACAATTTCTGAATCTGTTTTTTATTTCGAGTTAAATTGTATACGATTAGTGTTAAGTAGATCGTTTTCAAGAAAGAGTGTTTTCGAGTTTCCAGGACACAAATCGTGATCAACTAAAAATCCTATTTTTTAAAATACTTTTAGTCAACCTTCTTGTGGATTATGTTATGTGAGTAGCATAGTGAAACACTTTTCTTAATTAATAGAATTGTCTCTAGTATAAAGAGACTTGGGAAGGTGAGTATTTTCAACGTTTTGAAAATATCTCGACAGTCACTTCGGTAGCTTATACCAGAAACAATGCGCGCGCTGCTCTGCGCTGTAGGCCAAAGACACGATGTCTTGATAGGGAGGATGGCATATGATAGCTATGAGTGAAAGTTCTGGATTTTCTATAATCTGCGAAAATATTGGTAGATATTGGATGGTAATTGGCCAAGTTATCAAGACCACCCTTTTTATAGATGGGCAGATATTTAAACAATCTGAATTTTGAAGACAATCTTAAACAATTCCGCAATCAGAATTTTATCATTTTTCGATTAATTTTTATTAGCACGTTGTTATTCTTGAAGCCTTTTAAGTTATTTTATCATGGTCCGTTTACGAAGGACTGGCGTTTTAGACCAGGTAAATTAGAACGATTTTGAACGAAAATTGTACATTTATCTCGACATTTATGCGAACAGTGTTTGCTCCAATTCAGTTTTTGGTCAAATGTGATAGCAGGGGATTTACGTACAAGCAAAACAAGCACGTGCTCGTGGGCCCCTAACCCTTAGGTAATGGGACCCAGTTAAAATTTCGTGGTAGAGAAGGTTGTAAAATGATGTAGTATATATGCTACTCTTGAAGTAACGTCTACTAAACCATTTGTACACTTCCGTGTAGATATTAGCCTGGTCAAAGTACACAAAATATCCGAAAAATGCAGCAAAAAGTAAAAACCTTTTGGAAATTCAAATTTAGTTAGTTAAAAGGATTGTGCTTAATATGTGCTGCATGTGTCATACCGATTCAAAAAAAGGGTAATTCATCAGATGTCTCGAACTACAGGGCTATATCACTACTGAAAACTTTGTCAAAAATTTTCGAAAAATGTATTTACAACAGACTGATACACTTTTTTGATAAATTTAACGTCCTCTCCGACAGACAATTTGGTTTTCGACCACGCCTGTCAACCGAGGATGCCGCAATTCAATTAGTACAACAGATGACCAATGAAATGGACTCAAACAATACTTGCTTTGCTATATACTTCGACATAGCAAAAGCTTTTGACAGCATTGACATTAATAAGATGTCAGAAAAGTTGGACGCTGCAGGTATCAGAAATGAAACACGCGATTTCCTTATTTCATTTTTATCGAATCGGAAATATACCCTAAAGTACAACAATAAACTGTCAACGGAATATAAATTGGACCTCGGTACGCCACAGGGTAGCATCGTCGGGCCTATCATGTTTCTGATTTATATTAATGACCTACCCCAAGGAATCCTAAATGGAATGACTTTTATTTACGCAGACGACACTGCAGTAGTAGTAAGTGCTAACGATGATGATGCTGCCACACACAAACTAAAATGTGTCTTAAACGAATTTGTTTCTTGGTGCCAGGAAAATAAACTGTCCATTAACTCTCGGCAAACCGTGATTACGAAAATGACCAAAAATAAAACACACGAAAATGCTGCTGTCGAATTTGACGTAGAGAACTCTGTGATCTCCTGTAGCACGTCCACCATGTATCTAGGCATCAAAATTGATAATTGTTTGTCGTGGTCAAATCATATGGAATATCTAATTGCTAAAATCAACAAATCATATTATTTGTTATCACGTTTGAAACAACAGTTTCACCAAGATTTTTTAATAAAGGTTTATTATGCCACAGTTTACTCGCATATAAATTATAACATTGTCTGCTGGGGGAGCAGTACGCACTTGCACAGACTATTTGTTGCGCAGAAACGAATAATTCGCTTAATATTTAATCCAAGTTCTCTCCAATCATGCAGAGGGTCTTTTAACACTTTTAAAATCTTACCCCTCCCCAGTATTTACATATTCAAATTGCTCTGTTACATACACAAAAATATAAACAGTTTTGGGAAAGTGGGAGATACCCATACCTACAATACGAGGGGTAAGGACAAAATTTCCTCAAGGAAACACCACCCTCTTTCTATAATAAATCCCCCTATATGATGGGTTCACAATTGTTTAACTTGTTGCCGTTAGAGTTCACCACCTGCAACCAAAAATCATTTAAAAATAAAATTAAAAATTTCCTACAGGATAACACGTTTTATTCTGTCAAGGAATTCACAGAGTTCATGACGGCTAGATTCACTTAAGCAATCCACTTGCTAATTTATTTATTATGTGTTCACTCAATGTTGTTCGTACCTGCACGTAAAGTTTGTTATTTTTTCACTCTGTATGACGTTTCAATGTCTGTGATGCACAGTTTCAAGAATAAAGAGCTTATTATTATATTATTATTATTATGAGAAAATCTTTAACAATTTAGGTAAGCAATTTTTCGGAAGAACTTTGGTCGAAAATTTTGTTATTTGTTTTTATTTATTTATTTATTTTGCCTTTATTTTTGAGTGGGCGGGGTTTCAGCCGAGGCTGCTCTACCAACCCAACCCACTATACATTTACAAATATCCATGCCCGAACCCTGATTCGAACCAGGGACCCTAGCACCACAGTTCAGCTTTAACTGAACTGCGCCACGCGAGCCGGCGCACTCTAATTTCACTCTAATTGTTTAAATAATGAAAATACAGAAAAATGTTCAAATCAAAAATTATAGGCAATGCATTTACCTATAACATTTGTCGGAAGTTTTCTGATATCTTCATTAGTTTTTGAAATATACCAAATTTTCCTAAGAGTATTTTTAACCATCATCAATTTTCAAGTTTTTAATTTTAAGATAGTAAATAAAACAATGACACGTAGAAACGTAGAGTTTTCATTTATTAATCATATAGAAATCAATCAGTATCATTCGTCTTCCGAGCTCAAATATAACTCAATATCATTTTCACCTTCACTGAAGTTATCCGCAAAATGTGAACCTTGAGTGTCTTGATTATCACCATTTATAGTTGTTTGAGCGTCGAAGTCATCATTATCTTCATCTTCGTCAATATCTACGCTGTTTTTTTCTAAATTAGTACAATTTCCCGTTTGACAGTGACCACATGCAGGTGAACAAGGTAGCCCAGCTTTTCTACAGCCGCAAGCCTTTTTACAACCAGTTTTGCACTTACAAAAGATCATATTTAAAATTTCAAGGGCTTGCTTCATTTTTATAGGCATTAAAATATCTTGTTTTTGCCAACCTCAGGATTCAGGAGAAATTGTTGTTGAATCTGATAATACACTCTAAAAACATGTTGTCTTGCAGCGTCCGATGTAGGTGAAAGAGTGGCCAAATTCACTGCTTTTTTTTAACAACAGATTTTGTGAACATTATGTATCTAAGTTCATTTAGACTTTGAACTTTTGTTGGAGTTTTATATATATGTAAAAAGTATTTAACACCATTTTCAAAAATGAGATTTTTGTCGGCATTTTCTCGATAAAAATAACGAATAGCATCTCTCAACGTTTCGTTATTATTTTTTTTCAGTGCATCACAACCTTCAAATTATTAACTATTAAATCAAGCCTTTAATAAATTCGGCTCACGGGACGTTCGCGCGCACCCACGAATCGACTTCCGCTGAAATCAATTATATCTCGTACACTTTTCAAGTTACAGAAAAACTTTTCAGACAAATTTTGTAGATAAATGCATCAGCTACAAATTTTAATTGAAACTTTTTTCCGTATATTTAATATTTAAACAATTAGAGTGAAAAAACGAAAACAAAATTTTTCACTCGACAATTTTCCGGAAAATTGCTTCGTAAAGAATTTTTCATAATAAGCACAATCCTTTTGAATACTCAAATTTGAAATTTCAGGAGGTTTTTATTTTTTGTGAAGCTTTATGTGTACTTTGACCACGCTATATAGGGACACCCATCTCTACCTCGTGCTTGCGGACCCCGCCAGATTTACATGCCCTCTGAAGCATCATGGTAGTCAGGAGATGTTCTGTACCACTAAAAACTGGCAAGTGGTGGGATTCGAACTCACAACTTGTGAGGTTAGAGTCCGAGTCTTAAACCGCTATGACAAACTGACTAATTTATTAGCTAATTGAACGATACGCTTGGCCCTCGTACGAGTGCGACGGTTTTACCACTTTCTTTTACAACAAATAACATAAAGCTTAACTACCACTCTGGATATGTAATGAGCGCAAAGTTTTGCTTTCCCCTGCAATAATATACCTGTTGCACAAAATACTTTATAGATGATTTAATGTTGTATGTTCGGAGAAGCAAATAAAAATGAGACCTCTTTGTCTCCATTAGAGACTACGAAACCTACATCGGAAACCTTTAATTTCGAAGGAGGATATTTCGCGAAATTGTAATCATTCAACTGAAACTTCGCCCATTGCTAAGATTAACGAGTTATACAAATATTTGAAGCGCTTCTCGATACGCTTCACGGACACAATACCTTCTAATCCATCAATTTCGTATTGATTTCCTGTGCGCGATTCAATATTTACTTAACATACTTCGAAGAGCTTAGCGGGTCACATCGAAATAAGATGCGTTAAAAGACGATCTCACAGGATGTAAACCTGGAATCGCTAATTTAGGTATTCTGGTTAAATGAGCAATCGACGCTAACGGCGTCTTAGAGGTGGTCTGAAAACAAATTCATTTGTGCGAATACGGGGTGCAAACATTTTTATGGCCAAGAGGACGAGGTAAAGCAGTAAATGTTGGTGTCTATGCGAAAACAGCACTTATTCTCGCTTGTTACGAACGAGTTATGTTATGCGAAACGGTTCCTCGAGATTTTATTACTTCATAAAGTTTACATATTCGCCATTAGCGAGTGCAATGCTTTAGCGTTTTAAAAATTTTATTCATAAAGTTACCGCAATAGCGTGCATATTATCAAATTTTTTATAACATTGTTACAAACACAATGATCATAGAGTTTCCCAATTCGTGAGGGTCAAGGATGCTATATAATATAAGGATTGCTCGATCCCTATACTTGTAATGTTTCCCGCGTTTAAGTCATATGTGACGTCAGCAACGGACCTGGCTGTCAGAATTGACAGTTATAATTTGCTAAGTTGTCAACGTTTTTGCATTAGCGTTACAACTGTGTGTAGTATATAAGTGCTATTATGCAACAAAAATGCTTGGACGCCGACGTGCAGTATTGGACTGTAATAACAACTTAGGGTAGTATTCACATTTTACACTCAACTGGCGCTCATTTTAGCCAGTGTCAAAAAGAACGTCGAGAAATCGTTATTTTAATATGGACAAAGTTTAACTAAACCGATTTAGCTGCAATTTCCCTGAATGATGAAGAGCAAAAAAACCAAAAACGCAGGATGAAATGGGTTCACGACATTTTGAGTATGCGAAAAACTGAAGGATAATTTGTAGACTTGTAGACGATGAATAATTTTAATTTAAATACCTACCAATAACATCAATTTGGACGTATTAGAGCCCCTTCTTACCAGGCGTTTTTTGAAGCGACTGGCAGCGTGACCCTGTCACACGGTGCGAGTTGCAACGCAACAAGTAGCACGAAGCAATTTTCAGAAGCGCCTTCACGCAACAAAAGCACATGTACCAAGAAGGGGCATCGTTTTTAAAAAAAAATGGTGTCTGGTTTGGGGAGAGTTGATTCACTTGTGTATCATTTACCTTAGTAAAGAGCGTACATATGTACTGATATTTTGTATATACAAGCTAAGTTTGTTATGTTTAAGATTGTTGTTACTGATATGTGGGGGTTGTAGTTCGACCTTTGAAGGAAGGCGAAGCCGTATTAGGCTAAACACTTCATATTGTGTGGTAAAAACAATTGTAGCACTGTGTGGCAAACTCCAAAATTATAACAGAAATTGTACAGAAGAGAATAAATTTCAGTTCTTAATCTGAGAAATCTGAGAAATAATTTCTCATTGGGAGGAATGGATTTCCGCATAACCGTATCTTTTTTTCGAAGAAAATTTCCACTCTGCGCAGCGTTTCAAAAACGCATCGTGAGAAGGAGCTCTTAGAATCTTACATAATATAAAATACAAATGAAAGTGGTGCACAAATCGAAAAATCAAAGCATGCGGTGCGTCTGGGTCCGCCAGTGACGTCACTACACGCGGCGAAATAATTCAGTGATCAATCCTTATATTATATAGGATCCTTGCGTGAGGGTTATAAAAAGCTTTCGTTTATTAATGTTGATAGCTTTAAACTAATACTGAAATGGAAACAACACGCATAATCTCCTATTCGTCCCTGAAATTAGGTATACTATGGAAAGAGTACTATAGCACAGTATCCCGTTGGCCAAAATTGATTAGACGAAATTGGGCTAGAAATAGTTAAGCAATCGATTCTAGGTGCAAACAATTATGATTTTTTTATGGTAACAAATCGCTAATTCTGCAACGGGGGTTGTGAAAAGGACATTTTACTGATACGGCATTTTTCAAAATAAAGCATCTATTGCATTTTCCATTTAATATATAGATTGTTAATGTGTTCAACTAAAAGGAGTGTTTGTATTTTTAGTTAATTTTTTTCAATACGTGGACTGAAGGACCATAGCTATATGTTTTGTGGTTTAAATGCTAATTACCGCCGAACCATACAAATACTTCAACCAAAGTTGGGCACGTACCTGGCGTGGCTGAGTTGCTGATTTCTGTGAGCTGCTGTACCGGCTGAATGGGGGCCCCCAAAGATGGTTTCGGTTTTTCACTTTTTCAATGAATAAAATGCACGTGAAAACTCGTTCATGCTTTACTGGTTCGCACATAGAACTTCTATCTCCCCTTCTCTCTTCATTTTTAAAGTGTTTTCGCGACTCCGCCCGAGTGCCCGATTGTACTTGTATGATTTTAAAATTACGCGCCGAAACAACTGAGGTTTAAACATTTTTCCGCCCACTAAAACGGATGTTTTACAAATAGAAATGCATAATTATAACACAATTACCCACAAGGAAAAAAAAAATCAACTAATAGAATTTTTAAACTAAATTCCCAAGATTTGCTCTTGTAAATATTTCCCCTTACCAAAAAAAAAAAAAATTTTTCATTTGAATTTAGGACATTGCACAACAAACAACATATCTATGGTTGGTACTTATTTATTGATCTTGAGTAGGTAAGGGACATAATTTAATAACAGGACGCTTAAACAGTCCGTTTTGTGTCCTTACCGTGACAACTCGTGTTTGGCCGTCTGGGCCAGAATGTAATTCAACTATGCGGCCTAATGCCCAATGCAAAGGTGGCTTGGTGTCATCCTTTATTAAAACCAAAGTATTTAATTGAATTTTTACAGAAGGATCTGTCCACTTAGTGCGCTGTTGTAGGGTGTTCAAATACTCAAGTTTCCAACGTCTCCAGAAATCAGATTGTAGTCTTTGTATCAATTGCCATCGAGATAAAGTGTTTAATTTTAAATTTTCAAGATTCTCATCTGGACAAGAATTTAAGGGTTCAAGAGTTAGAAAATGTCCTGGAGTTAATGGAACTAAGTCGTTAGGGTCGGAGCTTTGCGCACAAAGAGGACGCGAATTTAAAAGGCTTTCGATTTGTGTCAAAAGTGTCGACATTTCTTCAAATGTCAAAAGTTGCTGACCTATTACACGTACTAAATGAGATTTCACTGATTTAACGCCGGCTTCAGCCAGACCATTAAAATGTGGGGCGCCTGGTGGGTTGAAGTGCCATCTAATTTGCAAAGATTCTGAGGCGAATTGAGATAATTTTTCTAATTGGTTTCTAGCTCCTACAAAATTTGTACCACAGTCGCTGAAAATGTTGGTGCATTTCCCGCGCCGTGCAACGAAACGACGAAACGCAGCTATGAAGGCATCCGATGTTAAGTCCGAAACCAGTTCAATATGGATGGCTTTAGTAGTACAACAAACAAAAATGCACACGTAAGCCTTCATGACCTTCGCACCTCGGTGCCTGCCCATAGTTATTTTTAATGGACCTGCGTAATCTAAGGCAACTTGAGAGAAACATTTTAATTGGCAAATTCGAAAGGAAGGTAAATCCCCCA
The DNA here is from genome assembly GCF_008802855.1 of Photinus pyralis. NCBI lineage: Eukaryota > Metazoa > Arthropoda > Insecta > Coleoptera > Lampyridae > Photinus > Photinus pyralis. Next base: position 12,449,297 of record NW_022170663.1, read on the forward strand.
TCAATGGGGTAAAGGTTTTAGGTTTTACCCTAAAACATTTTACACATTGTGATAACACCTTTTGGATTGCTCGACGAGCTGATAATATCCAAAATTGTTGTCTAAGAAGATAATGCACGGTATTTAACCCCACATGTAAATGTTTCCGGTGCATATTTTCAATAAGTAAATGCGTTAATCTGTGGTTTCGAGGAAGAAGGTAAGGATGTTTTGCATCAAAAGAAAGATCGGAGTGCTTTAGACGACCGCCCACTCTGAGGCATCCGTCTGCATCGAGAAAAACAGCTAACTTGCGAAAAGGTTTCGGTATTAAGGCCTGAGTCCTAAGTTGTGAAATGACATCCGAAAAAGAACAACTCTGGACATGCCTGATTAAAATTCGAAGAGCATTTTGATTTTCTATTTCCGTAAGTACACCCCAATGATCTCTTGACTTGGCCTTAGTGTTGCTAGTAAATCGAAGTACGTAACCAATTATATGTTGAATTTTAAGTATAGACGAAAATTTGGTTACTAAACAATCTAATGGGTTAGGATCCAGCGTAACAGCGAATGTGCAGGTTTTTTGTTCGGATAGAGCCACCGATTTTCCCAGATTGGATCCATCCATTGGCACAAGATCCCATTCAGCTCGAGGAAGTAAAATCCAAGGAGGACCTTGAAACCATAAGGGATGATTTATTAGGTTGCTGGGTGTTAAACCCCTACTAGCGCAATCTACTGGGTTTTCCCCAGAACTAATATGATACCAGGGTACCGTGGGTATGGTTTCCTGAACTTGGCTAACCCGATTTGCAACAAAGGTTTTCCATTTGTGCGGCGAGCTGGATAACCACGCTAAAACTACTTGAGAATCCGTGAAAGCCAACACTTCATTGATAGAAATTAGCTTGCTAAGAAGGTCAATAATAAATTTAAGCAACTCTGCCAACAAGGCAGCACCCAATAATTCTAATCGTGGAAGGCTGACCGTCTTAAGAGGCGCGACTCTACTTTTTGCTATAATTAAAGAAGATTTTACGGTGTCATTTGGTAATTCAATTCGAAGATAAACTGCACAAGCATAGCCTTTTTCTGAAGCATCGCAGAATCCCAAAAGTTGACACCTTTGTAGTTTTTCGGCAAAGATAAAACGCGGTAATGAAATTTGTGATAACCTCGGAAGTTCCAGTTTAAACTGCACCCAAATGTCACAAATTGGTTTGGCCGGGATCTCGTCCCAACCTATGCCAGAAATCCAAAGTCGCTGCATAATGTGTTTTGCCAAAAATGTTACCGGGGAAAGGAAGCCTAAAGGGTCGAAGATTCGGGCAATTTCTGACAAAATATTCCTTTTCGTAGGGGGTTTATTAGATGGACTATGGGAAAACGAAAACTTGTCGACAGAGGGGTTGTAAAGAAGACCAAGAACTTTTATATTACTAGAAACCTCTCTATCAAACGAAACGGGAACTTGACAATCGGCAGCAGCTAAAGACGACAATAATTTAAAATGGTTGCTAGCCCATTTCCTCAGCTCAAACCCACCGGCTTTAAGCAGGGCAATTATCTCTTTCTGTAAGGCCAAAGCAGATTCCAGAGAGTCGCTGCCAGCACAGATATCATCCATAAAAGTATTATTCAAAAGAATATCAGCAGCGTTCGGATACTTAGATCTCTCCTGTTTTGCCAGCTCTTTCAATGTTCTAATTGCCAAATAAGGGCTGGAGGTGACGCCAAAAGTAACCGTGTTGAGACGATATTGCTTTATGGGATCATTCGGATTAAACCGCCAAATTAGCCTCTGATAATCTCGATGTTCAGGCGTAAGTTGTATTTGCAGATACATTTGTTTAATGTCGGCCAGAAAAATTATAGGAAACACACGAAATTTAACTAAGATTCCAGAAAGATCAGCTTGCAATTTTGGACCGGGAAGCAACGTATCATTCAGACTGATTCCCTTGGAACCTTTTGCTGAGGCATTAAAAACGACACGGACCTTACTAGTGGTTTTTTCTACCTTAATCACTCCGTGATGAGGCAGATAACAAGAGTGTATTGGCTTGGGTTCGTCAGAAGCAATTAGAGTCATGTGCCCATTTTCCAAATAATTTCTCATGAATTCCGAATACAAGTTATACAACTCAGGGTTTTTAATTAAACGAGTTTCTAAAGATTTAAAACTACGGTATGCCATGGTGAAGGTGTCTCCCAGATCGGGCTCACTATGACGAAAGGGTAAAGATACGATAAAACGACCCGAGGGGTCTCTGGACACAGTTTTTCTATAGATCTCTTCACACTTTTCTTCCTCCGGAGCTATCTGTGGTTTCGCTGCGATTGCTTCCAATTCCCAAAATTTTCGAATATCACTATCAAGGGAGGAATCAAATGAAGAAAAATAAGTTTGCAAATGAACGGAAGGCGTTAACACCTCCTGAGTTTTTCCTAGAAGAACCCAACCAAATACAGTTTCTAACGCAGTGGGTTGCCCTGGTTGTCCTAAAACGCGACCTTCCTTTAGGATATGAGCAAAAGCTTCTGCACCTAGTAAAAGATCTACTGGTGCTGGGATGTGGAATCGATCGTCACCCAACTTTAAATTGGATATATGCGACCAACTGTTGGTATTTATAATGTGAGAGGGCATCTCTGTACAAAGATTAGGAAGAACCAAGACATCAAAGCAAAATGTAGGTTGGGTTTGACCTACGGGGCGAATACTGCAACTGGCTACTCCGTTGGTACAAGCTCTAGCTCCATTAAGACCTTGAACTGGTATTGAGAATCTTTTCTTTGTCAGACCAAGCTGACTTAGGCACTTTTGGCTAATGAAATTTGCTTGGCTACCAGAATCTAGGACTACTCTAACGATTTGATAGTTTCCTTTAGAATCCAAAATTTCCACTCTTGTTGTAGACAACAAAACTGTGCTTTGAGTAAATGCATTTGCTAATGACGTGCAGTAGTTTTGAACCTGATTTTCGGGTTGGGATGTACTTGCCTGTACCGACGATAAATTACTTTGGTTGTGTAAGGATTGTGCAGAAATATTTGCATTAGTTTTAGACGGCTGAGGAGAGCTTTGAGCATTAATCGAGTGCGACGAAGAGTTTATGAATGCGTCGGATTGTGCATTTGTTCTATTTGTCTCAACGGTTTGAGGTAGATGCATCATAGTGTGATGCCTGTATCTACAAACACGACAATTAAACGAAGAAGTGCAATCTTTCAACAAATGATTGTATCTAAGGCAGTTTATACAAACACGATTCTGTTTTACAAAGGAAAATCTTTCAGACGGGGTTTTGGAAATAAACTCCGGACACTGAGCTAACGGGTGTGCCATTTGGTTGCATAATTTGCAATTTTGGCTATTATTTCGCGCAGCCTGATTTTGGTTACTATTATTTTTCAACGGTAGATTTTTTGGAGGTGCATTCTGGTTTACAAGCAATGCGGATGTTACTGGAGTTTTAGAAAAACTAGGTTTTACGGAATTCGAAGGTTTTGAAAATTTACCAGGGGAACTAGAGTTTGATTGTGAAGTAACAAACTGAACTGATTCTAAGGCTTTACACTGCTTTTCCAGAAACTCTTTAAGGTCTTTGTAGGTAGGTATATCTTTTTCAGTATACTTCACTTCAAAGGCTGTTCGTGTGGCACTATCGAGTTTTTGCAATAATAAATTAAATAGAATGAAACACCAATGTTGGACAGGAAACTCTAATACCTGCAAGGCAGACAAATTTTCAGTAAATACATCTAAAAGATTCCGAAGGTCCTTATAAGAACTTGTTTTCATGGAAGGAACGTTATATATCTCATGCCAATATGACGCAGCTAAAATTCTTTTATTTTGATATCGATTCACTAACGTGTTAAATGCAATTAAATAATTGGCATCTGTGGTTTGAATTGACTTAATAAGGTTTAAGGGTTCCCCCTGTACAAATGAAATTAGGTATTGAAATTTGTGTATGTTGGCTAAAGAGGAATTGTTATGCACCAAAGCAGAAAACAGATCATAAAAAGTAGGCCATTTTAACATGGTGCCATCAAAAACAGGAATGGTTATTTTTGGTAATTTTATTTTTTCATCCTGGCTGTTTATTGACACAAGGCTGTGGTTCTCCTTACTGGGGAATAATTTATTAAATATTTCTTTTGTTTTGAAATAAAATTCATCGGTACTTTTCCTTATTACATCTTGTGCTTCAAATTCTTTTTCATCAATTAAACCGATAACTTCGTTATGAAGTTCATTAAATGATGTATAGACTTCTTCTAAACTGTCATACTTAATTTTGAATAAGTTATGCTGAGAGGAATCGGTTTGAGATTTGATAGCTAATGTGTAAGTCTCACTTATTCTCGTAACAGCAACCTTACGTCGCTGCTCCATTCTATTTAAACTCATAATCGGATAATTATAATGAATTTTTATTTGCTTGTAACTGATTAACGAAAATTTTCAAAATTCGAAAGATATTTATGGAATAAGCAATTTCCAAAGTTATTTGCGATGAGCAAAGAATAAACAAAGCTCACATCTAAATTGACTAAATTTGGGACTCCCTGAACAACAGAACATCAAATGGCTCAGTACAAAATACTCTACTAATTTACTCCAAAATCCACTATATTAACAACAACCCACCTTCATCTTTTGTATTATTTATAATTGATCCAATGACAAAATCCAGTTCGTACCTAAACTCTCTGACTTTACTTAAATATTACTTAAAAATCATATGGCAAGATATCTAACTGTAACAAAAAATAGAGTTTATTCGTTGTGCAATTTTTCAGTCAAAGGTGGAAACTTTACAAGAACGTAATTACTATGATTTTCAAGTTTTGGCTTGTTGTTTTGAACAATATCGGCCCCTTGACTGGCACCTGCGATAACAGCGTTGAAAGTCAAAGTTATGTGATAAATTTTTATCGCAGTGCCGCACAAAGGAACACGAACTATTTTAATAAATAATGCAAAATGGTACCTAACTACGGCGAAAATTAATTTAAACCTTGATAAATTTTAAGATTCACATCCGGCTCGAAGGACCAAAAAATGTTTGTATTTTAGTTAATTCTTTTGCAATACGTGGACTGAAGGACCATAGCTATATGTTTTGTTGTTTAAATGCTAATTACCGCCGAACCATACAAATACTTCAACCAAAGTTGGGCACGTACCTGGCGTGGCTGAGTTGCTGATTTCGGTGAGCTGCTGTACCGGCTGAATGGGGGCCCCCAAAGATTGTTTTGGTTTTTCACTTTTTCAATGAATAAAATGCACGTGAAAACTCCTACATGCTTTACTGGTTCGCACATAGAACTTCTATCTCCCCTTCTCTCTTCATTTTTAAAGTGTTTTCGCGACTCCGCCCGAGTGCCCGATTGTACTTGTATGATTTTAAAATTACGCGCCGAAACAACTGAGGTTTAAACAAGGAGAATATTTTGAAAAACAATAAAACGAGGTTTTCAAATGGAAAATGGAAATGTAACAATCAGTTTAATTAACAGGATTCAGGCAGGCACTTCATTTAAACGAATCTCCGGCTACCAGAAGTACATACGTATAAATTTGTTAAACACGCGGTTCCATAAACTGCCTTTTGGAAAGTTTAAATTCACTCCTCATTTACCCTTTTATTCAATTGTTTTCCCTCTTTAGGCACACAAAAGCGTTTCAGCTTCAATTTTAAAATGATGAATGTCGCGAAAACTTGTGGGTTAAATTATATTACAAAAATTGTCGCCCCAAAATCCCAACTTAACTTGAAACCGCTCATTCTTAATTCAATTACAAAGTATCTCGTCGCTGCCTCAAGTGGTTCCTTATTCCTTTGACAAATAGGGACCGACGGCTTACGTTCAATTTATTCCCAATGGCGAACCTCTGCAAACATCTCCGCGTTGTAAACTACTAAATATAAGGTCTGGGAACGTGAAATTTAATTTACTAGTAGATTTTCGCATATTACACGCCCGAGCATATTGTTTCGTGAAAAGCCAATATGAATATGTCGGCTGCAATTTAATTTAAAAAAGGCGTAAGTCGCAACCAATTTGTGTTTAACAAAGAAGGTTTGTCCGACGTAGCCTAAACACATATTGGCTTTCTACTTACACTGATTGCTTTTGTTCCTTTACATGAAATTTATTTATTCATTCCAAATAAACAACCATGCACTATAAAGTGGCGAAAAGTACCTAATCGTACCACAAACATTTCAGGGAATAATTTAACATGAAATAATATATCAAATAGTTACAAATATCTTAGATATTGTGGTACAGGTAGGTATCTTTTAGATACACAGTCATTGAAGAATGCGAAATGATTATTACTATTGGATTATTATTTAAATCAAAGCTCTCTACCGCTTGATAACACAGACACCTGCTCTTTTAAAGTTCGTGTAAGGGAATTACTGATGGACGCGAGTGAGTAGCCTAAGGGGGTAGCTTTTTAAGGGTGTAGCTAGGTTACTTTTTTCAAATTAAATGTTGTACTGGAATTACGAGCTATTTATTAACTTTCACATAGCACGTAATTCGTGCATAAATATTATTTGAAATAAGTAAACGGAGTAGATTCGAATAATATTTGACTTCCTCAGTGACTCTTTCTATTTGACCTTTTACAAGTGAAGCTTAAAAATTAAAATTGTAAATGCTCTTAAATTCCAGTACAAAATTTAATTTGAAAAAAATAATTTCAACAATTAGGGGGGGGGGGCTGGATCCAAGGAGACTCGGCCATCCCATAATAAATTTTAGATTCCTAGTGATTTAAACGAGCTCCAAAATTTTGTGCTTGCGATATGAAAAGCTCCTGTAAGTAACTCGTAAATTAGATACAATTATTAATTGATTCACAATAAGGGGGGGGGGCTAGGTCCAGCGGGGTAAATGTGTCGCTTACCAACCTGCACTTCATGTTATCATATGTGGAAATGAACTTCAAAGTATGGGGCAGCTTTCCTATTTACAACTTTGATTTCTCCAATGCTTCTTATGTTAATAATTACATTAGTTTTATTCACTGGCGTTTGGAACGTTTCTTTGCATGGGAATCCATATTTAACTTGAAATCCCAAAGGCGACTCCTTTTTTGATCGCCCGTGACCATTGTACAGTTGTGTTTTTTATTGCAAAAAATAACACGAAAGAAGATCCCACTTTTTCATCTTTGATTTTGTTTTCATGCTAAATTTTTCATTAAGGCAAGTATGCAACTAAATACAACAAATAAATCCATCTCGCAATTGGCTGCAAATGTATTAAAATAGAATCAAAACCCCTAGTCACTATCACCATTCTTTTTTAATTGCGGTGGTGACTAGGAGTTTGAATTCTACTTAAGTATGTAACTAAAATATGTTTGCTTCCATTAAGAGAAACAAAGTCTTCAGTTTCCTGAAACTGAACAAATATGGCGTCAGTGAAAACGCGCTGAAATGGATAGAAAGTTATCTACATGGGCGTAAAGCTCAAGTTGTTATCGAAAATACGAAATCGTAACACTTTAAGGTAACATCTGGGGTACCACAAGGAACTCATCTTGGTCCTCGACTTTTTTTAACATTCGTAAATGATATCTCATTAGTTCTATTGTCAGATCACTTCTTTTTTGCTGATGATCTAAAAATCTTGAGGCCGATTGAGAAGATGAGAACGTTTATGATCCTTGAGTTTTTCCGTTACCTACCTCAGATTCCTCAGACTCTTGTGTCTTTAGATTCTTTATTCGTTAGTAACGTATATCGGCAACTTATTTTGTTTCTGTCTTTGAGGTAAACCCCACAATAGCTCGGTTTCGATTTTGATACGCCACCCTGTAGTAAGTAGTTTATGTTCAAAACACTTCAATAATAACCATTTGCGACTTGTTTTACCGAAGGAACACAAAATTCACGTTAAAAGGAAGGTGATGTTTTTACATCGTTAAGCATATTTTACATGATTAAAAAAGCCATTACGGCTTGATTGGGTGGAAAGTAATAGGTCATTAGTTATCGATCCTCACCGCAAGTATTTGTAATTTCTAATAAGCATTGCATTCGCCGAAATTAATAATACACCATTTGCATTCTCACAATTTAGCTTAATTAAATTCGCATGAAATACAAGCATGTACCTTCAAAGTTGGCTAGTGTATCGATTATGCGATTACGCAATGCATGTTAATACAACCGTATTCAAAAACAAATATAGACAGTGGTCGAAACATTTTTAAATTGGGTATCGACCGTCTATACGTAACAGGTTGTTTTAGTTGGGGTTGGTAATTTGATTATTTTTATGCCGCTTTGAATTTTCGGGATGGCCTAATTCGTTTTGGTGTATTTAACTTTAGGATCCAGTTCGGAAATCCCTTTCATTTGCCAACACGTTTATAATTAAGGTTTAAAGGCTGTTTTGAATTTTTAATTGCAATTTGTCTGGATTTCGTGAATACATTTTACTCGCACTTTTAAGGCTTCGAAATGGGCCGATTGTCTCAGTTTAGGATTTGTCTCGGCGGCCAACTGAACAGTTTGTCCGCGGATAATTAAGCTGCTTTTTTTTGTAATTGTTGGATATTCAACATTAACTGAAACAATCTTTCAATAGAATTCATTCGGAACGTACCCTTAATTCCTTAGTGCCCACAGGTGCGTACAAAATGTCTGGAATTGACAACGGAGGAAGACTGATTGTAATAACTTATGCCTCAACAATCCACTTAACATGAATTTACGCCTGGAATACAAATTGCGTTTGAACGCGTGTCTATGATATCAAGTTTCTTCACAGACGTTGGAAATCTGACATACGCAAGCTCTCCACATTTATAGGGCTAATTAAGCTGTTCGAAATGGTTTATGCGTGAGAGCAACCAAAAACGTCCTCTCCATCTATGAGCTACTAGCTACAGTCTACCGTGATTCGCCCATCTCCACACAATAATTTTGGGTTAGCTTGAGAATTATTTAATTAAGATGAGAAAGGTCTAAATTAATGAAACATTTCTCTTATTAACGACAATGCCGCAAAATTGATATTCATGTTTACATTCGATAGTATAATTGCCAACCGCTTGGGGGGTAGCTGGCAAACTTTTCGCTTAGTAACGATTGTATTGTTCTTCGAAGTTTTCAATTTTTATGTCATTCGAACCAATTTGAGAAAAAAATTTATTCCGGTCTGACACGTATATACCTACTTTAGAAACTAGTGTCATGAATCCAATAATTATCAATACTAGCCCAACTAAAACGGGATCAGGAATGGGCAGCTGTCGTTGTAACTTATTAGTTATTACTTATTACTATAGTAGTGATGTTAAATTACACGTTTTTTTTAAGTGCGTAATATTACGTGTAAAATTACCAATTGTTTATGTTTTTAATGTATTTTATGTAATTTATGTAACTTACCATTCTTTTTTAAAAAAAACCGTAATTTTACAGTAAAATTACCAGTAATTTATGTTTTTATGTAATTTACAAATATTTTTGTAAAATTACCTGTCATTTATGTTCTTATGTTTTTTTTTCAATATTGTATAAACCTTTTTGAATTTTGTGAGTGTTTGAAAATAAAAACACTTGTTAAATTATATATTTTGGTGTATTATATAAAATACCCAAGCAGTAGGTATTTCGCCATCACGCGTCGTTTGGAGGAAGAAGGTCCAGATCGCGAATTAGAGGCTGTGTCATCTTCATTAAACCAAGCTAAATTCAACGGTGAATCGTTTACGTTGGTAGTACCGTTGATGGTCTGTGGTAGTACCGATCAAAATGTATCAAATAGGTATTATTTTTTAAATTAAAAACGTAAGTTTCATAAAAGACATAAATTACATTAAAAAACCGGCCTCTTGTAAGTTACGAGTAATATAACCGTTTTTTATGTAACTTACAAATCGTTATTTTACAATCCACATCACTACTTATTACTAATTAAAAATAATGCACAGATACCATCCGCCGGAGACAGACTCACAGACCGACCGAAACCATTGAGATTTATTTGACTTTGACTCCTGGTGTTTGTGGCGTGGCGCTTTCTACTAAAAATTTGAGTTGAGGGGGTCTTTATATGAGTTCGTACCAAAAGTTTCAGTTTATTATTAACTTGAGATTTGGTAGAATTAGGAGCTTTGCCGTTTTAATCTTCACATCGTTGAAAAACTTCTTTTCCCTGATTTGAATTTTACAACCATCGGGAATTTTTATACCTAAGGACTGGTTCTTTGATGATTAAATTATAGTCGGATTCGCATTATACTGTTAATTCTTCCGGTTTTGGTGGGAAGATCAGGACCATCTCCCGAGTTACTTGTTCGAGGATAGGCTCTTGAATGTAGACCTCTAGGGTTAGACAGTTTTAGAGTTGGTCATCATCTAGTATTTTGTTTAGGCAAACGTCCTGGTGATAAAATTCTTTAACGCAGTAGTAATGGTCTTCAATTGCGGAACAAGTTTCAGGTGGGGCAGTTTCCTTGATTGCGCCTGGGCCTTGTAAGGGTATTTTGGAAAGAATAGAAAGAATATGGTTTGGTTCTGGATGATTCGGTAATTGTGATAAAAAACATAGGTTTCTTATTGTACGAGTATCGGTACGTGAATAGCAAATATTATTTTTGTACGTGAAAAGCTAAAATCTGTGCCTAAAAATTGACAAATCTGATAACCTATTTTTGAGTTTTAATATTTCCAATTGATAGTTAACATTTTTTAAATTCGAAACCTGGTAAAAGGTTATTATGTAGAGCTTTTAAAAATGTGATGGAGTCTTCCAAATTATTTAGAAACATGATCAATGTTTTTCCACTGTAGATTAGAGTTGTATTAAGCCAAGCTGAAATACTCCTTGATTTTTATTGAAGGAGGTGATAATCGCATTATAATATTATTGATTAGGTACACTTTTTCAAAGTGAGATTTGCAATTTTATTTTGTCTGCTAATTTATTTTGGTTTTGCGTAGCGATTGCGTGGTCATAGCGTTCGCCATCGTCGCTATCTGAAGTGCTGAAAAGTCATTTACTTACTTTTCCGCCTGCGTTTAATAAACCTCTTCCATTTCGAAGACGTGGATGTAAATTTTGAAATTTATTTGAGGTTGTTTCTATAAGATATTCGGTTCTACAAAGCAAATTTTCTGATAGTCCGCGATAACTTATATAAAAGAACGGTTGTCATTGTAATTTAAATCACTAATTTTACGCGTAATTAGCAGCTGTCAATGAAATTCGTAGGAAGGTTCGATCAATTTTCTAATTATTTTTCGCGATGTTATAAAAACGTGACTATATACGTCGCACGGTAATTTCCTTACGATTTGATGGCGGTTTTGGTACCTAAATCATTTCTTTGCTAATTAATTAATTAGAATTTCCGCAAAGACCCTTTCATTTTCTTTGTCGGTCACAATTTAATAAATACTTTTTTAAGGAAAACGTCAAGCGATTTAAGTAATTCCACCAAATCGTTTAAATTTCAGTCTTTGTCGTGATATTCATTGCTTTCACTGATTCCTGTCATTTTGTGTAATTTTACTTCCGTAAATCCGCAAATTAACCTTTTCAGTAAAAGGAAAGTTGAGCGTCAATCGTATTTTCTGTCATGCTTTATGGAAAACGCGGTATACGTATACTTCCTGCAAAGTTGGAAGCAAGTTTATCCATGAAGCTTGAAACAACACGAAACGTGTGATTTTACAATAATTGTGTATAAACAGTTGTTCTTTTGGAAGTTTTCGAGAACTTTCTGAATTTCCTTTTTGTTGTTCATGGATTGCTAAACCAACAATTTTTTGTGAAGACGTTTCAAATTTCTGTTACAGGATAAGAAATATTTCGGTTTTATTAGTTAAATTAATAGTGCACTCTAAATCAAATTGGCGATCCCGTACTACAGTCCTGTTCTAAATTAAGTAAAATACTGCTGTGTTTTATTATATTCATTAATCAGAGAGGGGCATATGCAGTTCGACACTAAAATGTAAAATTTAAACTAAAATGCAACAAGCAAAAAAGGGGGAGAGGTCAATTCAAAACCTATCACAATTCGAGTTAAGTTTCATAACATTTTAAACCTGAAACTGTGATCTGCCATTGCGGGTGCCCTAGACACAAACCCTTATTAGTGCGCAGGGGTGGAAACGAAATAAAACTTTTTCATCAGGATCAGCAGTTAATACCCAGCTCGTTTAAATTTTAATGAAATTGCCATTTAACCAAGTGTACAACGAACAAAAATAAATAAATGGAGGTGCAAAATCACTATTATTGAACGTGTAAGTTCAATTACCAGTAATAGAAGTACTTTATACTATTCCAAAAACAAACAGTAAAGCGCCGCCTAAATGAACTGAACTAATTGCTTTTTATTTCAAATCTGTTTTCATTCAATACTTTATTTTGTTATTTCGAAAATTTACGAGGTTGAGGGCATGTAACCTACAATAAAATCTAGATTTAAAAGAAGAATTACGAGCGGCGATATTTTTCTTTATCTTAGTATAAAGAGGATTCTTTCTAATTTATTGGAAGTAACATTAAAGGAGATTATTTCGCTATTTTGATTACCGCATAACTCTACCCTATAGAACTGAATTGCTATGGATTTTGTTGCCGAGAAAACAGAAACGTACGTAATAAGCTTAGTTGTTAATTTGGCAGCTATATGTTTCTGCAATGAGCATGTAACGTAATTCTGTACGAATGTAGATGAGGGTGAAATACTGAACGTTATTGCCTTGGTAGTTTTGCTCTCTAGCAAAAATGTTCCAGTTGGAATCGAAACAGTAGGTAATTAACAACGTGGTCTGCTTTTGGAGTGTAAAAGACAAAGATCGTTGTATTTGAATACCGCCTCTGAAGCACGAATTGAGCATATTGTCATCTGCCTTGTATGATACCTAATTAAAGCAAATGATTATAATTCAAGGAATTACCATAAAGTTCTCGAGTGCGACATTAATCAGACTGGAATACCTACAACAAAGTAAGGATAGAATTTATTTTAGTCGAGTGGAATTTGTTGTTGCAGCTGTTTTATAAATTAATATACATATTCAGTAGTTTACACAATCATGTTGTGTTTGTGTTTCAATTGAATGCATATAATTAGGTACATTCGAAAGGGCCACTTAATCTCTGTTATCCTCAATTAGTAGGATAGCACTACAACAGAGTGATATAGGAATAGGATAATATTGTATTTCATATTTCACAACAGTGGCGCATGCAGGGTGTAGTTGTGACGCTATGATACTTTTTTTCTCAACCTCAACTGGGACTTTTGTGGTGTTCCTGAAAAAATATCAAGGTACGAAGAAACGCATACGATTCTCAGTAGGGAAATTTTGGCCACTCCCATCGTTTTCACAATAGCACTGATCCTTGAACTCGTAGAAATCAATTGACATCGTTGTTTCTTTTCATTCTCGAGTTAGACGAGGAACAGACGGACGGACCACAAAATTCTCTTAAAAAATAACCGCAAATCAAATTTGAAAGGTTTAGATATGAATTAATTGCAAATAAAGCTAGAACAAAAATATAATGAATGAAAAAGTACATCTTTAACGTTTAAATTTTTGTTGTGGATTTCAAATTAAATGAGTCTTTGACATGTTTAACAAAGCCATTTTCAGGGCATTCTTTTGAGAATTTAAAAAAATGTGCTGTTGTTTGCGTTTTGCCCGTCCGTTCGTCCGGATCCACTACTACCGTTAATGATGATAATTGGTTTGTTTATGTATATTCATTACTTGCTTTCAGATAGCTGAAGAAAGGAAAGAAGTACGCTTTGATTGAAAGAGAAAAGGGAGGATAAAAGAATTTTTGCAGAAGTTTGTCTTATAGAGGTAGTTGGGAATAATATTAATTTCATATTATCTTAATTCAAAGAAGATCTTTATTCACCCCTACAGGTGTAAGAACCTATAATATTTAATACACAATCGTGAGGCATTAATAGGAGGGAGGAGGGAGTATTTTAATTTTATTTATTTAGTAATTATTATTTTCGACTCTGATTAAAACTTCCTAAGCTACAGCATAGTCGTTGCACCTTCTGTACCTTCACAAATGTTTCGAGCGAGATCCCAAACTTGCGGGTAGAATATTCTGTTTGTTTTTTTACAAATTCAAATTTTGCGTAGGCATCAGGTACGTGTTAGTGAAAGACAAAATTAAAATGCTTTATACCACACCCCCGTAATAAATTTCGAGGAATAAGAAATGGGGGATCTTTAAAATTCACCTACCGCACGGTTTTATACAATATTCTGTATATTGCTTTATTGCTCTACGAATAAATTTACATTTAAACCTACCCAGATTTTTGCGAATCTCATTATCTCTATGTATTGGCAACATTCCGTTACGTATAACTGTGTTATTACACATTAAACGTGCGTTAACGTGGAGCTCTAATGTGCAAATAACAAGTTTACGAGTAATAAAAGTTCTAAACTTTTTCATTGCGTTCTACTACTACAAAATAGTAAACTACCACGCTTATGGTTATGTGATTGTGTCGGACTACGACGATTCGAACTTTTCAATGGCTTTGGTTGCTTTTCCCCCAAGCATGATATTCGGAATTTCTAACTTTATAATTTAGAGTGAGTTACATGTTTACAAAATCCCTTAAAAATGAACGTTCTGCATTAGGTATAGAAAAATTTACCGTAGGTACTCATATTAATTTGCATTTTCGCTTAATCCTATAACGGAATAGAGGAAACGAGTTTTAAACAGAAACTGAAACAAAAACACTAATAAACCATAATGGACCTTTAATTTAAACGAACGATCTTTAGACAGAAAAGTAGTCACCTGCAGCTTACAACTAATGACAACGTCTTGGTGTAGAAGTGGGCCTCTTTTCATTATTTTTTTTTCAATCTTTAACAAAATAATCTGATTCACTCCAACAAGCAACTCAGCTCGTTCATGACTTTCTGTCTGTGTCCATGATAACTCGCGAACGGTTCCGAATTTTCCAATTCTGTTTTCAGTAATAGGTAAACAATGGTCAAGGGACGATCTGATTAAATTTTGGTCATTTGGACTTTCTGTCCGTCCGTCTGTTTTCTTATTATTATTATGATGGAGTATTCTCGCCGTATACGGCAATTATTCGTTAGCCAAAAATGTTATGTTATTTGTTCAGAAGACCTATAATTGCAGGAGTTTTCGCCATTGATTTCATGCTAGATTACATAAAAATGTCTCTCGTATTTATTCGCGCCCATCCACAGTTTGAGCTATCGAATAGGAAGTCCACTTAATGCCCAAGTAAACCCTCATTAATGTTTTTTTTAAAGATTCCAATTGAAGTTTCAGGTTTCATTTAACTTTTAATTAGGAACAATTTTTCGCAGCTCACACCGCGAAACAAATTATGGAAAGTAGCGAATATTGCTCAATAATAACACGCCGGGTTCACAAAAGAACCTCTTTGCAAAGGTATTATCTATTTTATTGTGCAATTTCTTCTTTAACGATACGTTATAATGGCTTCAATAAAAGATCACAACGGAAAAAGAACTTAAAAGCAACGACGCGCATCTCTACCGTTTACAGAAATTAAAAACTTTTTCTCGTTTCGTATGCAACTTTGTGGCACAAGTAAATGTAAACTTCTCCCGTAATTTCAGATTAATTGTCTAAGTTTCTAGAGACGGATAAAGTTTTCTGTAAGTGTACAAATGGGAAGTTCATAGGTAGTTGTCAGCGCGTTTGTTACACAGTTTCAAAGCTGTTTGGTTTACATTTACATTACGTGGTCCCATGATTATTAGATTGACAAAACGAAACCCTTTGATTGTTTACACGAACTGATCATGTTCTAACTTTTTTAAGGGCAATTTAAACTTTAGTAATTGATTCTTTAAGTCGATTGATTTTGCGAGTGGAAATAATAGAAATAAGAATTTCTATTATTCGTATACTTTGTTGGAACATAAGTGAACTTCAAAGTTAGTTTAAGCGTTGAGTGAAGGAATTCACTCAACGGTTTAAGTCTTTAATTTTTTGTGGAAATACACTAAACATATATAGCTAGTTAATCAACAAAAAAAGGAAAATGGGCGCTACAGTAGTTACATTGTAGCACCTGTCTTACGAAATCGAATATTAACCTTATTGTCTTATTAATAAGTGACTTGAAAATTGTAAGATCAACTTCACCCTTCCATAAAGTGTTTCACTCAACAGATTGAGAGCGACATGCGTTGTCCTCAGCTACCACGATTTTGTTGGGATGATATTTCAAGGGGCAGTGTCTAGTGAAGCTTTGGGAGATCCTTTTGGGCATTATCTGCGCTCTCATCTGAGGACGGATTTGCCCTGTCCCTTTTCCTGCTCTTCTCACCTTGAGCTTGCTGGCCCTCCTAAGGCGTTTGTTGGGCCTTGTTTGACTTCGCAACCATGAACCCTAGCCTCGTTTGGGATAAGCCGATTGCCCAGCAGCTATTAGATTTTTGAATCGCTTGCGAGCGGCTCCACAAAGCTTTACTAGTGGGATGGCCTTTAATTACATACCTTCTACAGTTTTTTTTTAGTTCACTTGTCTCCCCTGAAGCTGCTGAGACTTTGTTTCTTGAAAACTAAGTGTTCCTTCGGAGATAGGGACGGTAACACTGTTTTCGTCAGAGATCAATAAGGCCCTCTCGATGTCGGAAAATCCTTGATCAGCAGTTAATTTTTGAAAATGCCTGAAAACCAAATCAATTTGCCTGATTTTTGAACAAGGTCAAGATACGGGCCCAAATGATTCATGAAGGAATGATTGCTGTATGGTGGAGAATATTCTATGATATTGTCAAGCAACATTCTGGGCAAAACATTTTCATTGGCGTGAGGAATCCATACAGGATGGTGCAAAATCTGGTAGGCCTCTTGAGGCAACACGGAAGGCAACAAAGTGAATCAAAAAGATGGTGTTGAGAGACCAACGGATTAAAGTTTCAGTTGGTGCAAGGGAAGTGTAGGTACAATATAAGAGGCAATAGTTTTTTGAACATTTTACACGAAGATTTAGGAATGGACAGTGTCCGCGATAGGGGCACTAAAATATGAAAGGCGATGTTTACAAACGGACTATTAAAAACCTTTGGGCTACCATTCGAAGCAAAACAATTTTACGGTTACAGCACCACGATTACTGGACATACAAGTCTCAAACGGTTGCACTAGGTATCGGTGAACATTGCTTCTAGCTATAGTAAAACATCCGCCCTATAGTGCGTAATTAACACCTTTATCCCCAAGTTAAAGAAACAATTACACGAGACCCATGATGACCTGAAGGTTCCTGCTAGTGACTATTTTGAAGAGCTATCAAACAATTTTTCGTTAAAAGTGTCTGTTTATATTGCAGAAACAAATTTTGTTTGGCCTTTTAAATTCCTGTTTTTTAATATCTAAGTAGATTACATAAAATGAATCCCTCGTAATATTTTTGGACTGCCAATTTAAGGACTATATTTCTAAAATTTATTTTATAAAAGGGGTGCATGCTAATATACAAATTTAAAGTTTGTTGAACGCTCAATTTTTATACTGAATTTGAAGTGCTATTTTGAAGCGGGATTAAATTAAAGCCTATTATTTGATAATATTTTCATTGGGGTCGCACAAGTTTATAATGTGAATATCCCGCTCGCTTTGAAAACACCGCCTGTATTGTAAGAATCAATATTGTTAAATGCGGTGAAAATGACGGCATATTTACCGATAGGTTTGTAATCGCCCACTGATACTATTCACCAGCTTCTGTTTTTGACTACACATTTAGAGCAAAATCACGGAACGCTCGCAGATTTTGTTTTTTTGGCAACTCTCAATTGATAGAGCTTTAACGATAGTATAAAGGAAGGAATCTAGAGGTTGCTTGGTAACGGAAACGTCAGATAGGGCGTCCTGCATTATTTAAAATAAAACGATTGTGTAAGCTCTATATTAACGTGCTTTTGATAGATTCGAAGCTGTTTTCTTGAAGTTAGTCAACGCACTTTTATCCTGAAAAAGTACTAAACGATGAGCATAAAAGCTTTATTGCAAGTCCCAGGCAAACGTATTAGCGAGCACGTTCCAGTTTCACATTTTAGCATAACAATCTGTCAAATTTACATTCGAACATCTTAACTCGAAGCTTAGTGAGTAAGGCGCCTTCGAGTTTCCGTCGAGAGTTTTTGTTGTCTTTTCAAAACCGGTAATTATGCTTGTGGCAATGAATTGCCGTTTTCCATTAACATTAATCAAGCTCTTATACAAGAAAAGCTTTAAGTTAATCTTGCTCACATTTTTACAAAACGAGCAACGCTTCCAATGGCAAAGATTCGAATTTCATTTGAAATCTCGTAATTTCAGAGGGCTCATTTCCATTGCGAATAGTACAAGGAAAATTTAATTTAATAACATGGCAACATGCATAACGCTCACCCGCATTAAATTGGAGGATTTACATACTCGTCAATGTATCATTTTAATTCGCAATTAATATAATATTTTAATTCTCCACGTTTATGTTTAACAGTTCTTTTCATATATTTCATTATTAAACTGCCTTTAAAGGCAAGTCCTCAAATGAATTTAGTATAGCAATGTTCATGTATTAATTAACGCACAAATCTTCTGAATCTTTAATTTCCTAAACTAAAGTCATTATTAAAATGATGAGCATTTCATATTAATATTTGGGTAACCAGTCTTTTCCCCCTATCTCGACTCCGCCGAGCCCGAAAATGCCTGTTGCCAAGGTGAAATCTCGATCGAAATTTGAGTCAATTTGGCCTTCTAACATTGGAAATGCTTATGTTTTGTATATGGGTATGAAGTTACCAGTTTCGTTCAAGCAGAAAAGCCACGGTGTCGTATCAAGTGATGATTGTACCTTACTCGACCGCTATCGGCAGGTTAAGGAAAATTGCGCTATTGTTTTGTTAATTCCAATCTAAAATTCTCACACATCTCTCGGGATAGTATTACAAGCATGTTACGACTTTCATGAAAATACTGTATATAGGGGTAGTTAATTAGTAGAAACGGTAAAATTCAGTTTTCCGCTTCTGCTGTGAAAATGGCAAATATTTCTCGAGATCCACTCAAAAAACACTCGCGATCGACCGTTCGAGCACCACTGAGTTAGTGTCTTTTTCGCTACCAATCCTAGATGATTTTAAAGGTCGTTAATCAATCCCATCCCTTTCCAGAAACAAATTGTCTCAAAAATTTCCATGGTGAGTTTATCACATGCTTGCTAAGAAATGCAACCTTATTAAAAAGGACGTAATTTTATCCAGTACTTCGAGGCGCTAAAATTATTAAAGAACAACAGGCCATTGAAACGATTTTTGGGTTTTGGGTAAGGACAATTTTCCTCTCNTGTGGCCTGTAGAATCCATAATTTCAGACAGTTCTAAGATTGGGCTACTAGTTCAAAAGTTACAGCCCTTTGAATTTTCTTTCGAAATTGGTTTCTAGTGTATAACTTTTGATTGAGAAGTCTGATCGAAAAAGTACGATTTGTTTTGGATTTTACGCACCAAAGTTAATAAGAATTCCCGAGAAATTTTGGTGCAGTCGATTTTTGGCAGGGTGTGTATGTTAGTTGCAATAATCTAAGTTACTTATTAATACAAAGCGGAGATGTTAATTTATTACAAAAGCATGCATATGAGATGGTTGCCGTTACATACAGTTTTTTTGTATGAGTTAAAACAATATATAGTAAAACTAGCTAGCTATACACTTGCAACAATATGTATATGATAAATTTTATAATTCTTCATAGCTATCCCTTTACGTATTATATTTTTTGATAGCTATATTATTATATTTTTAATTACCTAACATACATTTTTCTCCGTGTGGATTTTGACCTCACGCTTATTGCACCTTTAGTGTTTCGACCAGGAACACGTTATTTTACACATTAGGATCATAGGTACAGTTTATACCAACTGTAATAACGCCACTACTCCTCCTTTTTCGAGACAATGACCTACACTATGGCCACTTGTGGAGAGCATTCTTTTGGCAATCGTAGTCTACAAGCAATTACACAAGAATCTATATATTTACTACGCAAACTGGATATAAAAATTAAAAAGTACCTACATTGACATTTACAATAATTAATAAATTCTATAATTGTGCACAATTCGAATTATAACTTAACTTCCTATTACATACTATACTATGGTGCTTACATGTAACTAAATTTCATGTTATAATCTAATTCTAATTTGTACGATAAATGTGTACCTACACGATTTTTGTGTACCTTTACTTGCCTGTCCTTATCGTCTTTGATAATGCAGTTTGGTCCTTTTTCCGAAATTTCTGTATATATGGACCGTTCAACCAAGCATCCAATTTACTACGGTACGACATGACATTATAATTTACTACTTCCTTTCACTTTCTCTAGGTACTCTCCAGCTCTTTTTTGGTACAATTGTAACCTATACTTAACTTCTTTATCATATGCGTCGATATTATAAAGCGGGTCTACTCGAGATCTGACTGAGCGTCATTTATATACTCATTGAGGCGTTACGATGCGTACGTTCACATCCCCCTATCGATTGACTGTGATAAGCAAATTTCGTGGCAGACCTTTACCAGATTTTGTACCCAGTTCCAATATCTGTTCGAATTTCTTGCATAGAACCGTATGTAAGTATAAATTTCTCAAAAATTGCGTCCAATTGTGCCAATGCAGGCTATGTCAAATGCTTTTTGAGGGGTTGGTTGTAATACTAGGGGTTCGACGTCTTTGAAACGCGACTTGTTGATTTGACAATTGGGACATTATCTTGTAAATTGAGCTACGTCTTTTGACATGCGTTTCCATACATTTTAGTTTTTTAAGTAACCTTTTTTGATCCATCAATCGAGTCGACGTCGATCGGGGGCCGATTGGTTTTCCGGCTCCGCTTCACTGTCATTAGTTGTTAAAAGTAGAATTTCTGTTATAATTCCCACGGCCCCACTAGCGTCCTCCTCGATAATTGAAATTATTGTTATAACCTCGATTGCTATAGTTAAAATTAAATCTTCTACTGCGTCCGCAAGTATTCATTTAAACTCCTCATTTTTCTTTAAAAAAAACAGTTTGCACATTTGTCTGCTGCAGCTTTTTACTTAATACAGTTAATACGCGTGCAGTAGTCTACCGTATATGCTTTTTTGAAGTTTTTCAACAAGAGACTCGATTTCAGAAGCACACGCTGACACATATTTGTTATTCTGTTTAACATTTAATAATTTTGCAGTTACGAGTAGTAATCTTGAGCTTTCACCTTTAATTTCATTTCGTAATTTGTTTATAATACCATTAATTGAATTTTCGGAAGCAATTAAATCACGGGCCCTTCCTGTGAGCCTCGTTTTTATAAAAGTAACTGCGTCATCAGCATTTTCCCCTGAAATTGATCTCGCTAATTCTAACGAATCTAAAAATGATTGTAATTTTTCAGGTGCACCGTCAAATGGGACGGACATTAATTTACTAGCTAAATTTAGGAATTCAATTGAAGACATTTGCCATTGTATTATCTGAATCGTCACTCCTTTCGCCCTGAAAATCTTTGTCTCCGATTTTTGGGTTTATGATTTCAGTACATGAAATAGGCAAGGCACTTTGTAATTGAAATGCTCGAACGATGCGATCTCGAATTTTAAGAAAAGTTTACAAGTAACTTTATCTGGATTGTTAAGAGAGTGCCAAGCTAAAGTCGTTGTAAATTCAAAATTCTCCCCAATATCTTGCCTAACTAGTTCATTTTTGAATATGTTTCTTTATGTCTCGCTTAGATTGATTAGTTACTTCTACTTTAATGCGAGCTAATTGTAAATTTAGACCCTCGATATTCATTGACATACACCGAATCCTATCCAAATATGTTGTAATTTACTTGCAATTAATTTTTTGCAAATTATACTTCTGCTACGTGCTATTTTTGATCACAATAAGCACTCATGTCTACAGATCGAGAATTTTCGGAAATTACAAACCGACGCGCTGTATTATATATGAAAATTCTTGTCCAATAAAGATGATGAATTTTTCTATTAGAACCAATTAAATGATTATTTTAGTGGGAGTTGCTACTGGTGAACAGTCACTTCTGTTTATTACATATTGCACATAGCTACACTAATTTGATTTCTAAATTAAGATTGCAGCTTACGCGTTCATGGAATTTTCATGACAAAACTCGTCGCTGAATGACTTCGGAGTTGTTTGGTCTAACAAAACAATCTATCTCCGTTTAGGAGATCATTTATCTTACTCTCCGGTTTGCTGCGGTTTTATTGAAGCCTTGACAGTCAGTGGAACTTCACCTAGCTGCTTGGTTTGATGCTTTTATATTGAGATCTCCTTTGGAGTTACAAGTACTTATTCTAGCTTAACTTTCATACTGTTATCTGTAATCATTTCAATGAAACGTTTGAATGCCCACTATTAGCCTACTTTCTTAGTCTGAAATTTGGGATACCAAAATCGATAGTAATTAATTTTCAGTACGGATCACACGTTATGAAAGGTTAAACGCGAAATCCCAACCAAATTCGTGGTTTTCGGCAACTCACAGGCTAACAAATGTAATTAATGCGAAGTGATGTAGGTAACACGATAATGACGCGATTTTCCTCCGTAAATTTCGATCCATTCCTCTGAGACTTTTTCCAATAATGAAGTCGCTGCACGTGTCTGAAATGAATGGGTAGAAAACTCTTTGATGATATATAATTGGTGACATAGGCATTTCCTTTTATTTACATTAGACGGGAAAAACGGATTCTAAAATTCGTATACTTATAGAGGCGAATTTGAAATCGTAACCTACAGAATAAGTTAGGTCGCTACCCACAAGGTACAAATTCAATTACACTCCTCAAAGGGACCTTTCACTTTCAAGGTTGCGTAAACTTGGCAGAAACTTCAAATTCGAAATGGCATTAGCAAACATTTATTTCTCTACGTTCCATGATGTACGTGATATGATCGATACCTTTTGCTTGTCCCTTTTTCAATTTTCTCAATATTGGTCTCTATTATTCGCGATTGGATCCTCGTTTTTCTTTAACCCTAATTCACTTGACTAACATAACTTTCTGCCGAGTTTACACCTGAAATCTTTTCGTAGCCCAATTGGAAATTTGTGCTATCCCGACAGAAGCTCTTAACAAGATACTTTATAATCATTCATCCTACATTGAGATCATACAGAATTTGTAAAATCTCACAAATTTTGGAAAAAGCTTTAGGAATCTCGAGACTATCTTTGAGGAATTCAAAAATCCCAAGAAAGAATCTATGAAAAATAGTTTCCGAAGAGCTTCTTAAGAATCTTCAAAGAGTGTTTTAGAAGCGCTCAATGCACGTAAAGAGAAAAAAGTGGTGAATAGACATAACAAATTCAGTTGGTAATTGGTTCTTTTTATTTTAAAAGTTAACTCGCCAATCCAGCTTGCGTATTCTGGATTCATCGATGATAAGAATGCATCGCCTAATATCGATTGATCTTCTTGGGAGGCGAGAGCTACGATTTTATATCCTGTTTGGTTCTGTTCCGTCGTTTTTAATGAGGCATTAATTTCCTAATCGCACTTTGTAATGAATACTGTGTCTAATACTGCCACGCTACCGTCTAAAACAAGCAGTTGTGGAGACGCGATCGATTCTTAAACAAATTTCTTCTAGATCTTCAGAATTACCAATTAGATTTTAGTGTTACAATAATTATTAAGGTGACAAAATGAATAAGAAAAGGTGAAACTATCGTAAGCCAATTTCTGGTAAATTGAATGGTATATTTAGGAATTTCACAATCAGAACATTAGGTAACAGTCGTAGTTAATTACAATTTTCGTCGCTTGGAAAGCTTAAAACTAAACGTGGCATGAATAAATTCAACCTTTTTCGGTGACCCAAATTAGCATTTCAAACAATCTCGCTTGGCACGCATGCAAATTATTTTGTATCGTAATCTTTGTTGCATTCTTTACGAGCCCCCAAAAGGAACGAGATTGAAAATAACCAAATGCGTTTGGCTGAAAGAAAAAGGAGGTATGGTAATGTTATACTTGCCAATACGTTCCCTTCCCTATACCCAAATGGGTCCAGATATGTATTTTCTTCCTTTGAAACGAAAAGCATTGCATAAGCTTAGAACTAAATGGAAATTTTTCTCGGCTGTCGATGCAAATCCGCTTTACTTTTGTATGTTCAATCACATTATTTCGTCGAACGTATTTGTTACACAAAATCGCTCCAAAGCTTCAAAGCGACAAACTCGATACCTACCTACTGTTTTATCGCAACCCAGCTTGTATACTGTACATTGCCCAAATTTATTTTTCAATTTTATCTGGCACCTTCTGACTTTGTTAAATTTGCTTTAAAAAAACGAATCAGTAAACTAATTGGCAATCACGCTCAATTATCCTTAAAAGGATGGAACTTCAAAATGAGTAGCTCAATAATGACCAATACAGTAAGTCGCTCATTTACTTTTATTCTGTTAGAATTGCGGCTTAGTTTCGACGCTTGAAATATGAATTACCCGTGTAGGGTCGGGAAAGAATAGCTCTACCGCAGAGGGCACTGCGTGTCGTAAGAGGCGACTAAACAACTGTAGGTCGGCGGCGAACCCGAAGGTTCGGCATAATTCAAAGTTACATTTATTCTTCCTATAGTTGGGATTGAACCGATGCAACAACAAAAATGCGTCAACAGTACAAAAATATAAAGTTTTCAAATCTCAAAATCTTCCGCCAGAACTTCCACAAAAACCATCGGTTAAAATTTTGATCATTCTCGTTCAGTTGATTTCGTGTTTCCCGAGAAATTTTGGTGTAGTCGATTTTTGGTAAAAAAGGAAGGTTATTACTGCCTTTTTTTTGAGGCTCGAAAAAAAATTGTCTCAGATCGACCGGAAAAAAACAATTTCTTATAGAATGTGGCCTGTAGAATCCATAATTTCAAACAGTTCCAAGATTGGGCTATTAGTTCAAAAGTTACAGCCCTTTGAATTTTCTTTCGAAATTTGTTTCTTGTCTATAACTTTTGATTGAGAAGTCTAATCGAAAAAGTACGAATCGTTTTGGATTCTAAGCACCAAAATTAATAATAAAAAGTGTTTTCCCGAGAAATTTTGGTGTAGTCGATTTTTGGTAAAAAAGGAAGGTTATTACTGCCTTTTTTTTTGAGGCTCGAAAAAAAAATTGTCTCAGATTGACCGGAAAAAAACAATTTCTTATAGAATGTGGCCTGTAGAATCAATAATTTCAAACAGTTCCAAGATTGGGCTACTAGATCAAAAGTTACAGCCCTTTGAATTTTCTTTCGAAATTGGTTTCTAGTCCATAACTTTTGATTGAGTGTTTTCCCGAGAAATTTTGGTGTAGTCATACGCAGAAGATTTTGAAATTTTAAAACTTTATTTCTTCCTTACAATCGATTAAAAAGGATCGTCAAGTTAAAACCGCTTTCATAAAGTTGCAGTTAAAATGGTTATAAGTTCTTCTAAAAAATTCTTCGAGAAATATCGCTACAATAAACAAACATGTTACGGATAAGAAATTTAGGGGTATATTTATGCACCAAAAATCAAGTAAAAAGACATCTGAGATTCCCAAGAAATCCATTTTTATCTATAGGATAAAACGTTAAAAAAATTGTATTTGTCCACGCAACAGGAGTGAAAAAATTGTTATTTTTTAGCGGACTGT
This sequence comes from Photinus pyralis, assembly GCF_008802855.1. NCBI lineage: Eukaryota > Metazoa > Arthropoda > Insecta > Coleoptera > Lampyridae > Photinus > Photinus pyralis. The sequence continues at coordinate 12,475,046 of NW_022170663.1, forward strand.
ATTAAGAAAATTACGCAAACAATATAAGTACACACCAATGCCCATCCACTTACCTCGAGCCGGATGTTTGTAGGTGCGGGGATCCCCTTTATCAGCTTATAGTAGTAGTACCCGGAACTAGCCACTTCACATAGAAAACCTTCGGTAAAAATTGTAGTACGTTTTATATGTCTGCATTCGAAAACGCCAACGACTCGTCTGCCCTTTTCGTCGGCGCAGGCTTGCAGATAAACACTCGTGTGTTTAAGATAAGTAATAGAATTTTGAATAAAGGAAATTGATCCGCAATGAAATAAATTAAAAAATGATAAGAAAAATTAAATGGTTAATGTTGCGTCAACAGTATTGATTTAAAAAACTTACTTGTATAATCTTACTTCGTTGAACGTATAGAAGAAAATTAAAACAGTAAAATATTCAACCCTCAATGCTTAAAATTTTGTAAATCCTTTGGATCCCTCCGCGTCTTCGAATTCTTCCGGTTCCTCAGATTCTCTGAATCCTTCCAACATTTCCAATGTTTCGTAGCTTATTCCTCTGATTTTCGGATTCTTCCGTTGCGTTGAAGTTTTCCGATTCTTTCAATCCTAGTAAACTTTTGCAAACTTCTACTTCGTGAAATTATTTCGATTCCTCATAGGCATCAGATTCCTCATATTACTCAAACGCCATAACATAAGCATAATTTTTTTCTCATCCGTAGATACATCGGAAAGGTTTCCGTGGCGCTTACTTTAAGTAAGGGCGGGTGGTTACAAGAATCAATGAAAGATATTCTAGTTAGAAAGATATAGGAGACGTGAGTTAGTTTTACATTTAGTTTCAAAAGACATTGTTGCAGTCGCTTTTAACTTATAAACGAGCAGATGATGGCACAAATCGTATAATGAATAAAACAAAGCCTCGTGGAATTTATAGCAATGCAACGCTGAATGCCGCCAGCGAAATGTACCCTATTAAATAGCGGTCTCATTTTATTAAAATAGAGAACATAGAAACAGATTTCGTCGAGAATAACAAAATAAATGCGAAAATTCAGCTCAAGGGAGAAAAATGAAAAAGTTATACGTATAAAGCATGCATCAAATGAAAGAATCAAGTAAAATATAACTGTGGGGTTTTTTTTCTTCATAAATAAAATTGAAAAATACGGCTAACCGTATGCTTCAAATATGTTCCCTGCTATAAAAGGAAATGAACCAAGCAAATTATACCTTTTTCGATATACGTTAGGGTCGAGTACTTGCCCTCTCCACTCCTATTTCTGAGAAATCAACCTTTCATTGTAACTTTGAAGCGGATTTATTTGTTGGGCGTTTTTAATTCGATAATTCATTGGCCAATTTCGTAATTTAAGGGTGGCATTGTAATTGATTTCGGTTTAGTAATGCGACCTACGTTCTTTCATTCCAATCGAAGACACGAGACCTCATCAAAGACCAAAATGGCACTAGGTGAGTGCCATTCGAGTGGAGAAACTTGAATGGTTCTACAGTAGAAATCCAAGCTTTGGGTTGTATTACTGATATCGGTAAGGTATAATTAATATCTTGTTATGCATAACGAAACCTGAGATTACATAACGAACATTAAGGAACCCAAACGTCTGAAGGGGTTTGGGGAACGTTATTAAAACCCAATGCTATTTAAACACGAACCTTTATTACTTCATTATTTTCTCTATCGACCAAATCTCAAAATGTGTTTCTGTGGACCCTTGTTATTTATCTCTCTCCCTGGAAATCGTCCACAGCCACCTTCCACAAGACGTATCGCAGTCGCCACAGGGGTCATAGTTCAAATAAGCTTTGGATTGATTGACCGCAGTGAATGACGAATTTTTTTAGAATAAAAAAACTAAGCGTATCCTACTCAACATGGATCGACTACTATTATATTTGTGTTAAAATTGACAAAGGTACACTAGTTTAAATTGATTATTGGAACCCTGTGTTAAATTAACCAATGAAGTTACCAAAATAAAGTAGCATTAATTATTATTAAAACACGCCGTGTAGGTATTCAGTTATTTTCAAGAGTAAGTACGTACCACATTGGGCATATTCAACAACGAAACGATAAGGACTTTTGTTTATTTCGAAATAAAGCTCAAAAGAAAGCCTATTTCGTCTCCTTTGCCATGTAATTTTTTTACCGCTTGGATTGACGAACTTTCTCTGTCCGTCCGTTTGTCCGTCCATCAAGGGCCTGTCTTATTTATCGAGGTATCTTTTTGAAATTTTAACCCAAATGCTTTTGATAACGGCAAACATATCTCACTTCCTTATTTATGAAGACATTTCTTTGAAATTTTAACCACCGATGCTTCTAGTAAAGACAAACATATCGCGCATATTGGAAAAAGAATGCGTAGACTGCGCAATGCCAACTTTCTTATTTATTGGGATATTTCTTTGAAATTTTTACCATAGATGCTTTTAGCAAAGAAAAACGTAGTCAAAGCCTTTTAGGAATCACTGATAAATGAATGGAAAATGCGTTACAGTTACTCGTCCTAGGGCGAAAAGCTTTTTACTTGTTTAGCGTACCGCTCACTATAAAATCAGTCAATTTGCCATAAGATTTTAAACATTTTCTAATACAAGAACTCATATAGTATCATAGAGAATAATGTTGCATGCAGAAACTGTATGTACAGGAAAATGCATATTACAATCTCCTATACGATTTCTTTTACAAAGTAACTAACAGTGAATCCTGTGACAAAAGGAGCACCGTTGCTGAACTTTATTACTACTAAAGTTTTACCTACACGCTGATGCCTGCGATAAGGCACTTTATGAAAAAAAATGACGCACCTCACAAAATTACAAAGTGTGTAGTATGTAGCTCATCCAAAATGAAAATCTAATATCAGCATAAAATCCTTTTCAACGTGGGATATACGGGAAATAAAAGTCATTTATTGGCACAAACTGGAAAAGCTGCGTTACTATGAGCGCTTATTGAAGCAAACTAAATTTAGAGACGCGCCAGCGGTTAGGATCAATACGCAAAAACTTTTTTTGCATTGTTATCAAATTAGCGGACTTTTTTTAACGAAAGTGTGTATGGAAAGTGTTACTTTTTTTCACGGTTTATAAGCTATGCGTTTCCATGGCGTTTAGTCCTATCTATCAACAGTAGCATCAATTTTTTAGTGACAGTAAATCGCGAATGTCAATGATATTCAATTATGACGTGTTATTAAGGATCACTATACAAAAAAATTTTGAAAGTGTCTTTTGTTCATGAATTTGCTTGATTAACTCGCTCATTAATCAAACTGCAAATTCGTGAAAAAAAGTATCACTTTCAAAACTAGTTGTACAAATAACTATTAAAATTTCATCTTTCGTATGAACCGAGCTTATAATGTAAGATCCACGTTTGAGGAATTCGACGCATGGATGCACATAAACACGCTTGGACAGGAAAAAAAGAGCTACCAGTATTATTTACAAAACACGAAATCACATTTTAAAGGAAACTTGTTTTGTTGAAAACTAGGATAGAGCCATAAATCTTTCAAAATGCCCTGTTTCCATTGTAATATGCTGGATATGTCCCAAAACAAGTTTATATTACGAAGGGGTGTGTATGTAAAATTGTGCCGCATATGCGGGGTGTAAATTGCTATATGAAATAATATACATGTACCTACCAGGATTCTGAGTGTAGGTACGTATACGGGTACACAATAGGTCTACTTTATTGTGGCTGTATACAATGTAAACTAATTTGAAAAAAAAACATCTAATCTAGAATGTTTCTTATTTCTTGTCTGTTTTGTAATAGAAACAATCTAATAGACAAAAAGAAATCCGAATCCGAAGAAGTGAAAGGATCTAAACTGACGTATCTAAACGGAGTCAAAGAAAGGAAAAGCTAACAGTCCTAAAAAACTGAAGCTAAACGATTTCAAGAGTCTGCAAGAGTTTAAAAAAATGAAACAAAAGAATCTGATACGTTAAGTTCGTCAATCTATTCGTCGCTCCCCGCACCTTCGTACCTTGAACATGAAAATAATGATTTTTTCATGCAATTTTAAGTGTTGTATCTGCTCAATAACTTTGTTTATAAGTAGATAAAGAGTGTACACGGCAAATTCGTGATCTGACGTATTGCGCTAAGAATTTAATTGGATTTTTTCTTTTTCCAAAGGCCTCTAGACCCAATTTCTTGGGAGCAGAATTCTTTTGCATTTACAATTCTTGTGCGAGGAATTCTGAATTTTTACAAAATCTGTAGCAGAAAGCCCTAGGTAACGCCGTTACATTTTTTTATATGGTGCTTATTGGTAATGAAACAAGAAACGTAAATTGTAGGACTTTGGGAGGTAGCCTCAAATCAGCCTCGAAAGTAGAATTTTGCCCGAAAGACTTGAGTATTTGAAGCGAAATGTTAAAAACGACTTCGTTATTATTTTCACCCAACTACCTCAACTTGACTTGCAGATGGATTGTACGCATAAACAATTTCAGAAGCGATTTCCAAAGTAGAAGAGAACTTTAGAATTGATAATTTGCAAAATAAATCATTTGGGAAAAAAAGAGGGTACGCACTTAATCCGGTCCGCACAGGCCGTATAAACTTGCTCTCTACGTGATTGTCCACTAATACACATCCCCATTCTTAACATTGGGAAAAATTCACCCTGTATAAATGAAAAATCAGACAAGCTTCCTCTCAAAAATTGCTCATGAAGCTCAAGTTATAAAAAAATTCCCGTTGAAGTAATTTGATTCCCATTCGTCGCATTTCTGAAATTTACCTAGGAAAGTATTTTGGGGACGAGCGTTTTGATTGTGAGAAAAATACTGCGCGCAAAGAATTTAAGAACACATCATTTTCCATTCGATTTGCGAGAGGTAAGGTTAATGGGCCAGTAACAATGGATAGAAGTTTACTTTTCAATTTTGATAATTTGTAATCTACAATCCGGTAGATACAAAACCGATTTCGACCACGTATGTTCAATGAAGGTTAACAGGTATAAAGTGATTCACTCACAATGTCGAAAGACGATTATCATATCATAGTAGTAGTCGAATTTTCGCCGCGAAACGTGCGTGATATACGAGTGTATGGGAGGGTGGTTTTTTAAATGTGAAATCTTGGTGACCCTAAGATGTTGGTAAAGGTACAGTAGAAGTAAAACCTCAAAGGAAACGGTGAGTGCATTTTTCATGTCAAACATGCAATTTTAAATGAAACTATTTTTTAAATTTCAATAATGCCTTCAGGAAAGTGCTCAAATTGGTACTACAACATTTATTTAGGGATAGTGATTGTAAATAAGTGTGATTCGTTTAATTATCACGCATATGTTTCTGCATGCGGTAAGGTACAGGCGAGGAGAAGGGTTTTTTTCCTAAATTTGCGTATGGTGTTTTAGCTCGATCTTAAAATGATTAGAAAAACGTTGAAATCCCTAAAAACCCTATGTTGCAAGCCACTGAGATACATAATTACATCGAAACTCGTGTAACTTGGAATGAAAAATAATCAGTTTTTGTACTCTTTCGGTTACGGTTTAAAAAAATCCTTCACCGGCAATAGATATTTTGAACGAACTGTTTAATAGCAACGGCTGCCCAAAAATTACTTTAAATTAGAAAATAGAGTAGGACTAGGAAATAATAATTTTTTTGTAAAAACTGGAACGATTCAACAATTACACACAATCTTGGTTGGGTGAGTTGCCGATTTGCAATTTACAGGTTACAAATACGAGAATTATGCCAATTCTTGTATTATTTTATTATTCCAACCCCAAAAGATTTCCGAAGCGAGGTCGCTTTGCACCCAGTTGCTCTGTAATAACATTGCAGGGGAGCACAATGCCCTCAGGTCTAGATTATGACCTCACCCTAAGTTTTCCGGCATAGTAAATTAAATCAATTGCTTGTACGTATTAAAAATTAAAGACAAATTGCGTTTTAACGTATTATCTACAATAGAAAGAGAGAGCCATTACCATAGTGAAAAAAGGAGTCTATCGTGATGTGCGAATTTTAATTCAGCAAAACGCGAGAAAGAAAAAAATATTGGTTGCAGTATTTTGCGAACTATGCCTTAACTTGATTTTAATACTACCAATTTGTACTAAAACGGGATTTTTTGTGCTGAAACCAAATCTGTAGTTTTCTAACAAAATTTCCACATTTTCGTTTTCTATCAGCGGTTATGTGTTTCGCAACATAAATAAGCGTTCTATTCTTCCGTGACACAAACTAAATTAATGTTATGACTTAAGACATAAAAAATACGCCGAAGGACCAGAGAAACACTTGCTTTCCTGTTTGGGTATAAAAGTATTCTGTTTATCTTTATTACAGGAGGTACTAGCATAGCCGGCACATCTTTTTTAACTAAACGTTGGAGCTCCAGCACTATTTAAAAACTTGTATGAAGGGGTTAAATTTAAGTGCTGATGATAGAGTGATATTTTATTACACAAGAAACGTATTTATTGCGTATTTTACACGCCTCTTCCATTTTTGGTCAGTGGTGTATACCTATACCCATTAGCCATTACCATTACATCTTCGATCTTCCTACGTTCGAAAAGAAAAATAAAATGGATTCAAAGTTACAGCGATTTATTTATGGAAATAGCTATTTCCTAACAAATTCGTTGTATATTTTATCCAGCTTGTAAGTATAGCATATTTAGTTTCGGTGTATTATTAGACGCGAAGCACCAAAAGGTGATTTCATGCGGAATCCCAAATCTCAAAATAAAATCACCTATTAAAAATTGCCTTAGCTACTAGTATTAAACCTGTCAATTTTTTCAAAATAGATCGATTGAGATAAAAAAAAGTTGAATTAAGCCCTCTATCTTAGAATCTATAATTATGCCGATGGGCGCTCTTAATTTTTTAGGAGTGAAAACTACCCTCTTTTTCGAAAACCTATAAAACTATATATTAAAGCTTAATATGAGTAAAATTTATTTTCATATGAGTTGAGTGTTAGAGGCTTCGGCACACTATTTCAGAATATTTCAACCCTTAAAAATCAACCACTATTGTGATTTAATAAAAGAAATAAATTACTTCCCTTCACAAAATTAATAATTTATTATTGACGACAGTTGTTAAGTTTGCATTTCGCTCGAGTGTCTGGAGGGGGTCATATTGAACATCTGCGAACTTATTTTCTAGTGAAAAAAAACTGATTTTAATATTCTTCATTTTTATTTATAACCCATGGTTCTATTTTGCTACTTTAATTAAATTAAAATACAGGTTTTCAAAGTGGTGGTTCTTTTTGAATCGCCCTGTAATATGCTTTATATCCTCTATAGGTTTATGGAAGGGATGTACATACGTTACCTAAAAGCATTCAGACTTCTAATAATAATTTAACTCTGAAACTTTCTCATGATATTATATCGAAAGGAAATATTCATATTCACCTTAATGAATACAAAGTTAAAATCTGCTGAGACCCAGCACTTTCCTTTTATTGTATTTACTTCTCATGTATCGCTTCGGCTTCTATTGAGCGAAGTACCTAATCGGTGTGGCAATTTTTGACATAGATGTTCAAATTGCTTTTATGAGATGTACACACTGTTAAAATTTCAGAAAAATTAGTCCACAAATAACAAATCTACGCGCACCGTAGCTTTTACCATGTTTAATATATTAATGTAATAAACGCACGTGCGTAGTTTTTCACAAAACCTTTACCAAGAGCTGCTACTGTTAAAATTTTAGTAAGACCTGTCCAGAAATAAGAAATTTTTCTTATACGCATACGTGAGCGTGGAGTTTTTCACACGTCTAATATAATCAAATCGTTCGATTTGCCTTTAGTAAAATCTTCAGTTGTTATTTTGAAGAGGAGGGCGTTTTTCAAAAAATTACAGAAATTCGTTTTTCACTTTTAGCTCCAATTATTTCAAAATCAAGTATTCTAAACTAGTCGCACTTTTAGAATGAATTAGAAAAAATTGGAAAAGGGGGAGGACTAATTTTAATTAGGGTGGTAATTAGGGGATTTTATGTTAAAATGGTTTTTTTAAATTACAAGGAACCCCCCTCGGGATGGCGTGGCAACCTTTTCAGGGTGAAAACGCCTTTTGGCATGATACAGATTTTGATCCTTATATTATTCCCTGTCACTGTCAGAATTTCGCTTTGTTATATGTAAATTTTTGGAACTGGGAAATCTTTAATCGCACTAATTTTTGCAGGATCTGATGAAATTCTTTCCCAAAGAACGTTTCTTTTTTTTTGAAAATTGACATTTCATCGGATTTAATTTTAACTTGACTGCTTTTAATCTTTGTAACACTTTAATTAACTTTAGTTACATTTGTATGTTATTTCCAAATACAACAATGTCATTCAAATAAATTAAACGTAATTTATAATTTAAATCTGATGATTGTTATTGGAAACTAGCCTTGGGACGTTGCATATGCTGCACATCTTTTACTAGATTCATCTAATTCTACTTATGGATCCTATATTTCTTATTTTTGTTATTACCTGAATTTTTTTGGAACTATGAGAATAGGTGAAGACGAATCTGATTGTATCTATTATAATCATCTTTAAGCAATTGTTTAAGTGAGAATTTACTTCCTATTTCCAACTGGTTTCGTATTTTGCTTTATCTCTCTTATCTCGAATTTTCTTTATCCGACTACAGTGTTCTTTAGAGCAGGATCTATATGTGATATGGTTCAAATTGAGGGCTAATGGTGGCTCATTACATGCTTTTTCCACTTCTTCAACAGCTCAAGCAATTACATGACGGCGTGGAACTGAAAAAATCAAACAATCTATAAATTTTGGATGAATAACCTTGAACCATATTCGAAAAATTGGTACGTACACTTTACAAGAATTAAATGCCCAGTGAATTTAACTTATACTAATAAAAGATTTGTAAATGGGGTGCTAATTATGCTTTTTAATTTCAGATTTCGTTCAACTGCTAAAAGTGGCGAGGCTCAACGTAGAATTAGACTTAAAAAAGTAAGTGTGAATAAAATGTGTGATAAAACAAAAATTAACTGTGGTGACATAACTGATACTTACCTCAGTCCATTTTGAATGACAAATAAAGTCATTTTATTGTTCAGGCCAGGCTAGGCCGATCGTGAGGAGAATATTTGCGCAACTTCCACACTAATGCTCTATCTTTGGAAATGTATTTGTAACCGCAATTAAGGATTAAAACATTCTCCTCATTCACAGACTGGGAAAAAATCGTATATCGCTTAGTAAAAGTAGTACCTACTTCCGATTCGATAATTGCTCCGATTCATTGCGTTTCATTTTAGAAAATTAAACTTCCCGTGTTTAGAATTTCTAAGGAAACGAGCCATTTTTCGGTCTCACTGAATTTTAAATTAAAAAAGAACTTAACATAAATTTAATCCTAATTTTAATTGAATAGTTGTATGTATTCGTATAGGCTTTAGGGCAGAAAGAACGAATGGGTATTATTTTCTCAGAAATCTTAATATACGAAGCTTTTGGAGAAAGTATATCATTGAGAGTCTCCCAAAATGTCAAACGGAAATTACACTCAACCAGCCTTCAATCAAGGCGTTTCTTGCACCAAACCATGGGTCTCATTCAACTGGAGACCGTGGCTGATGGTGGGTTCATAAGTAAGAACTTAATTCTTATAACTTCAAAACTTCATGCCATGGACTTATTCCTTAAAATGTATGAATTTCCTAAACGCCCGTCAATACGAAAATCGCGCTCATTCTTTGTCATCTGTGGACTTCTTAGGCACACGCACCTTACAAGTTTCTCTTATCATTAGGAGCACGCACGGTTTTGAGTACAGTTTTATGATGGTAACTAACAACACGCTATTTAGTGCCACTTTTCCCTATTTAAAAAGAGATAATCTAAAACGCCGCATAAGGTATGCGTTTTACGCTGCTGACAGATGCCCAAGTTTCAATAGGGGATTCTTTTTCAGTGTTTAATCCGATATTCTCTATAAGAGCGACGAGTACGTTCTTTACGTATATTCAATAGCTACTCGGGAGTAGTGCCCTGAAAATAGACCTTCTTAATAGCACGCGATTACGAACAAAGCTTTCGTAGCGCGAGCTTTTTGTTCAAATATAAGAATAAAGGAGTTAGCGATCAAGAGAGAAACAAAACGCTTTTACGATACGATGCATGGCTTCCAAAGGGAAGAGGAACTGATTGCTCTTTTCAACAATGAGTTTAATTCATAAAGATCTTTATTAATATTTTTTAATCATGCTAGTCTCTTCTAGAGTGGGATCTAACCCATTCCTCACTGGTTTTACCGGGAAGCAAGTTCGGTCAACTTGAAGTATCTCCTCGAGTATCTCTCTCCCTTCCAGGAGGGAAACTACACCTCCATTCAATAATTGTAGTTAACTCACACCAAACAAAACTTTGAAAAAATTGTGCGTTTTCAATTTTCTAGTTTTCTTCCATCGACTGCGATAGCTTTGTAACAGTTTTAACACTTTAAACCTTCAATTAGCCCAACAACGAAAGCACGTGACAGTTTTTCGCAAGTTTCCTAAGTCGTAGACATCACTTCCTTCCTGAAACAAAACGGAGAGCGATTAAACCCACTTAATAAGGACTGACGTAATGTTTATCCTACCGTTACCTCAATAACTTAATGGCATACAAGAACAAAGTGCTACGGAAGCTCTCAGCCTTTACCGTAAATACCCACTTAAATAAATTCCCTTTATGCACTGTACACGATAAAGAATTCAGCAACTTTTCATTAATTAGTACAAAAAAAAGGGGGAACTTACGCTCGCCTCTTAATTAAATAGAAGGAAGCAGTTTATTTTACTTTTTTTTTTTAAAACTTATTTCATTATAAAAAGATTACACGTTGGAGACGGAAAGAAAACGCGATGTCAACGCTGAAATTGCGATTCGAGTTTTATTAAACACGCTCATTTTACGGCTTCGTAGGAGAGCTGCCGCTATTTATGCATTTTTAGAATCAAACGTTTTTTTAAACAAAACTGAAAACTACGAAAGCGTAGAACGGACAAGGTAGTTCAAATTATGTAATCCCGAGATATAAGTCGGGATTATACCTACGTAATCCCGAGATATAAGTCGGGATTATACTTAATCCCAAGATGTAAGTGAGGATTATACTTAATTCCGAGATTTAAGCATAATCGTCACTTACATCTCAAGATTACGTATAATCCCGACTTATATCTCGGGATTAAGTATAATCCTCACTTACATCTCGAGATTACGTATAATCCCGACTTATATCTCGCGATTAAGTATAATCCTGACTTATTTCTTGGGATTAAGCATAATCCTCACTTACATCTCGAGATTACGTATAATCCCGCCTTATATCTTGGGATTAAGTATAAACCTCACTTACATCTCGAGATTACGTATAATCCCGACTTATTTCTCGGGATTAATTATATCTCGGGATTAAGTATAATCCCGACTTATATCTCGCGGGATTACATATTTTGAACTACCTTGTCCGTTCTATGTTATCGTAGAAAACACTGGAGCTCTTGTGGTCGTTAAAAACAAAGCCTCGAACCTCCAACAAACCACAACAAAACGCTTTTCAGTTTTGTGCAAACCACGAAAGGCCATTCATTATTACTTTTTAAAGTGAACAAAATTCTTGACAGTCTGGGCCCTAATCCAATTTTCTAGGTCTAATAGCTTCCCAAGAAGTTGAAAATTGAGAAATGTCAAATTTTCCACCAAAATATGAGGTATAATGTGGTACCAATCTACGGAAATTAATTGGAGATGAAGTTGTAGCAAATTTAATTAGGTACCGTATGCGTGATTGTGATGACCATAACCCAAACAAAACTAAAAATCGAGTGTTAAGCGGAAGTTACAATAAAATTACTAGAAATCTTCTCTTTGTGGTTATTATCTACGATTATACTATATTATGCTAATCTAGATTTAATGTAAGTGAGAAAAATGAGGAGAAAATTTGCAAAAGTATTCATAAAAACTGTCATTTAAAAAACCTTTTATTATTTGACAATAACTAGGCCCACCACCACTGTCCACTGTACCACTACTAGTCCTCCAGTTTAAGCTTTTTCGTTGTGGTTTCTGTCTTATACGTTGTAGTATAGCCCAGAGACCAGAATGGCAAAAGTTTATTTGGATTGGTCACTTCCTTCCCGACTTATTACTGATTATGTGCGGGGGAAAATGCGCTTTCGTCGGTCGCGGTTATCACGTTTAACTTGTTGCTCCCATTGGAAAGGAATTGGAAAGGTTTTTTGAAAGTTGTAATTTATATTAATGGCTTGATATATGTTGATTAAGAATCAAATAAATACATAAATATTTACTTCCCAGCTACCCCTAAATTACACCACAATCCTCTCATTACTTTTGCCTAAGGTTTAAAAATTATTGCAATTGAAATTGAGAATGACATTTGCAATTCTTTTGACGATATTTAGGGGTTGTTGTGTGTTGATGAAGAATCAAACAAATGTATGAATATTTATTTCCAAACTCCCCTAAGTTTGACTCTCATTTCCTCATTGCTTTTGTCTAAGGAAAGCGAATTGTTTCCATTCGAATTAAGGACGCGCGTTGCCTTATTTTTTGAAGAGTAGAAAAACAAAGCTGAGTCTAGGGCTATTATTAAACATTATAATATATAAATATAATATATAAATATATAATAATATATAAATATAAAAGGTACTAGTCTTTTCAAAATAGAGAAAATGTTGCTCTCTACGTAATTATTGCATTGGATGGTGATGCTACCACAACAACGTTCTCCCTTTGTGTTTATATAATAGCGTTTCTAAATACAAAACATAAAACATAAACGTTGCTGCGGTCGAACCTAATTTTAATTCTTATTTTTGTTTCTTATTATTTTGAAGCGAAGTATAGCACTCACAATTTTGATACGTAATTTATCCCATTTCATTTAGTCGTGGCAAAATCGTTAATGAATTTAAACGGAGCACGCGATTTTAGTGCCTTGATTGGGGTACAAACGCCAAAATATAGACAATAGTTTGAGGGTAGTAACGCCAACGTTATTTCATACATTCTAATTTCCAGAATTTGAATACATGCGACACTTCAGTTAGGTAAATACACGCTTCTATGCAAACGTCGAAGAAGAGCTTAGTTTACAACTTAATCCAACGAAATGTCCCTAATGACCTATATTCATTCGCGATTAAGTGCAAATACCCCTCACCGAGCTTTAAAAGCAGGCTATGAGGTTATGTGTTTTACGAAATATGATGGATAAATATAGAGCATGTGGTTATCGCCCACGTAGAATCTAAACCAATTTAAAATTTGCGTTATACGAAAATAATTGGAAACGCGGCAAACTCAGTTATGTCACCAAAAAGTAATAAATCTAAAATTTATACATTACGCTTATTAAGTGTTAAATTTGAATGTGTAGAAAAGGTCTCTTTGCGGCACATCTTAATTTTGTATTTTTGTAAATATTTAATGGTTGTCTCAATTAATGTGTATTTTATCAAATTCGAAATTATATGTATACCTGTTATTTAACTGTGTCAAAATAGCGCAATTTCTTGTGAAACGGAGCACGGAGACTTGAGAGCCCCAAGCTGCACGAGCAGTTTTTGTAGTCTCCCTGCTTTGTTCCTCCATTTAATGCATCTGTCAAAATTCCGTGTAAGACCGATAATAAATTTGTAATTACATTATACTTGGATTAACGTCTAATAAATAGTATATGTTTTACCATGTTTCATTACTGGCCTGTAGCAAATCCTTGTCCTGTCCTTTTCCCTCCCTAGCCGCCACTTAATACACAAGTACACATACACGTTATGCGTTATGTTGTCTTAAAACTCACCATTAAATCTAACACACACGGCAGATAACACATCAGATTCGCCCGCGATAAACACACGGAGAAAAATGTATGTTAAAGGTAATTAAAAATATAATAATAGCTATCAAAAAATATAATACGTATAGGGATAGCAATGAAGAATTATAAAATTTATCATATACATATTGTTGCAAGTGTATAGCTAGTTTTACTATATATTGTTTTAACTCATACAAAAAAACTGTATGTAACGGCAACCATCTCATATGCATGCTTTTGTAATACGGGAGTAGTTTAAATTAACATGTCCGCTTTGTATTAATAAGTAACTTAGATTATTGCAACTAATATACACACCCTGCCAAAAATCGACTGCACCAAAATTTCTCGGGAAAACACTTTTTCTTATTAATTTTGGTGCGTAGAATCCAAAATAATTCGTACTTTTTCGATCAGACTTCTCAATCAAAAGTTATAGGCTAGAAACCAATTTCGAAAGAAAATTCAAAGGGCTGTAACTTTTGAACTAGTAGCCCAATCTTGGAACTGTCTGAAATTATGGATTCTACAGGCCACATTCTATAAGAAAATTTTTTTCCGGGTCGATCTGAGGCAATTTTTTGTTCGGGGCTCAAAAAAAGGCAGTGTTAAAACCTTCCTTTTTTTACCAAAAATCAACTGCACCAAAATTTCTCGGGAAAACACTTTTTCTTATTAATTTTGGTGCGTAGAATCCAAAACAATTCGTACTTTTTCGACCAGACTTCTCAATCAAAAGTTATAGACTAGAAACCAATTTCGAAAGAAAATTCAAAGGGCTGTAACTTTTGAACTAGTAGCCCACTCTTGGAACTGTTTGAAATTATTCCTCCTGGGACACACTGTATTTAAATTTTTATATTGTCGCTGAAGACTGAAATAATTAACGTCGAAAAATAGAACTGATATCAAAATCTTTAACAAATTCACTTAACGAATATTGCGAGGTTAGAAGGTTTTCCGTAATCAAACTTTCCAGAGCGCGAGTTTCCTTATGGGTAAATACTATTCCCTGAGCGAATTTTGAAACTTCTGAATGCATAACTTTGAAATGATAATTGACTTCCCTTAAATTAAGCGATAATTAAACTTCTATATACTAATGGTCTAGACTCTAGAAAATGAAGGTTAGTGTTTAAAAAATGAATCGACTTGAAATTTCGACAGGAGGTAGGTTTAAAATCTGTATCATGCCAAAGAGCGCTTTCACTCCGGGGGTGGTTGCAAAGTATGAGTTTTTCATAGCAAAAATCAATGTTCTTAATTGATTATACGCGAAAAACTCAAAAAGTAGTATGCATTTATGACAAAAAAAATGTGGAGAACTAAATCGTAGCTTTTAAAAAAACAAAGAAAACGGTTTTAAATGATGACTGTATAACCAATACAAGAGCTCTTATTTCGCCAAAAGATAAATTAGAGAGTTGCAGTCAAATAACTATGTATTTTTTGGGACAACTCGTAGAATATTTTAAAATTAAAACAAAAATTTTTTCTTTTAATTTAGCGTAAACATTGAGCGAGTTGTGCCAAAAATAAGGTAGACCCTACTTTTTTCCGCAAAAAAATGAGCTCAAACTCTCCTCCGTTTCCAGTTTTCTTTAGTTACGTATTATTAATACTCTCTAGAAGTGTGACTAATTTAGAATACTTAATTTTGAAATAATTGAAGTGAAAAATGAATTTCTGGAATTTTATCAAAAACTCTCTTCTCTTCAAAATAGCTCTAAAACACCGCGAGTTAAGCACCATGATTCGTACGCCCTAGAAACTTGAGAATAATTTCCAGCGATTTTTCTATGTCTCATTTGTTGACCAAATCAGTCTGCCTAAGCTGTGCCGGTTCCATAGATATCACCTTTATTAATAGGACAACCTGTAGATTTCGAACTCGCCTAAAAATAAGCGAAACCGTGATTTTTTAAAAGGGGTTAATCAAAGCGGTGTGCAATTTTTTAAAATGATGCGAAATTGGTTATTGCAATCATTTTCAGAAAGATTACAACAAAAATTGTTTTATAATTTTTAATTAACTTCATGTTTAATAAGTTTTTAACACCTTACGTTCCGAATAAATCGACATTTATGTTTAAAAGTCCCCTTACATCATTGAAGAGCGATTTCCACAAACGATGA
This sequence comes from Photinus pyralis, assembly GCF_008802855.1. NCBI lineage: Eukaryota > Metazoa > Arthropoda > Insecta > Coleoptera > Lampyridae > Photinus > Photinus pyralis. The sequence continues at coordinate 12,491,069 of NW_022170663.1, forward strand.
TTGAATTTATTGAACTACATACGCGCGTAAATTTTGAAAATAACGGGCATTAAGCGTTCTCCCTCCAAAAACGTTACCAACATTATCTGAACACAGTCTTGTAAATTAGAACTGACCACAATAGTGGACGTAGCGCAATGAAGTGTGCATCGACCTTTTTCGTTGTTGTAATTCTCTCTCAGGTAGTCGTGTATTGTCTGCTATTTGGAGTTGCCTTGTTTTTGATTCTAGTCGTGTAGGAAAGTATCTGTTTCGCGATAGTATTCATTTTTTAATTCCCGTTCACCAACAGATGGGAAGCTTCGAAGTGGACGTTCACCGGTTCTGTTTGGAAAATACCAATTTAAACGAAGATGTTGTATATTCGGCGATAACAAATGAGAAAACGCCGCTTGATAGTGAAGTTGGAGTTTTCTTTCGGTGTGTTTGGCGCACGAAGAGTGTGATGGACTCCGGCGGTGGTGTTAATATGAGGAATTTGCAGAAGTTTTCCGAATCCGAACCGGACAGATTTCGACATTTAACGGATGATGAGAAATTGAATGTAAGGTCTAAATTATCGGATTGCGAATTAATGCCATCATTAAAACAGGAAGAGACCGCTATTTTATTAAAAAATTGCCATACGAATGTCGTAAGCGTGTTTAAATATTTGTGATATGGGCGTTGAGATAAAGAAGTAGTTGTAAAGAACGTATAACCTTTGAACGCAAAATATGATATAACATTCTTTTTCACATACAATTTAAAGTTATGTAATTATACCGATTTATTTGATTGTTGTTAATAATTTTGAGGCAATAACGTCAATTAATAAATAATGTCAGTAACCTCTTTGTGGTGTGGCAAAATCCTGAAAAAGTCATAGGAAAGCTACACAAAACGTTTAGGCTCCTCAGCCAATACACCCAAGAGATATACCTAACCTCGTTTTGTAGGACAAAAAAATCCGAAAGCAAAAACATTAAAATTGAAAAAAAAAACATTAGCTTATTTTTCTGATGAACAAACTATTTCGAGCTATAGTCCTTAGCTAACTGTTGCTGAAAACGAAATTGGTAAATTCGCTGTCGTTCTCGCCCAGGACAGGACGAAATCAATAGTATCCTAATCGCTATTGCTTAGTATACTAATAAAACAAATAATAACAAAATTAATGTTTGTTTTCATCAACTATAATAAAAATATGAATACAAAACTGGTTAAAGACCGGTTCATGGTAGACCCAAATCAAGGCCATCAGCGATAAATTTAAACATTTTGACCTTTTTGAGATGATCCAATGAATTACATACGGTTGATGTTAAATAAACGGAGGTAAAATATAACTAGCTTCATTATTACCTTTCTGGCTGTTGCACGTACCTTTTTGAATGCGATCGTATTTTCAATGTTGAAGAGAAACCTCATGATTGAAAATATGATCGCCAATTTTTAGGGTAGTAATTGGCGACAGGCGATAATCTACATGCCAATATTATTCCTCTTGTTTGAGTAAACTTATAGAAAGGATGATGAACGACCGGCAGATTTGGCTCTTAGAATCTAATACCCGAATTAGTCATTAAAGATTTGCTCTTGGTAACATAAGATGTAGTCCCCGTACGAGCTTAGCTGAGGCACTGACGTTATCGGCTATTGTTCTCAAAAGTTGCTAGAGTATTTCAAAAGAAGAAAACGTATCTTATAGAAAAGGTATCTTCTATACCTTATCTTCAAGAGAAATTATACCTCGAACGAAAAATTCGGTAGAAATTAAATTAGCAACCATCGCGTCGCTTAGTAACTATACCGCATGAACTACTTGATACCAAAATTTTCGTTTTAAATTAATGTGGTGACTTTCATCTGGAATGAATTTTTTCTGGCATTCCTTCCCACTGATTATCTATCATCGTGCAAAGAATACTGTCAGCTAGGCGGATTTTAAGTTCTTCTATAGGTCTTGGGAAATTGGAGGTCCTCCAAACCTTGCTCTTGACCTAGTAAAATTCACTTACCACCCTTATAGCTTCTATTTTCACACGCTCAAACGTATTTTAAACAGCGATTCTGATGCAGGTATAATTTAAAAAAATTTCTCAAACGTTTTTTTCAGCATTCTCTAACTATCTAGCGACAATCTCCAAGCGTTTTCCAATTTTGTTCGATTCTTTAAAGTCCATTTCCCCACTTCTTGTTACACCAATAGCATGAAGAGGTTGTACGTAGTGACAAACATCTAATCATTTTCTAAAAATGTGGTCCCTTTGAGCCTGTAGCAATTTTTCACACCATTTAAAGTCCTCTTTCTCCACGTCCTCTGCCTCCAATACCAAAAATAATAATGTTGTAATGACCCTCTAGTCTCTAGGTAAAACACCTTTTGCCTTAAGTCTTTATGACCACGTTAGTTAGTTCCCTGTGTAGGAACGGGGAAAGAATATTTCCACTGTAGAAGCCAACTGTATGCGGTAGAAGTTCGCTGATCACAAGTAAACTAGAAACAATAGAAAATCCTCAGTATTACTTTCTGCAACAGCACACAGTTCATATTCTCAGAAAGACAAGAAGCAAAGCAGCAATTGATAAATAGTCATAATAGAAAAGTTAAGTATAAATTTACAAACGAAAATAGCTAGAAGATTTTCAATTTGACGACAATGAAAAATACGTACTCGTATTATTGATCTATTAAAAGAGAATGATTGTAAGAACCATTCCCTTGAGGGATTTATAGCTAGTGGCCCTTTCAAGATTGTTATCAAACACTTCGCAACATTTCTGTAAACATCGTGTATAGCTTATTTCCGCGCTGATAGGAATAGGTAAAAAGTTCCTCTGTTCATTATTTTTCCTTGTTGACTTAAAATTTAAAATAGAATTTTTTGTTTTACATCATTAATATTCGGTATCTACAGTTTGACTGTGTAAATAGTCATTTATTTCGCTTTTAGTCCTGGACTGGCAAATCAAGACTTCATGCAAATTATAGCTAATTTATCCTCATATCCCATTTCGCTAGGCCCAGTCGAAAACCTCGCGGCAATACACATAATTACCATGTCAATATTTGCAAGTTGTCGGATGACAAGTAAAAAAAAGATTGATCGTTTTCTTGTGCTGAACAATAACCCTTGTCAACGTTTTGCTAGCATACTGTGAACAACGAATAACTTCAACGAAAAGGAGAAAACAACAAAATATGCTTTCAGGTCATGCGAGAGAATTTCCACTAAGTTCATCGCCTGCAGCAGACATGTCTGACTAAAGGCAAAACACCGTACCTCATTCTGTGTTTGGAAAATCACTAAATCTGGCTCGAATTGTAGAGTACCTACTAAATCTGTATTATACGTACTTAGCGCGCCCTTTTTTGTGAATTTAGGTGACGTTCAACTTTCCGTCTCAATCACAATTGCTTTTAGGAGCTATATCTTACGAAATTGCGAGCGAATTTCAGAAAAGGAAACCTTTGTACCGATTGAAATTAGTTACGATCTCGTCGAGAAAATTACAATAATTTGTATTGCTTTCAGACTATTGATTTGGCAACGTTCTGCTTTTAGTACATAAATTAGTGGAATATCACAAAGGCGAAATTATTACAAAGTTTAAATGAGTTCCTTTGTGTTTTTCAGCACAATGCCCGGAATCGGATATTTTGTATGGTAGATATAAATTGAGTCGCGGTTATGAAAGTATATATATTGTACAAATTCCCTTGGGAATTAGGCTTTTTCTTTACATTTCACCTTTCATATCCGAAGGTTATTTGTAAATTATCCCTTTTCAATGGAAAGTGGAAGAAAAACGCTTGGCGAACTGTGCAAAGCGTTCAAAGCTCGTTTACCTGTAGAAAGCGTATAGAAAAATTGGGAAATCTTACTGGCGTACAAAGTATTCCATGGGTTCTCTTCTAAAGGTGCTAATTTTTAAAATGTGGACGAAGGCTTCGAAAATCGTTGAGGCGTTTAGGTTTCTACAGTGACCGCGCTTTGTTTCCCAATAATTGGATTATGGTTGATTATTTTAGATGCCTCATACCCTGTTTATATTAAATGAAATTACATTTATTGCCCAACCGAAAAACAAACATTACAATTACAGGACAATATCAAGTTACAACAAATTATAGACTGTGTACTGCGGTAATAATATTTTAGTTAACAAAAAAATCCAATAATAACAAAAAATTAATCAAAGTGAGAAACTAATATCGCGTCGTATCATATTCAAAATAATTCATTTAACTCCCTTAGGATATTATAATGTATATCGCCATACCGGGGACTGTTTTTGAACGGAACATCGGCTTAGATCTAACAAAGCTAATATAATAGTTATTTATTATTACATAAGACGATAAAGTATATTTTAACCATTCAGTGAAAGATTCACGGGATGGTTAGTTTCCCATTATCGACGTGTACCTATACTACAAAACTTTATTTTATAGCAGAAGCCATATAAATCATTGTACAGCTTCTGACAATGGGGGTTTACAGTGCAGTTGAATTCCGCAGTTCTAATTTAATAAGCGTGTACCTGAAACCATAAAACATTTTTTTGGACAGTAAAAGTTTATTTAAAAATAGAGGCTGATTAGCAAAAAAATAATGAACATGTGCGGTTTTAAAGGTTTATTCAAAACGATATGATTGTGGCGGGCTCTGTGACGTAATAAGCCCGACCAATCAGCTCCTAGAACCATTCAGATGACATAACGACTTGGCAATATTGCAGGAGAATGGCATTTATAACTTGCGTCATCTATCACAGGCACTTGTCACTTTCGTGCTAGATGCAGTTAAACATCCCTCTCAAAACGTCAAATGTGACAAACGTCAGACCCTCGGGTAAGGTTGCCAGCTCACTTCTACGTGATTGGTTGTAGGTTTGTGACGTATTTAGTCTGAAGCGTTTCAAATTCGGACTAAAAACACAGCTTTTCAATAATTTATTTTGGGTTTATTTTACTCGCAAATAAAAATTGAGGACACACGGGTCTTTTTATTTTTAATGTACTTTGTGGATCAGAAATAAAAATGAAGGCTTGATGAGCCCATTCTGTTCTCTGAATTTAAATTAGACGTCAAAAATAGCAATCCTACGTTCATCCGTCGCATTTTTGGTTTCAATTTTCTTGAATATGCATCCACCTTGCCTTTTGATGTATTTAGATGAAGAGAGTTAGCACCGATCTTGAACGATCATTAGTTCACAGTCACTAATCCATTGATACCATAACCAATTTTCAAACCGTCGGCATAGAAGTGATGTGTATAAGTTATTTGAGTTAATAGGTCATTTATAAAGAGGATGAACAGTAGTGGCTCCAGGTTTGGCCCCTTGGGGGTACATCTGAGGATCCAGAAAACAGTTCAGATCGATAGTTGTTGAATGCCACATATTTCACTCACTGTGTCTATATAACCATTTTCACTGTATCATTTTTTATTGTCGTAGCCAAATTATAGATTTGTAGTAATAAAACCATAAATTTCCAAGTTAGAGACATTAAGATGTCATTTTTCAATTTCAGTTAATTATAAACAAGGATTAAATTTAAAAGAGAGGCAGGCTTACGGAATAGGCAGTTGTCTCTGAAGTGCTAATAATTCTTTGTGAAGGAAATGGAGATATATGTAATGAGAGTACAGCATCATTTGTAAGAAAGATAAATAAGGCACAAGTGCAACACTTTTTTGACAGTTGCTAATAAATTCTCGCCATACGTCTTTCTAAAGTTTCTGAAAAGGGAATGCAGAAGTGGACTCCTCAGAGCTGGAAAGTTTATCTAGATCTCGTTAGTGTCACCGTATGGAGACTGTCGAAACCCTCTCGAGGTGACACCCTTATTATTCACTTCACAGTCGGTTTTGCTTCGTTTCAGATTCGATAAAAGTGCGCCACGAGTTATCTTTATAATCAATTTGTCAAAAACAACTCGTGCGTACAAGATGCGTCTGCGAAAGCGGCTTCGCCTTTCAAAATCGATAAAGATGTAACTGGATTCTGCTTGTCAGCGAAGGATTAATTAATCCTCGAAATTCTACCGTTCCGCTCATTTTTAGGAAATATTCTCATACATCAAACCTGACGCTAACAATGATGGATGATCGATTCTAATATTGGCAGTAAAACTTTTTCTTAAATTCATCACCAAAATGGCGATATTTTGCGGGCCGTGCATAATTGAATTCTCTGCATCTCAACTATACATCATCCAATCTGTTCGTTGTATTGTTACAATTTCATACTTGAATAAATTATATCTTGACTGCTAACCAATTCGGCTCTGTAAACGTCTGCGTTAATACAGATTAGATTTAAGCCTCGGAATGATTTGGTGTTTAATGCAAAGACCCAAAACACATTTGTATTCCACTCAAGCTGTAGCAGTGGTTTTAATATAAATACGATCCTTCCTTCATCTGCTAACCAGAAAAAGCACGAACCCATAGAATTTGTAAATAAACATCATGTCAGAGAAAAAATAGTTTTTCTTTTCCCAAAGGTCCACGACACTGGAACCAGCCTCTTTCTAACCGTGTTCCAGTCGCAATCTTATAGTGATGCATGCTGTTTTATATTGAATAAGCTTGGGATTATTATTTTTGAATTGCTAGACATTAAGCTACCAGTTGTCGTATTGGGTACGGGGGCAAATTGTATACTTTTACTACTTACTACATATTCCATAGAAATGAATACACGAATAGAAAAGCTTGCTTCAATTTGATTTGATTTTCTCAAAACTAATTTTTTTTTTGCATATAGAACCATGTATTTCGCAATGGATGCAGGGAATTGAAAATCTGTGTACAATTGAAAACGAATTGCGTGAATTGTTCTATTTAATACAAATTAATGTAACAAGTGATACGTCAATATTTAGGAACTTTTACGCTCTTTTCAAAATCCCCAAAACATGTGGGGTGGTCCGTAGGAAAAAATGTAGTTTGGGGTCGTATAAAAACTGTGTATCATAGATTCGCCGAAACGATTCTCGAAAAATACTTTATTGCAAAAACTAATGACAAGAAATAAATTCTAAGTTATTTTACAGGAATATGAAATTACAATTTGCTTATCTTGCTTCTCGTTTCCTGAGAAAGGCGGTGCTGATCCCGTGGTCTTATGAGAACGGCTACTTAACTCCTTCCTTATAACGGAATGAATTTTCGAAGAGGGTTCTTCCTGGCGTTGTATTTCCTCTTCTGGAACCTGGATTTTATTTCCATGGTTGTTGATGGCTTGTCTCGAACAGTTTGATTTTCAATTTTCAATTCATACACAGAATTTTACAATCTCAGATTTAACGCAGGAAGAAGTTCTCATAGGAATGATCTTAACATTCTCTTAAAAATGTTTCCTAGGAACCACGACAAAGTTTATTCAGCCGTAATATTTAATTGCACGACGAATGCAAAAAAATGTTTTTTCCAACGCGATATAGGTATTAAGAGGCTGGAGGCTCTTTCATCTGACGTATTCTTTCTCCACCAAACAATAACAGTCTTTATTTATGAAATTTGTAACTACCTACACGCGTTTTTAATTTCCTTTCCGGCGTTAAAATGTTTATCTGCCAAATTCCCTTTGTAATTTTTAAAACTGCGTGGAAAACTCCGCGTAGGTTTCTTTTTATCGCATTTCTAATTAAAATTGTATACCTAATTTCCGAAACCACGTAATGTTTCGTTATTCCCGGTATAAGTAATCGTTCAACAATTTTCTGGTTAAAACCTGAAAAATAATCGTCTCAAATAACTTTCACTCGGTTATCATTGACAATCCGTTATTTTTAAATTTAAGAAATCAAATAAATTTTCATAGAAACGTGTTTTAAAAACACTTTCCAGCATTTTTCTAGAAATTTCCAATACTGTTTAGGAATCTATTGGGTTTTCAACAAATCTTAGAAATCCAATATTATTATTTCTAACTTCGACAAATATATTGCGACCCCCAGTGGGTTCGGGGGTAGAATTGGCCCACTCCCGTCCTGGAGATCGTAAAAGGCGATCAATGGGCAGCAGGTTCGGCAAATCTAATCACCTTGCATCCTTCCTTTACTTTACCACTCGTGATAACCCCCATTTCGACCAGATTTTCAAGGAAACCCGCGAGTCTGATCTTGAAATCTTTCAAAATGCGCCACTCGTCCGCGCCCTTCTGCCTAACGACAACCCCCTATTCCCCTATACTACCCACTCTCCTACATAACACCTTTAAAAAGGGGAAGAACAGTGCCCTTGGTCCCCTATACTACCCACTTTCATACACAACCCCCTGATGGACTCAACAGGCTGACCCTTCGCCACCTTCTCCTCGACGCTCTAACCCTCACATCCCAACTATTTAACAAATGCCTTCAAATATCCTACTTTCCCAAGGCTTGGAAAACATTTATCAACGTCATGATCCCGAAACCCAACGCCAACCCTACTAACCCATCTTCCTATCGTCCCATTTCACTACTCAATGCAATTTGAAAAATTTATTTCTACCGGCCTTAGAGAACACCTTGAATCCCCAAGTTAATGTCAACCGTCCCCCTAAACAATAAATGTTTTCTTTTTATATTGATTGATTTTGATTTGGCTCGGGGTTAGTGTCTGGGAATTCAAGAATATTCCTAAGAAGATTGAGACAAAACTTTTAAGAGATTTCTCAAAAGATTGTAGAAGTATTTCTAGTAGGAAAGATTGCCTACAGAATACGAATATTTTTATGAAGACTCCTAATGTACTTTTGAGGCAGGTTTTCAGGAAACATTCGAGAGGATTGGTAGTAACGCAAATTTCGAAGGATTTCAAAGGACCTCTCCAGGAACAATGTTTCTCCAAGAGGAGTTCTAATACTACTTTTAAAGAAATTTTTAGGAACCTTTCCAGAGAAGTCTCTAGAATTTTTAGAAATCTGTTAAAAATCATGTTTCTAAACATACTCTTATTGAAATTTCTAATGAGAAATCATGTTTGCTAATTCTCTAATAATTGAGGTATTTCTAGGATTTGCTTAAAGACTACGCTTGTTTCTCTGGCTTTGTCCGATATTGACCAATGTTGTAGTGAACAACTGAAATCACGCGGAACTGTATCCAAAATAGAATTAGTAGTTTGAATCGTTTTTTTTTAAATAAAAAAATCTTTGTTGGTTAAGCCTGAAGTTTGTGGCTCCAGAACCAGAAACATTTCCATAAGAAACTCCAAATGTTCACCAGCTCCCAGACTGGCAGACGGAGTACGACCTAATATTTCTCTTAAAATAGATGGGTGACACTAACTGAACGTTACATAAAATATGTATAGTGAAATGTCATGTCAGATAGGAGACAGGGCATAATATCACACGGGCATAGGTAACAAGGGTCTAACTACATTTTGCTTCATTCCTGAACGTTCTTGAATAAAGTATCAGACGGTATAAACAACAATGTGTAATAAATAAAGGAGGTCTCTTGATCTTAGAGCATAAGAAATCTACTTATTCTTTCGTTTATACCTTGTCTTGTGGGGATTGTCGTAGATAATTAAACTTGTGGACTGTTCACTCTCCAAAGGTTCCTTTAAATGTAGATAAAGGTATTTCGTATATTTATCTTTCTTTCACGGTCGTTTACTCTAACGCTCCAACGCGATTGTGCCCTAAAATTTAGATTTTTCTGCTTACGTTAAATTTTTCCATTCATTTGGTATTCTCTTTTTCTGTACCACAACGAAAAGGAACAAATGCTACTGTAACATGGGACTCGACATTACAAATTTGAATTTAATAGCAAGGCGCTAGTGCAATTTATATTTTAACAGCACACAGAGACTTAATTACATCGAACTGTCTAATTGAAGTACCCTCTAACTGAATCTACGTATATCCACCACAAAGCCAAATTCCTCCTTATTCTTATTCTTATCTTTAGAACAGCGCTGCTTCATCTCGTAACACTTCCTTTGGAAGCAGTTTAGGTAACTATTCCTTTGTCAAACCATTTAGTAATCCCGGACGATAAATCTCCATTACCACCTTCGGGGAACAAACAACTCGATAAGGGACGAATTAAAAGGAAGTGGTTTGTGTCTGTCTCTTCGCCTATTACTCATCAGGATTTTAAAAATCCATACACTCTTGTTTTCGTTTTTGTAAGCAATTGAATTCAGATAATAATATTATTAAAACGTATTCAATCTTAATTTAATTTTGGGATAACATCCATCTGGCGTTTTTCAGTTTTTCTGTTCAATACGAATTAAATTCCTTCATTATAAACCACCCCTATACGGGCGAAGGCAGTTTGAAAATACATGTTGCGTACTTGGTATTGAGCCTCCGTCAGAACATACTACATCTTAGTTTACATTGTACTGCTACCGATAACAGCACGGTAATCGAATGCTGAAATTAAAATAAATTCTGGCAAATTTTAATTTTTTTAATCAACATTCCAAATTAGAATCTGTGGTTCGTTTTGAAATGAAATCTCTTTATAAAATGTACTAGCAAAGAAGACATTTTTGTTTCAGTGTATGCCTTATCAGATATAGGAAATACATCTACTTCCATGGGAATTAACCGTTAACCGTCAGTTGTACCCAGGGAAAAAAGTTATCTATAGCTATCTATTTAAATTAATTGATAATTTTGGTGACAGTGTAGTTAAGTGCTATATTAATAATTAATTACATAAAAAAACTAAATTAAATTCATGAGGTTACTTCATCGTTACTTACATCGTTTGGGTTGTAAATAATCAATTTCTGAAGGTTAATAATGTGGATGGCGTACTGAGATGAGTAATTATTCATTATTTTTCAATTAATTTTACATCGAACCTTCAAAGTGACGCACTGGAATGTAATTAGAAGTTAAGAGGACAACTAATGATTAACGAAGTTTCGCCCCTTAGCCAAAAAGGCGGCTACTTATTAAAACTGCTATTGCTTTCAGGTGTAAAACGTTCGTCCTACGTACAATGTCGATAATTTTCTCCTCTTTCTGCTCCTATACGGTCGTATATTACAATGTGGCTAGATACAATTTTTCTCAATCAACACCCTTACCAAAGGGATGATTGAAATCTAGTTTTAAAGTCTGCATGAGGTGAGCGCTGCTCCCTCCCTGAACAACGATCATAAAGGCGAATCCATCCCTACAACTAATCGCATATATTTGCCTTGGTCTTTCCACGGTTTCTAATAAGATTTGACTTGAGTTTCTGATATACCTACAAAACAAAAACGGGCGACACTCCTAAAACCACCATATTTTTTATTTTTCTAACAAGCACAAGAAAATCACATTCATGTTCAGTAATATCAAATTTGCATCATCAAAAAGAAGCATTTCGTTTGTTATTGTTAAATTGAACTTGGGATGTATAGGTTTCGAAATTTTAAGATATTTTTATTTCAGTTATTTTTGGGGTAAATAGCTTGCTCAAGGTGGAACAATTGATACATCATTTGAATTCGACACCATATTTTTAAAATTAATTTTGTGTGAAAGCTTTATACGAGGTATCTATTACTTTATTACTTTTAGTAGATATATAATAATTGATATTTTAATAGGTTTGAATGAGCAGGTAACCGTGAAGGGTGATAAAGTGATCACTTTAGCCGCAAGGGTAGATAAAGTGAAACAGATATATTTATTTATTTATTTGTATTATACACGCTGGTAAAGAGAAACTAACCCTCTCGTTATAGTTAATTCACTCATGGCCATTTGTACCGACAAATTTAAGCTGTGACGGACAATATGTATTACAATTCGTCAGTATTCTGTGCGTATTTACAAATCAATGTTCTAACAAAGACATTTATAATGACCAAAAATAAGTACATGTGATTTAAAATTATTGAGAAGCGCAAACCTTCAAAGTCATCTTCCCAAAGTGATTATTGTTGGATATAATTACAGCTCTTTTAATAGTTATAACCATACAGTGACGTTGCATACATGTCTAAAGTGTATGAATGATGCGCGTTTGGAACTGGCTCACAGGATTGGTTTAAAATTATCGAGCATAACCGCATTAGCCAATTAAAAATGTACTGAGTGGTTAAGTAAGGGGATTATTTTGCACGAAATTAATGATTTCGCTGTCTGGTAATCAAGCTGGTTAGAGTACGGTCCATAGAAGCTTCGATTTCTGTGAATGCGACTAGAGTTTGGTCATCCAGCTTGAAAGCGAACAGTTGGTTTGGTCCCTCTACTATTGTTTCTAATCAAGGCGTAGAATTTCCGGTGTAAAAAATTGAGTTAATGAGCGTTATGTTTTGTTCACCACAGAAATTGCCTAGTTAAACTACGCAAAAGAATATTTGTGTGCCAAACCGTACGTAGAAATTAAGTGTACAATCTTAGTGTTAGTTAAAAGATAGACGTCGTTCGAAATTAAAAACAAAGAGCGCATTCTTTAACATTCGAACATCCATACAGAACAAGAACTACTTTCCTCTATAAAAAGGGCAAACAAAATATGATTTTCCTCTCTAGTGAGGAAAGTAAAAAACAATTGTCGCGTTAATGTTAATAATATGACATTTAAAATTGAAGCATACCCGAATCTAGATTACTATGGGTCAAACTTCATTATTCCATATGATAATTTTTCAATTTTGATTGTAGTTTCAGAAAACATCAAGTGTAAAACTTGAAAAGGTTTCTTCAAAAGTCAAAAGAACATGACATTTCTTAGCTCATTTCATGACAGTTTGACATTTTGGACGTCATCGTCATGTGCGTTGGCATTGGCACCGTATAAAAAGTTCTCGTTGCCATTGACAGCGTCAGGCAATAGGTATTTTTTGTATAGGGATCTAATTAGCGGACTTTTTTTGTAAAAAATCGTATGGAAAGTGGTACTTTTTTTCACGATAACTATGCGTTTCCATGGCGTTTAGTCCTGTCGGCTGTCTATGAACAATAACTCAACTTTTGAGTGACAGTACTTCACGAATGTCAATGATATTATTCAATTATGGGTTACTAAGGCTATGCAAAAAATGTCGTGTACAAAACGTGTTGAAAGTGTCCTTTTTTCATGAATTTCCAGTTTGATTAATGATGGCGAATTCACTTTCAAAATCAGTTGTCTTGTACAACTAGTTTTGAAAGTGATACTTTTTTAATGACAGTGCTAGTGAATACTGGCCCTGTTCGAAGCAGGTTACGGTACTATTTATAAATTTAGAGAGTGCACTAATTGTATTTCTTTGAATCCTGAATGCATATTGATTCTGTACATTTTTTTTGTATATTTCTGAGCTTTCGTTTCGGAAACGCAATTGAAAACCCATTTCATTAAAACATTCATGAAAGTAGAAATTATGCTTGCTTCTAATTGTGAAACCGTTCGAATAAATTTTATCTCGAGGGAGAGAAGAAAAACATTATCCGACGGGAAAAATCCCATAATATTTTGTTAGTTAGCTACATGTAGGGAGGGTTGCCTCCAGTCTAATTTTGGTATCATTTATCAACGGTAAACTTAATATGTACCTCATTATTTTTGATTCGGACGTGGTTTTTGTCGGCGTATGAACATGTAATCGTTTGTGGTTACTGCTAATAGATAATATTTGCTCTGCGCCAATGCTTATTTATCTGATAACTGTGATAATGCGTCGGCATCGGCATCTGTATTTTCCTTCCTTTTGATATACTCTTTTTTTTACTCTATTCTTTTAACCCGCTACCGTCAAGATTTAGATAAAAGACCGCTTTGCAAGCGCCTTTTGAAGCGTCTGTAGTAAGAATAAATTTCTAGAGAGAATTTGAATTATTCTTTGAAAGTTTAAATTGCGTGTCTAACACTCCTCCTCTATCTGTCACTATTAAATCGTTAAGGTACAGAAATGCTTTTTCAAGTGTGATTTTGTCAAATGCCATACACATAATCCGTTGAAAACTGGACTAACCGCAAAAGGTAGATTAGATACTAGCGTTTTAATTCGATAGGAACCTGAATCAACGCTGAAGGATGTCAAATTTCGCAAACCCTTCTAGTAAGGGTATTTGATGAAATCCTGAAATTAAGCCTATCGCACGTAAAACAACTTCTCTCTACCAATCTGTTGGTCTCAGATATTACCTATACGAGATAATGGAAATTTGGCAGCAATAAGCTACCTATTTAACTACCCTGAAATTTATTAGTAATCCATACGATTTTTTTCCGTTAGTTGATTTTCTGGGTAAAATTGGGGTGTTGTGTTCTACAACAGTTAAATGAAAAATCACTAAATCTGTTTTTCGCTCATATCTAGTAAACTGTGGATTTTTTCAAACACACAAAAGCATATCTTAAATAAGCTCTTAAAACGACAACTTTTTCCTCATTCAACCGAATCTGTATGTCTTATCGTTTCCGAGATCCCAATGCTTTAAATGAAAAAAAAACTCACCCTGTATAAGACGATAAAGGGATATTTTAACCCTTGAGTGAAAGATGTCAATTCATGAGTGACGCAGTCACCAGTAAATTAACTTTCACGAGATGGTTAGTTTCCCTTTATCGTCGTGTATAATACAAAACTTTATTTTATAGCAGAAGTTACATAAATCATTGTAAAAATCAAAAAATTGTTACTCTTTGGTAAAAATGTTAAAATTAAAAGTATTAAAAGGTCAATTTAACGTATGCTATAAAATAAAAATAATTTAAAATGGTTATCAAATTAGCTAAAAAGCCCAAAATACTATCGACGATTTCGTGCCATCTAATGGATTTGTAATACCTTCCGTTACCCCTTTTATTTTACTAAAATGTGGAGTATTCATGATTTGATTAGAGTTTATTTATTTCACGTATTTGCATTTCCATGGATTAAGTAATCAAACTACAAAATTGTACAAGTTTGATCCAATTAGCCCATAATTAATTAATTCGTGCCATCTGGCAGATTTCAGTATGCTGTGTACGATGCATGACAAATTACCTATTAAGAGGGCGTTCCACAGGGATTAATTTTAGGTTCCTTTTTATTTCTCAATTATTTTAATGAGACGAGCTGTAGGGATCCCATAAAGACAAATGCCACTCTGTATGTCCATCCATCTTAGTATTTTAGTTAGAAGTTAATCTTGCATTTTTGCTTTTAAGTTTACAATGTACTTTTATGGCAATAATTCCATGGCCGATTGTGATTGAAACCAAATTCATTTGTTTATTGTCTCGCATAGTCACCATCGACACGGCCATGGAATTATTGCTATAAGAAATACATTGTAAACTTTAAGACAAAAATTCAGGATTAATTCCCAAATAAAATACTAAGTATTTGGTATCGCTAATTTTGTAAGTTATTTCTCTATCGAGTGGCATCAAAATCCAATATGGCGTTCATAAGAAATAAGAAAGTTGATGTGATTTACTCGAAACCCACAAGTCAACAAAATTTTATTTTACTACCTACCATCAGAAAGCTAAGAAAAATCACTAAGAGTTTGTTAAAGTATTTTTTGATATCTTTGAAAATGAATGAACCCCAGCGCATTTTCGAAAATGATATTTTTTCGTTTTTTGGTCATAACGTTGCTATTTGAAGAGCGACAAGAAATTATGAATAGGATAATTAATCAGTATACAATTTTGCATAACTTTAACAGATTTTGTGTCTCTTGCGGTTTACGAGATAAGATCATGGCAATTCATACGCTGTAATATTGCAGTATGAATTAACTTATAAACTGTAGCAAACGCAATTTTGGGGAACTTTTCATAGGGGGATGTGAAAGTACGATGAGTATGTCAAGAAAATGACGCTTTGTTAGATTGGGATACGTGGATTAGATACTTCGCATTTTCGTATAACACAACACTAGGGAATGCAATATCGGGATCGCGGGATCCCGAAATACCGGGATCCCGCAGCATTTTTGCGGGATTAATCCCGCACATAAATGGAGTGGGATCCCGCGGGATTTGCGGGACTGAGGAATTTGTCGACCAAGGGGACGACTCTTATAACGGAGAAATTATTTTTAAAATAATTGTTAAACTTTTTTCGTTAAAAATGTACTATGATTTTTGAGGCACTTTAGAAGTTCACCTTTTTGTGCTTTACAGGTGATTTTTTTGAGTTCTAAGTTAAGCCGAAGGTACTTTCTTGTTAAATATTGTGATAATTAGCGATTTATTTTAATACAGAAATTACCCGCACAAAATTGCTTATTTGCCAATTTATTTAAAATTTTACGGGATCTCGCGGGATTAACATCTAACGATCCCGCAAATACCGGGATTGAGATTTTGCTGCGGGATTGCATTCCCTACACAACACCTACACAACTTTTAACAATTATACCTACACCCTTCCAATTAGTGTTTGTAAATAACACTGATCTACGCGATAATCAAAGCCTGCATAAAACAGTGTGCATAAACGCCACTTACGCTGATTTTCTTGAAGCAAGTTTTAGTATAGCTCGCCTGTTGGGCAAGGGGTGTAGCGTTACTAGAGCCCATGTTAGAAATAACACGGGTTTTAATAGTCTGGTCCTCACAAGCTCAAATTTGTATGACAAGTTTCATTATTAACGAGCTCCTAGCGAGTTTATAATTTTGCGGTGTCTGTCCGTCCGTCCGTTAGCACGGTAACAATAAACGAATGGACCGATTACGATGAAATTTTGCAGGTGGATTCTTTATCAAATTTGTAGATCGGAGTTCGTGAATTGGCAATGTAGCCCAAAAAATAAAGTAGGCCCTTTTGACATCTCCGTTAGTTATGAACCGAATTGCATGAAATTCAATATGCGCATAGCTTTAGCCATATAAAACACAATTCCAAAAGTTGAGCCTAATCGATCAGCATTCACATTGCCCTTTGCGCATCTCCATCATTTACAGACCGAATTGCAAACTTTCTTATTTATGAAGGTATTTAAATAAAATTTGATACATAGCTACTTGGAATAAAAGCAAATGTAGCGCCATTTTCCAAATTTGGTTTTGTGTAGGATGTGCAGTGCCAACTTTCTTATTTATGGAAGCAATTAAATGAAATTTCATACATATACACTTTAAATAAAAGCAAAACGAACATCAGGTTTAAATTTGGTTTTGCACATTCTATAGCCATACTCAGGAGCTCATTTTCTATATTTGTTAAGTTTATTTACTATTGGTAGTAGTGTCGATTTACTTCATATACTTCAAACCGTTGTTTATTACATCCGTGTAAATAGCCGGTGGAAACTCAAACCCGTGCATATTTTCGTGTAAACATAGATACAACAGTTCATTACGAGTATAGGTTACAACTGTCTCAAGAAATGGGCCGAGTTGGATAGTAGATCAAAAGAAAACGAAAAGAAGTCACGTGATTTAATATTGATAACTTATAAAAACTACTTGTTTAATTGTTCCATAGGTGGACAACTTCTGTCAAACGCTGCCCTATTAAAAAAAAACTTGTACTTCGTACTTGAATTGTAAGCTTAGTTATTCAATACCTACCTACTAAATGCTCCCTAATTCAATGGGTAAACATAATGGAAACCGATTTTTGAAAACTAAAAGCAATTTCCTCTCACATTAGAGAGGCAATCTATTTCCCGGAGAATCGAAATGGCTCCTATGCCACTCAAAGCCCGCAAACACCCGCTGATACGAATGTCATATTGAGCGCCGGAATGAAAACAATAGTTTCATTGTTACCACAAACGTCATTGAAATAATTACAGTCTGTTATTCAAGAGCATGCGAAACGTGCTAATCTTTTTTGAATATTTGCGTTGGAGTTCCCGAGTGTTTGTTCTCCAAACATGTATCACTTAGAGACTGACGTCACCCGATAGCGGAACTATGAGTCTCGCCCAATCTGTATAATTACTTAAACACAATGGCCAGGTGCACGAATGTTACGTTGGTGGCAGTCGGAGACCACGACAGCAAAAAGACGGATTTGTTGTTGAAATATACCACGGACAAGAAGCTGAGGGACGAATTTAAACCTTGCATGTAACTACACTTTTAACTCTAGATTAATTGCACAATTTTTTTAGCTTTACGAATAACGTGCAAAATGTGGTGGTGGATCGAGCACTTTACTCCGTTCATTTTGTTAACGCCGAGAGTGAAGACGTCTTCAAAAGCTTGCGCTTGAAGGATTACGAAAAGGTGACATTTCTATCTGGAGTGCTTTTTTATTTAACCATTTATTTTAGGCGGACTGTTTCCTCTTGTGTTACTCGATTAAAAGTAGGGCGTCTTTTGAAAACGTTGCGAAGTGGTGTATTGAAGTGAGGCGGTGTTTGCGTCACGTGCCCTTAGTCTTAGTAGGTAAATGTCGTGTTAATTAATTGCATTATTTTCTAAATGCGGAGCATGCCTTGACGTAAGCGGCTCTATTGTGCTTTTCATAAACGTAACAATGGACCTTTAATGACGAAAACGTTAATGTCATTTTAACGTTCTTAGGTACGGAAAGCGAAGGTAGAAGGAACGCGGAGGATTATGTGTCAAAGGAGGAGGGTGAAGATTTAATGTATTTAATAGACGCCGCAGGGTTTGTTGAATGTTCCATCAAAGAATACCTAAGAGTAGATGACGTATTTAAGACGGCAATCAGGAGTGTACAAAAGAAGCGATTTCCAATGTTCCTGAAATAAAATTTGTACGCATGGGTAATGTTTTTATTTTGAAAAAAAAACACTAAAGATTGATACAATGACAAAACTTTTGAATTGCGAATAGCTATTTTTTTTATCTCTCGGTTTAGATCTGACTGAGAATTTTGGGACAAAAGAGTTTTAGTTATACATTTGATTTCATTTAACACAACAAAATCCTTTTAATTCAAAAAATTGGAAAATTCAGAGTATTTCCTTTATTGGGCGATATGAAAATATAGTTGTGGAATCGGTGGGGATCAATTTAAAGTGCCATGTAATACCACATTTTGATAATAATGATAATAATTTCTGGTTTTAACATTTTCCAAAAAACTTCGGCACGTAATTATAAATCAACTTTAGTTTTAACAAAGACTTTCTATGGGTTCCCCTAAAATAGGCCAACAGTGTAAATGTTGCTTGTTTTATCAGCGAAATTCTGAACTGAAGAGTCACATTTCACCTGTGGTAATTCCATAATTGCTTTAACGTGATTATGGACCAATAACCCTGATTTGCTAAACCCTTTTACCAAAGATTCCCATGCTGTCTGATAATTGGCCCCACTAAAATCAAGAGAGGATATTATTTCTGCGCAGAACCAATAAGGCATGAACGTAAATAATCAAATTTGTCAGTATCACAAATAGAATTATTATTATGAATCATGGAATACGTATTTAGTCTTAAACTCCTACCACTCGTCAAAAGTTCCTGAAAGTTAAATAGTTGGTAATTTAAACTTTACTGAATTGATTGAACCTTTATTTACAACAGGGTGAATATATTTACAACTTCTGATACATGATTTAAAGCACTAGTAGTATAATGGCCAACAGTTTCAGAATTGGACTCATTAATAATGGCTGATATTGATTCTTCGGTCATAATTCTTGAGTTCTTAGTTGCAGTGATTGAATTACCACCTTCTAATGAAGTAGATTTTAATGATTGACTTTCCAATTGAATTGAATTGAATTATAGCATTGAAATACAAATCTTCAACTTCAGCCCGGTAGTCAAATACTGCATCCAAGTCTCTCAATCCTTTAAAGATTTTTTACCTTTTATATTGCAACTGCGTTACCATTATATCACTGACATTAGACGAATACCTGAGACATAATTGAAAAACTTGGTTATTTTGCGCTTGAGCACACCACGCAATTTAATGCTATGCCCTCAAACCTCATCTATTGATTTAAAAACTGGCATGGCAAAAACTTTGAAATGTATTATAGCCTTTTGTTAATAAATAATCAATTTTTGCTTGCCACTGACCAAGTCAGTCAAACATACCTTATTGCTTATTGCACAGAAAAATGAAATTCGTTCAAATCCTTGAAACAGACTCACACGATCCCGATTTCCCAACAATTATTGAGCATATATGTAGGCTAGTGAGTGAATCTGTTTCCGCTTTCTGTGTATCAGGACTCTTCTGCAAATCTCAGCTAATAATTGCTGCTTCTGCAACGACAACTTCTTGTGCTTAAATTGAAACTCCCTTTGATCGACTCCTTTTCCCTATTCTCCAAATCACAAATCCGGCTTCGATAAGACCATGTACTGAATTTTCTCAGTGTAAAACAACTTGATTCGTGAATCGGCGAATAGGTTTTAGTATCGAATACAACGTTTCATTAACTGACAATTCTATATTGTTTTATTCCCTCGATTGCTTATCTTATATTTAAATGTTCAAACACAAAAACTGCAACACTACCCTAACTTGGTTTTTTGTAAATATGGCTGGTTTGTTGGGTAATTTTAATTGTCCGATGCATAATAAATTCCAAATTAGCCCTGCACCTAGCAATAAGTCAATATTCTTGGGTATGTGGAACTCTGGGTCGGCAAATTTAATTGTTTATGTTATGGTATCAATTAATTGGGAACGAGTGTATGGGCACCTTCCCTCCGATGTTTGGAATTACTATATAATAATCTATAATTGCGCTATAAGTGTTTGTAGCGTAATCTTAGTAAATTCAGAAAGTGAAGTGCTTGTTTGCGCTATGCTGGTACGGGAATATGAACTGGTACCATTCTTAAATGTTTAAACAATGCTATGGTTTTTAGCAAATTTTATTTAAATTGTGCTGTCACAGTACAATGTATATTTGCTCATGAACTCACTAAATTAAGCAGGTCAGGTTTCCGCATTTCTTATGTTTCAGTAGAATTAAACGGAATTGGCAATTATAAATAAAACCGGACTTTCTTCAATATTTTGTTGGCTTCCGTCACGTTACTATACAGTAAGAAAATATGAAAATATTACGTGCATGGAAAATTTTAATCAAGACAGGAGTCTTGCTTGAATGTGAATGAGACTGTAATTTACACTCGTGTGAACGTGCTTAATGTTTTCTGTAGAGATTACATTACAGCTACGTAATACTGGTACAATACAACCCCAATACATTTAGGTACGTATACTTTATTACTACCAAGTACTAAGCAATAAAGCTCATATACCTAAATTTCTTAAGCCTTCAGAAATATCAAGCAGAGGTTCCATGAGGGCCCACCACCTACAAAAAAGGCAAAAACCCAGGCCTCGTCTAGAAAATAAATGGCGACCATTTTTTTGGGATCGTCAGGGCGTTTTTCTTATTGAATGCAAAGACAAAGGAACCACAAAAGCGGCGCTGTTACATATCAATTGCACTTTATGTTCAAACATCTAAATTTGCCTCAGATAATCACCTGACAAACGCAGTCGTGTCGTTTTTTTGAAGTGCTAACAATGATTCTTTTTTGGGTAGAATGGAACATCTGTAGAAACGCTAGAGGACATAAAAATCAGGAAAATGACACATTACTGACGAGGAAATATGAAAATACGAGGCCCCTTTGGGACTCAGTCAAGTATAGTGTCATTTTACTGACGACTTTTGCATTATATTTTACCAGAAATCGTATTTTAATATAAAATTTCTATTTTTATATAGAACTTTTGATTAATGTCAATCTGTCAGTGATGACAGGAGGCATTATATACATTTATCAATGTGACAGGTGCGGCCGGTAAAGTGACATAAAATAGTAGGCATGAAAATGAAGGTTTCATGATGATTTTGGGTAATAGTTATTTACATAATAAGTCATGAAAGTGGTCGTTTACATGACGCGGAGGTTTATTGAAAAGTACGAGGACGCGTAGCGTCCGAGTATCTCTTTAATGCCTCCAAGTCAGGAAGACTCACTTTCATGACATATTATGTATAAAATTTTACCTGAAACCGCAACATGTAGAAAATTTTTCACTTATAATTGCACAAGAGGTTTGTATTTTACCGAGTAAATTTGGGTTGTTTAGGTAATGAAAATCTGTTACCTAGTAATTAGACGAGAAAAACTGTCAACTAATAAAAATGCGACACCGCAGGTGGAGCATTTTTAGGTTGACAGTTTTTCGAGTCCAATTGCTAAAAGGAAACAGATTTGAATTGCCACAACCCAAATTTACTCGGTTTAAATACAAACCTCGAGTGTAATTCGGCAGGACAATTTAACGAACAAGAAATTCACCAAATTAATCAATTATTGACAGACGTCAAACTAGTCATATGGGAAAGGATAATGCGATTATTGGTTCGAAAATGAATAAGTGAAAAAACCACTAGTGCATTTGTCGCTGGAAAAGTTGCAGGTAACTTTTGCCGCTGTCAAGGTGACAATTGCACTGCGGCTTATGCGATTTTTTATACATGAGTTGAATTGTCCAAATTAAATTATTCATGTGTGAAATTTTGATACCTAATCACGCATGCTAAAATCACTGTATTTAATTGTTTCCATAGAGATTTCAAAATAATTAAAACAGTCAGTGTCATTTTTAACGCAGTTTTCAGTTTATACTTTGTACTTTTCAACTATACAGTCTTTATAACTAGGTACAACAGCAGTATCAGTGAAGAAGAGTACCTATGCAAGACGTTGTTATAATGTAGCCGAAGCTGCGGCCGCTGTAGTGAAATATTCACTCCCCACAAAGTCAAAAAAAAGGTACGAAAAGGCGTAGAAACCTTTTAATGACTGGCGCAAAACTAAAGGAATAATTACTTCCACACATATTCCATTAATTGTTCGTAATAAAAAACCATTATCCTTTGTGTAGGTATATTAATATTTAAAAATATCCACATAGTCTGCATTATAATTATCCAATCGTTGATTGAATAACTTATTCAACGAATGATCTAATTGTTATTTTGCATGTACTAGGACTGTAATGGGCGTCAGGCAAAAATATTACAGTACTAGTCAGGTAAAGATCAACTTTCTAATGTCAAAATAGCCCTGAAATTTAGATTTTCTTGACGGTTTCAGGTAAAATACATTAGAAAGTAGCCTTGTTAGCATTTACGTCATAGGTAGAAACTTAGAAAGGTCCTCGTATTAAATCCAAGTTTACAAACAAATCTATAAGTAATCCAGTTAAATTGTATTTTTACCAGGAAAGTTGTGGGGTAGTTTTGATTTCTTTGATTCTATATGTTTTTTGGGGTGCTGAATCCGAATCTGAGGTTTGCTAACAAAATTTCATGACGCAACATTGAAAAAAATACAAAAGAAGTTGAAAAAGATATTTTTTGGTAGTTTTGTGCTTACAACTGGAAAACTATCAACTTTTCGAAAATAACCTTCCTATTCAAAATTAAAGTACATAAAATTTCCTACAGATTCCACTATTTAGTTTTTTTCCTCGATAAACCGTTCGGGCTCAAGCGCCAGTTGAAAATTGGCGTATTTCGGCTGTCTCCACAAAACATAGTTTGTTCGCACTAAAACCCTAAATTAATATTAAGCGTTGTCAATAAGTGAATTCCTTGCATTTACCTACTATTATTTGAATTTTATATGTAAGGGTTGGTTTTTTCTCATTTTCATAACGTTCAAGGTGTTTATTGTAGTCCAGAATTGTATGAAAAGTTAATTTCTAACGAACAACAGTATATCATATTATTATTATATTATTTATAATATATAATACTTATAGGTACTGTGCTATCTAAAATTATTCCCACTCTCTTCCGAACCAGATAAAGAAATCACAAAACCCTACGGTAGCATGTTTGGATAATTATTGCTGAATTTGGGAAAGTGGCGTTGTGGTCATTATTAATTCCAAAAATTCAAATGGAAAAAGGGGTATATTGATTTCCTATTCAACGGCATTATCCCTCTTGCTCCGGTGTTCTGAAGAATCACGTACTCCTCGGAGGGGGGTAACGCAGGTTACCCCAGCTTAAATTTGTCTGCTAACAACTGAACCCGATTTATTTCTTTTCTGTTTACATGTTAACCAGCGACAAAAAGCGAGTTCATGATTTTAGACTGTCCGTCCGTCCATCTGTGTAACTTTGTGCGCTTGTGTATGTATGTCTATGGGAGGAGGGCCTCGAGACTGCAAACGTAGGTACACGGGGACGTAATGGGCCTTGGCTCATCTGTGAAGGAATGGGAGAGTTTTATACCAGACGGAACAGTTATAAAATCTTTTGAGGAGACCGGTAGACAATGAAAAGTACGGATTTATATTTGCACAGAATAATAATAAAATAATAATAAATGATGAGTATTTGCTGATACAGCCGACATACGCGAATTTTCAACTGGCGCTCGAGCCCGAACGGTTCATCGAGGAAAAAAACTAAATAGTGGGGTCTGTATGAAATTTTAAGTACTTTCATTTTGAATAGGAAGGTTATTTTCAAAAAGTTGACAGTTTTCAAGTTGTAAGCACAAAACTGCCAAAAAAATATCTTTTTCAACTTCTTTTGTATTTTTTTCAATGTTGCGTCATGAAATTTTGTTGGCAAACCTCAGATTCGGATTCAGCACCCCAAAAAACATATAGAATCAAAGAAATCAAAACTACCCCACAACTTTCCCGCTAGATGCCCGTTGGAGCACAAATGGCCTGTATTATAGGTGTTTTGAATAGGAATGGAGCTGGAATCTGTGGTTCGTGTATGGTCGCCCTTATTCTCATCTCGTACATACGGGCTTGTATCACGCATATTATACTATTTCGTTAATAATAAATAAGTTCGCGAAGCTTTTTAGGTACGGAACTCAATTTTTTACACAAACACTGAATTAAGATTGTTAATTTAATATGGACTTTCTGAATAATTCAACGGATACCAATTTTTAATTGCCTACTGGAGCTATTCCCTAAAAACTCTTTTCTTTCTGCTAAATGCAATTAAGCTCAGTGCAAATGAAAGAAGACGCATATTGCAACGAAAAAAAAAAACGTACAGAACATACTACTTATAAGAAAAGTTAGTATTTAGTGAAAAATTTAGCGAAAATAAGTATTACACTACGTTAGCGACGAGAAAATTAAAATGTCAGTTGCAGATCGCAACTGAATACTTTGGAAGGTAGGAATAATTATTTTAAAATTTAATG
Organism: Photinus pyralis; assembly: GCF_008802855.1. Lineage (NCBI taxonomy): Eukaryota > Metazoa > Arthropoda > Insecta > Coleoptera > Lampyridae > Photinus > Photinus pyralis. Next base: position 12,516,107 of record NW_022170663.1, read on the forward strand.
AAGCTTCATATTGCAACTGTTGTTTGAATTTTAATGTGCCACCGACATCCAATTACTTCAAATGCATAGCCGTAATGCAGTCTTGTCATTCTTTAAATTCTGATGTTCGCGTTCTCGTACAATTTTGTATATTTGTGTTACAAAGTAAAATACTTGAGATATGAAAAATCTCTACCAATTGATGGAAAACAGCAAAACACACTGTTTGATGAGTTGCAACGAAACATTCACGACTCAGAAACAAGTATTTTCTTGCGATAAAAATTTCATACAACTATTTTCGAACAATTTTCCGCAATAAATCACGTATAGTCCTGAGATAATAGGAGCGCCCGAAGCGTCGGTGATATACTGCTTTAAATTTTGCAAAATACTCGTATACATTGTAATAGGTAGGTGATTTTTACGATAGAAAGTCAGTAATAAATTCTGAAGTAAGTTGTTGCAACGTCTAGAGATAAGGGAGAGGGAGTAATTTGTAAAATGTACATACTTCCGGAAAATTCCGACGAATGCAGGAAAATTGTAAGGTATCAGTGATGCAAATTTAAAAGAGGAGGACGTGCTCTACTTTAAGCTGTAATTTGAAACACGTCGAGTGGAGAAGTTTTACATTTGAGATATATATCATGCTTGTAAAATTAAATAAATAATGGATATCAATTTAGAAGCTGTATCGCAATTTGAAATGGTTTAAGTGATGGTAAATGTAAATTTGTTGGGAGAAAAATTTATGTAGAAATTATTCGCCTAGATTTGATCGATTGGGTTTAGGGAACCAACACTTAACGATACACCCAAGTACCCAATAGAACTTCTTTTTAATGTTCAATAATTAAAAGTTTTAATTAAGATGTCACAAAGTCGGGCTAGGAACATAAGTTACACAAACAGCTTTATAAATTATAACTATGCAAGTTATGAAAAGGTAAATTATGCGAAACGCTACACTAACGGTTTCTTATAACTTCACGCAAATACTTCAAGTGTTATGAACAAGAACGTAAAATATAAGCAGTTGAAGGCCGGCTTTTTTCCTCCAGGAACTTGCAAATGTTTCACTTGTCACTGTCGCCAGATTAGAGTTTCGGGATACTTCTTACAATGGCAATTTTGAAAATGTAGGAAACCAACAGCTCTTTGAGCGTCTAAAAGATCATTAATAATTCTAAAGCTCTTAATGAGTCATTAAGGTAGCTCCGATATTCTTATATTGAGTACATTCACTGAATAAGTCATTAAAGGAAGAAGTATAACGCTTATGGATGGATGATTTTTTTAACTTCTCAATTTTATAAATTGCAGTTTCTCTTCCCCTAAGTTTTAAACGGAAATACACGCGGATAATTACTTTGATCATATTTATATTATATGAAAAAGATTGTTTCAAAACCAAGGAATACCAAGGCACTGTACAATGACCGTTGAAACGTCAGTTTATAGTTAAGTTGTGGGTTAAAGGATTTGATTGCCTAATATTTCACAAGTTGACCAATCGTGTTTCTGAAATCTGTCAGTTAATAATAATAATAATAATAATAAAGTTTATTGTGTTTAGGTAATCAACAAGAATTACATACACTCGTCATCAAACATATTTCTAAATTGTAACCTATAGCATCAAACTAAAATCGAAACTTATAAATTCATCCGTGGAGTAAAAGGCGTGAGCTAAAAGAACAAAACTGAAGTGAAAAATTCGCTTAGGGGTTGGTCTTTGCGCCCCTTAACATTTTCGCTCTCACTTCATCATCATCATTTGTGATTTTATCGGGCCTCTTTTTTATTTGGCCCGCGGGGAAGGACGGCGCTTTCGGGGAATGTCCAAATCGAGTCCTGTTTAACCTTTTGAGGGGACGATGAAGTCGACGAGCAAAAAACTGGCGAAATCGACCCCCTCGTTTAGTATCAGTCGAAAGCAGATAGACAAGCATTAAAAATAAAAGGTTACTCGGTGGAGAAATTTTACGTTCTTCAAAGTTGAGTAAAGTTTTTAGGGAAGGGTTCTTAGCCATTATCTTAGAAACTATTTACAATCGACATATTAGGAAACAACCCTCACCTCGATCTGAAATATCGGAAGCAGCTTCTTTCGCTAATTCGTCTGCTCTCTTATTTCCCAAAAATCCTATATGTATGTCCTTTAACCCAATGAAATTTAATACTATTTTCAGCCGAGATTTCCAAACACTTTCGAATTTCCAATAATAATTCGGTTGATCGATTAATCGAGGAATTTGATTTAAGGGCAGACATCGAATCTGACAAAATCGAAGCTGTTAGATTTTGATAATTTCAGTGCATTATAATTTCTAGGAGTTCGCTGTGGAATACTGAATACCCTTTATCCAATTTATATTTCTCGAAGTAGATTTCGATGTTGTTATTATATACCACAAATGCTGCGCCACTCATCTAATTTGGAACCATTAGTGTAAAGATTAATCATTTCGACCTCGTCATTTGTGCCAAAGATATCGATCTTTTTTAGCTTGTATCGTGATGTGTCCCAATTAAAATTCCATCTCAAATTTTTGAATTTTGTGATTTCATAAATTTCCAAATCCAACACCTAATAATAGTCCAAGGTAAAGTCCACAAAAGGATTCTTCCCTTCCTTCCTTTCTTTGAATTTTTCAATACCGCCACTTTTCATTACTAAATCCTTATTAAAAGCTGTTAATTTTGATCTTGCTTCTTCCTTACTGAAATTTTTTGTCCACCCTTCGTAGTATTACGTGTGGATAACCTTTCCTGACTTCCTTCCCGTGCAATACACCATCCGCATTATCCGTAATTGCCATAGTTAGCTTACATGCGTCTTCTTTCCCTTTACAATCAATTACTACCCCTAATTTTGTTTTTCGCACTTTACTAATCTGGACACCGTGTTCAAAGATAATACTACACTAGATAGACACCGTAAATGGGGAAGACGGTAACCGCTTATTTAGTTCCGTAGAGAAGATATAGGGGGCTTTGGCAACCAGGCCTACCATCGGAAGCCGTTATTCGGCACACGAACTGTATTATATTATCTCTTCCATTACCTCCTCCACATTCCTTTACGTATTTACATAAATTAAGAGAATTTACGTATACGTTGCGAAAATTACGCACTTTTATGGGTCTGGAATGTTAAATCATAGTTACGAATTCAACAAATTCAATGCATGTTTTTTCCTTGTAAGTTGTAAGTAAGCAACTACCCTTTGTACTTTACCCCTCGGATCATAATTCCTTTAACATAAAAGATATCGGGAAAAAATGAGAGAGCAAAAATGTTTCTAAAATTTTTCTGGTCCTTTTTTGAGTGGGCGGGGTTTCAACCAAGGTTGCTCTACCCTACCAACCCAACCCACTATACATTTACAAATATCTATGCCCGAACCGGGATTCGAACTAGGGGCCCTTAGTACCGCAGTCCAGCTTCAACTGCACTGCATCACACGGGCCGTCAAAATGTACAAGAAATATTTCACTCGCAGACTCTTTTATAGCAAAGGTATGCAATAATTTAAGATTGTTCACGCGAAAATCCCAATCACAATGAGAATTATTTGTACGTATAGGTAACGTCACAGTACCTACTTTCGAAATGAAAGATGGAAACAAAGATAATTAAACTTTTATGTGTCTAATGCATAACCTGTATCAAATAAATCAAAAAGCACTTCGTATATTAAACAGTTCCGACCGTTATATTTACCACCACACAACATTCATTTCGGCAAATTGTGGTAGAACAACAAATCGGTTGAATAAGATCAAAGATGCTAACCCTGTACGCGTAGATTTTGAATGATATAGAGACTCCTAGAATGTCAAGAGCTTTAGGCGCTAGGATTAAGTACGCAAATTATAACACACGAGCAGTTTACTTCTACAACAACCTTAAGCGACTAAATTATTCACATAAACGATTTAGTAAATCTTGAGAAGTTTACGCGTCGGCTGATTCCACCTCATTATTACACGCGACAAGTTTCACATTTCAAATAGATTCTTACTCGCGATGTGGGAGGCGAGAGCTTATCCCGTTTGCTAAAAATTTAGATCTTGGCTTATGAAAATTGAATCCTTTAGTCCGCAGGCATGATTGCTAAAACGGATTTGTAATTTATAAGAGGCGCCTCTCCTTAGAAATGATTTTATCTCAAAATCCGTACTACCCATGTTAAGAAAAGTGTCAGTTGCTATTATTCGCAAGCTTGGACAAGTTTCTTGATTGATGGACGTTGTAAAATAGATATCTTACATGATGTAAAATTAGCGGTCTTTGTAAAGCATAATTAAGGTTAAATGAGATAAGTGATGTCGCTTCACTTTCAGTTAACCCTACCAAACCCTTCATCATTTGCCGCTGGAATCCGGTGTACATACCCCAGTTGAGGTAAAAAATGATCAAAGTCCTCGTGTGAGATCGAAGGGACTTCAGCGCATTTTTGTGTGGAAGATCAGTGTTTTATTAGCCAATATTGACTCCACCATCAATAAGATCTTGCCGAAAGTTACCACGTTCACTTTGTCGGTACCATTTTCTCACTTACCGTGCACTCGCAATTCGCGTTTGAAGTTTTGACTCCACCATCAGTAAAACCATTTGGGGGTTACCATATTCCCTTTGTCGACACCCACTTCTGATCACCCGCAACAATTCGGATTTGAAGTTTCGACTCCACCATCAGTAAGATCTCGTCGGGAGTTACCACATTCCCTTTGTCGATACACAGTTCCGACGTCCCGTTCATTCGTAATTCGCATTTTGGTAGATTTCGCTAAAATCCCGGCATAAAATCGTACTCAACTTTTGGGTACTTCACATAGCTCGACCTTCTATTAGTGACACGAGAAAGAGAGACCGCGATTCGCGCTGTAAGAAACTTTTAGGCGCCCAAAGTCGACTACCCCTCGAAGCGCGCCGCGCACAAGGTGGTTTATTTCGCCCCTAGGAAAAAAAACCAAATTCCGCCACGCAGGAGTTGTGCGCGTTGACAAGATCTTCCTGACGACACCAATTTGAAAACAATCGGAGAAAAACTGTAGAAGAAGATAGATAAAAACTGAAAAATCTCCAGGTTAGTATAATACGCTCGAGGATGGCGTCCAGATGTCGTCGACCCCACATCTTGTAGCCCCATCCCTAACGTTCTTAATTACACGGCCCCGATAGTTACATGTACACTCCTTGTCTTTTTACAAGCGTTTTTCTACGGGCGCGCATTTATTGCCAGCCAGCCAGCCAGCCAGCCAGCCGACCAGCCAGCCAGCCAGCCAGCCAGCCAAAGTGAGATTAAAAGCTACTTTTTACAAAAAAAAATTTTTGCAAAAATGCGCTAAAAACTAGACATCCAATTTTATACACTTCGGTCCAAGACAAACTCGATATGAAGCCGAAATTTATTTTAAAGCATGGCATTATGGTTTTCTTTGGGCCTCGCAGGACATTGTTTTTGTCAAACTCTGGGGCATTTTTCCAGATAGTTCGATGAGATTCTCGAACTAACAATAACGTTACGATCGAGCAGGTTACCTTTAGATCCTTGGCAATTAAATGAAGTGGGGGACTTTTAGGTTAAATACATGAAGGGCACTGAGCACTCATTTGTGAATTGCATTTTCAAAATCTACATGAAAATCTCGTCGTGTGATAACCACATTTCCCTATACCCAGCATCAAAGGTTTTCCAGTTATTCAAGATTTTTCAAAATTGTTCACTGCTTTTCTTTAGCGCGTTGTACCTATAACTCCGTTAACTTGAATTTCAAAAAGTCTTCCAAAATCAACAATACTGACGTGATGCTACATGCGAATGATTTAAATTTTGATCGCGGATTAATGGTGAAGGTTAATAACTTCGAACCTTAAAAAGTCAATTTTTTCAAATGAAATCTGTTCTATATTTTTGCACTCTCAAATGTCGAAAAAAAATCTGCATCGATCAATTATTAGATTTATGGTTTTCGTTTTATTTAAGATTTTCTGTAATTGTGACCTTTATATGCATAATTCTCTTAGGAGTACGGAAACATCCCAGTTATTTTAATTAATACAAAATTAAATAAAGATGATATCAAAATCTTAAATTAAACGAAAATCATAACAGATAGGTATAGAGAATGGACTATTTGATCGATGTAGAGTTTTTTTCCAGATCTGAAAATGCAAAAAAACAAAGCAGGTTTCATTTGAAAAAACAACTTTTTAAGGATTGATGTTATTAAACTTGACCATTCATTGTAAACGACTCTGTAGAAGGGCGATCAAAATTTAAATTTTTAATTTAATGGAAGGGACTGGCTAAGGGACTGAGTTTTTTTTGAGTGTATAATTCTCTAATTCTCAGAATTGTATATTTTATACATATAAGAGACACAAATAGGCATTTTCAGTGCACTTTCACTTTCAAAAAATAAAAAGTGCACGTTTGCGCTCTTAATGTCTGTCTGTCTGAGTCACAAAGGCTCCGGAACTACACCACTTACAGACTTGGTGTTGGTGTCATTTGATCAGAAATTAAAAATTGTTTCATGTTTGTATTCTCGTTAAGGCAGGAAATGTCAATGAGGGGTGAGGGCTATTAAAACCAAAAAACAAATTTGAAAGTGCACTCTTCGTCTTTGCTTACAAGCGGCTAACGAATGTTTACTTATATTAACTGCCTGAGTATGTATATATGTGGCATTTTTGTACATATCGTGTAGAATGTCAATCCTTCAACTTTAGGAACGGAATTCTTAGGAAAAAACCAAAAAAAAGGGCCATTTTTGTAGATAACTTGATGATCTACAATTTTTGTCTGAACTATATATTTGATAAAACTTAAGTACCTTGAATAACTTTTTTAGCACACATGAGGACTTTTGGCACTTTATTCCTACTGGTGTACCCAAGGTCTCTACCTCGGTCTCTACCAAAATTCAGCCCTGTCGGAGTTTTTGTTATTCAATCACTACTTTTATGTCTATTTTGATAGGACCAGAATTGAACACGGAATAGATCCGCTTTTTCCAGATGTATATCCTCGAAAAGGATTGGGCTGTACGAGTAGAAACCAAAGCGACCAGGATTTTCGAGATTAGACCACTACAGCAAACGTGATGAGCAAAAAAAAACCGATTTTTAAAGAAATAGGAAGAGGCTATAGCTTTTGATGAAGATGTAATCGTTCAATCTTAAAAATGCGTCTTTTCCCGCTCAATTCAGTCCGTGAAATAGCAAAAGTGCGCCGTATTTAAAAATAATATAGGCAGGTAGTCCGGTAACCTGTATCGGTTTCTGTTTATCAATATTGCAGCTATTAAGATTATATACCTACGTAATTGCGTACGTATACGTAATTCATTTGTGAATGAATCGTCGATAAATGTGGTTGTATGTACGTGCTCCGTTCGTGTTTATATTCCACGTAGAAAGGGTGAGTTTTGATTACCTTTGTGAATGACTGTATTGCACGCCATTTTTTAACTCAAAAATAAAGAAATCTAAATACCGTAGGATACGTAATCTTTAGTTTTGAGGGGTGGGCGGATGGGCGCACTTTTTTGAATACCTTGCGTCCTTAACCTAAAGCATTGTTTAAATAAAAGCCAATTAAATTGACTTTCTAGCTCGACCAGACTGCTCAGTAAATTTTTGGAAAATTAAACGTGAAATGAACTCAAATGTGTGCTTGTAACAATCTAATTAAAAGACGCGTCATCTGTATGAACGTGTTATAGTATCTTCTATTCTATTATTGCAAGCTGGACAGACTTTTTTGATTTGAATCCCATGATTCACATGGTATCAATTGAAATGGTAACTCCCTTATTTAGAGACGTGTGATATGGCACAATACAATTCTCCAACAAGGTCTGTACCTTTAGTTTTGAGTCTTCGCTGCATTGATACAATTTAATATCGAATAATAAGGATTTTATTTACTCGTGATGTGGCTCTCCACTGATGGGTTTAGTGAACACCTCCATACTATCTCCATGTCGCAGTCAAATCATTCCTTTCCTTATCCCTCGGACTCCACTATCGGGTGCCATTTTGCTTCGGTACTTCCGTTGCAAATAATTTGTTGACAATTTCTTTTGTTTTTTATTAAACGAGAAATTTTAACCCCAAAACTGTGTCATAAAAAAAATTGTTAAAAGTGCCTCTTATAGTTCGCCCTACCATACCTCTTTTACTCCAGTACTGTCCAGCAAAGTGACAAACCACTGTATATTGAAAATTAGAAAGCATTACGAGTTTCTCTCTTTTTACATTAATTTTCATTTAAACTGGATCATTTCTTACTTCTAATTGACTTAATGATTTATTGAAATTGAAATGCAGTTAATTTACATGAATACCTTTATCTTCAAACACACTTTGATTTTGATTTTTTCGTTGACAAATTGGGTGATAGATAACCCCTGAACTCGTTTTCCTTTACAGTGAAATTTATGGAACCCCTGTGATTCCGAAAGAGAACTCCTTTAAGATCTCTCATAAAAAATTTTACTCGTAGTGATATAATAGGTCAATATTTACCTTTTACAAAAAGTTTTCGAAAAAATTTGACAAAAATACAGAATTTGAAATTTTGTTGTTTAGCTGGCTCGAACTGGGGGTTCCAATTATTAAATAAACGTATTATAGCTTCCCCATGAAATTTAATAATCAATTAATCTTATAAAAAACGGCTAGTTTCGACGTTTCAGTCATCTTCCGGGGAAAAATAAAAGGATCGGTTGTAGTTTACAATAGGTGGTTAAACATTTAGGTAATAGAGTAATTTAAAGTTGGCAATACTTGTATGGATAGAAAATATATACGGAGGTATAAAGGTCGGAACGGAGTTTTACGTTTTTAACATCGTGCTTAAAACCAAATTAAGGGCAGGTTGGTTAATGTAGAAACATGACTGCACACGAGGGTCCCATAGGGGATTGTTATAAACGGAATAAAATTGAATTACATTTCAAAACTTAGGTAAAACGGCGGAAGTTACTGAAAGCCCATGATGAAAAGCAAAGTTAAGTTGATTGAATAGATTACATTGTTTTAATTATCTAATTGAAGAACCTTAGCACCTGGAAGATGACTGAAACATCGAAACTAGTCGTGTTTTTGTAAGATTATACGTATAAAACGAATTATTAAATTTCATAGGGAAGGTATAATCCGTTTATTTAATAAAAACACAGAAATGCGACTAAGCTTTATTTACCAAGTTTTCTCTACATGGAATCCTTCCGCCAGACTTTTTCAATTCATAAATCTGGGGTAGATCTCGGGGTAGATATCAGATGTTTTTGAAGGTCTGCATGCTTAAAAATCTGTCGAGTGATTACTCTTGGGATTGGATTTTTCGACAATGGATTGGGAAATACAGACTTGCTCCTGATGACAATCCTTTTGCTGGTCGGTACAATTTTGTTCGGAAAGTGCGTTTGCATAAACACTGGATAGACCGTGGATGGGAGCAAAATCTAGTACGGTGGCGAACCAATAAGAATCTTATGATACACAAAGAACAAAGCGAAAAGGGCAAAATTAATCTAGGCTTAATTTACTTTATTTATTCATATTAGCTATCATATCTTGTCGACCGGTTGTGGTTTATCATTGCACTTATCAGTTGTGCACCAGGTGCAATGCTCGAACAGTTTGGTATCTTCCAAATATTTACATGGGTCAGTCTGATCCGAAAACGTACCGCATCCACGAAAAACAATTTTAGGAAAATTCGCTACAACATAAATTCCAACATGTGAAACTACCTAGAACTTTACCTGGGTAAGTCGCGGTAACGCAAACCGCGCGTGGTTTTCCGATGTAACCATCTCCATGAAAATTAACGGACCGTGTCTCATTGCAATTTATAACACCCATTCTTGAAGATTCTCCATCCCCACAGTAGCTGAGAGTGCTACCAGTGCATACATTACATTGCAAGCTGTTAGCTGAATTAAAGACACCTATGGCGACTAGAACAAGTAAGGCTCTCATATTGTGTCTGAAACAAGTCTAATCATTTAATGAGCTGTTTTATTCGTACAAAACAAGATTAAGTTATCAATGTGTGATTGACCTAAGCATTGTACAATATCAAATGTACGGTTTAGGCATTTTAAAAATAAATCAAATTATTTTGTTTCCTCCTTGGACTAGTTCATTGTTATTGCACTTATCTTCAGTGCACCAATGACACTTTTCGAAAATCGCAGTTTTCTGTAAATATTCGCATGGATCCACGTTGTCTGGGAAAACCGCACATCCGCGGATAACTATCTGTGGATCAGATTCTATCAACCGAATTGGCATAACTGTGGAATGAGGTGTGACTCACGTGGTTCAATCGCGCTTATACAAACGGGTCGGAATACGCCAACATCGTTATTTTCCAGAAACGTAGAATTTCTGTCATTTGCATTGCATTTTACAACATCCATGGTGAAAGTTAAGGCGTTAGCGCAGTCACTTCTGACTATATTTAGACATGCATAACACTTTAAACAGTAGCCTAGAAGTAGGTAATCATTGTCCTTTGCGTAAATTTGGTCGACTTACTATACGGAACGAGTCCCAGAATAAGCAAAAATATGGCATTCATTGTCGCACGAAACAGCATACTATGAACTTATAGGGATATAAATTGAACTTTGTCTTGACAAACAACATTAATCTGCAGATTTCCTGTTATCGAACTTTTTATACTTTGAAAGTTAGGTAATATTTTATACTTTTTGGGGGTTTTGTAGCTCTGTAGCTCTTATATACCAATGGGCATGTTTTTTCCATACGTCCCAATCGCCCTTTGTAAGTACCTATACTCCTCCGACAATCCGCTCGTGAGATACAAGGAATATCCGACCCGCCGCCGACTTGATAGCCTTAATTTATCGGCAGGAATAATATACTTGAATATTATATGCGTTTTAATAACAGTTTTGTGGTCGTAATTTCCTTGTACACATGAAATTAGATTAATTTTCTTTTTACCCTGTGGCACTGCATCGGCACGCGGTGAAGTTTTTTTATGGAATTTGCAGAATAGTATTGAATTAGAAAACTACTAGCTACAAAATTGGACACTAATGGTCGCTTTGAAACTAATTACTCCTTCTTTTAAGTTCGGTGATTCCGAACGCTATATAGAACTATTTAGGCTCAAAGGCCGTTAATACTGACCAAACGCCTCTCGCCTTGACTCTTCGGATGCCAAAAGCCCAAAACGAGACTCAATTTCGTGCAAAATAATTCCCTCTCTCAGTACTAAGTAATTTTTTAAACAACAATCTCTAACAGTATACTTAGAGTGCGGGGGTTGTAAATTTCGTAATACATTGAACATTTTTATTTCGTTGATAGATTATGTTTAAATAATGTATAAACAACCCTCAAACTGCCCTTCAATAATAAATTTCCGTATGCTTTAAGCTTGCCAAATATTTTAAGTAATTCACACTATAACTTATACAATACCTAGAATGCGGGGGTTGGAACTTTCGTAATACAGTGAACATTTTTATTTCGTTGATAGATTATGTTTAAATAACGTATAAACAACCCTTAAACTGCCCTTTAACAATAAATTTCCGTATACTTTAGGCTTGCTCAATTTTTCAAGTTATTAAAACAATTTCTTACAGCATAGAGTTCGGGGCTTGTAAATTTCGTAATACAGTGAACATTTTTATTTCGTTGATAGATTATGTTTAAATAACGTATAAACAATCCTTAAACTGCCCTTTAACAATAAATTTCCGTATGCTTTGGGCTTGCTCAATTTTTCAAGTTATTAAAACAATCTCTTACAGCATACTTAAGAGTGCGGGGGTTGTAAATTTTGTAATACAGTGAACATTTTTATTTCGTTTAAATAATGTATAAACAACCCTTAAACTGCCCTTCAATAATAAATTTCCGTATGCTTTAGGTTTGCTCAATTTTTCAAGTTATTAAAACAATCTCGCGGTACGACAAAAAGTAAGTAAGTCACAAGAAACATAAAATTTTCCAGATTTTTTAAATTTTCACAATACTATAATAGATGTGTTATTCCTGTGTGGAAACGGGAAAAGAATATTTCCACTGCAGAAGTCAACTGCATGCGGTAGAAGTCCGCTAATCAAAAGCTTTATGCACTCTTTGTGCATAATTTTGTGAACTTGCCGATTGTTTTTAAATTTCTGGATTTTTTGCTTTTATTAATTGTTATTGGGGTTTTTTTGAAAACGATTTCTGTTGACACATAGAAGTACGCAGGGCAGGCTGTCTGTATTTTTGTGGTGTACGGATTATTTTTTAAAAGCTTAGGCGGATGGTTAGCGATGGTTAACGATCCTTCGCGTTAGAGCGATGCGGTTCCTTTGGACGAAGAATGCTTCACGTTCGTGCTGCTTATTTATCCCTCCTTTTTAGTCCGGTATTTCTCGTATTGAGACGAGTGGTGTCTCTCTAGTAGGGTTGATTTTTTTCAAAATTCTTGTAGGAAAGAACAAATTTTGCCAGGGGGTCACATGTTTATAAATTTGGTAATAGAATCTTACCATTTTAAATTGTAGGGTAGTAAGTCAAATGAAATATAGTAATTCGCACTTTCGACGCGGGATTAAATAAAACAAAAAAATGAACAATTATTTGGCTTATCTAACGAACATATTTCCAACCGGATCCAATCCTTCTTTCCACTGTGCTCTGCTAATATACGAGTCGATCTATCCAACTCTACGAGTAAAAAATAAGAGCAGAGAATGTAGCGGTAGTGGGAAATGGTATAGTCGCCATCATAATTACCTCATTTGGGCTGGTCAGTTATGTTGACTTGATGATAAAACAATAGAAACGAAGTCAGTTTTATTTCATTACCCTACTGCCAATGGTGACGCGTCTCCCTCCTACTCTTATAACCTCCTTTTTATCAATTTCGGTGACGTGCCCTTTTAATGCAAGGTTCTCCCCTCTTATTTTTACTCGTAAGAAAAAATAGTTCCTGGGCATGTTTATTAATTCATCAAGTAAACGATACCAGAACAAAAGTACTCAAATCCATTTCTTGTGTTTCTTGTTGTTGCATTTGTCTGTGTTGCACGAAGTACAGTTTTCAAAATGCTTGGTGTTTTCAAGAAATTCGCATGGGCTGGTTTGATTGGGAAAAATACCACAACCACGATCAACGAGTTTAGGATTGAAGTCTTAAAGAAATGTGAGTTTATTGTGCAACAACAATACCGTCGTTTACCTGTCGCAGTAACGGTGATACAGACTGCTTTTAATTGCTCTACATCGCTTCGTATAAAATTAAAATTGTCGAAGGGAACAATGCAATTGGTTATACTCATCGCGAATGTATCTGCTTCAGCGCAATCACTCGCTTCGGTTCCAACACAAACGTAACATAGCAAGCCACTACCTAAAAATGGTGGTAAGTCATTTATATCGATTTACAAAATCATACCTGAAGAAACAAGACCTAGCGTAAGCAGGATGCATTGAAATGCTTTCATCTTTGAATAGGTTCAATCTCTCTTTGCACTTGACTTTATTTATATACGAGTTATCTATATGTAACCTTTATAGGATAAAACAAAACAATCGCCTAAACCCTTCTGCAGGTCCCAAAAAAGGGGATAAATCATACTGCAATATTTCCACCTGCACTGTCTCTGTAGATTGATACGAGATACGTGGGGAAAACAACACATAAATCACTTAGACTTATCTTTAATGACACAAACAATCAGACTGCCATATATTTTTTTCTGTTGTTACACTTATCAGTTGAGCACCAAGTGCAATTTTCAAAACCCATGGTATTTTCCAGATATTCGCAAGGTTCGACCTGATCCGAAAATATGCCGCATCCCCGATTGACGAGTTTGGGTTCAAATTCTACAACAGTAAAATTAAAATCCGTGGAGTTCACCACAAGGTGTACCTATACCTGGCGCAATCGCGGTTACACACACCGCTCGCAATCCACGCACATTTTCCACGAGATGACTACTTTCAAGTAGGCCAAAATTGACGTACGGTACCCTCGGCGAATGGCAATTGACGAGGCCCATCGCAAACGATTTTCCTTGACCACAGTCGCTTCTTTCGGTACCCGCACATACGTAGCACTGCAAGCTTTCGCCTGGAAGCGTTGGCTATGGTTAATTTTGGTTGAGTTTTTGAAAAACCTACCCATAGAAGCCGCTCCCAACACAAATAGTGTGGTCAATAGGGTTTTCATTGTCATCTTCGATTGCAGCTCGGTCAAGTTTATAATGTTATTAGGGGACTTTGTAACATACAACAAAATTATCTTGTTTATTACCGACATCGCTATCTCTTCGAATCTATTTTCTTGTCTTAACTAAGGTCACTGCAAAAATAAGTAGGTGTATGAAAGAGCTTTACTAATAGATATTAAATTTAGGATTTTATTAAATTTAGGTTTAGTCGTTGCCATGCGATCTAAAGGCAGTTGCTGTTACAAATTAATGAAATTGTATTGCATTGGGGTGAAAAATGATCCCCCACTTTCTTTTACGGAAATGCACGTTTTGAAGCACCAGGAATCCGAATCGAACAAAACCTCAATGATGTCGATCTGCCTGTCGGTCTGTCTGTACTCTCATTTCCGACTAAGTATAGCTAAACCAAGTAGAACCAAATTTGGTACACTAATTCTTAGATATAAAAGAGCAGAACCGCGCATGCAGGTATCTGTGCTAGCCACAGCAAATTTTTTAAAATTTAGTATTAATCTTTGACAATACTTAAATTATTAAGAGCCGCCTTTAAACTGAAAAGGTTTCTTATGAAATGGTGCTTTCTATTGGTTTGCCCTGTCCCAAACGTTACACCAGAAAGGAGATTTTTTATTTCTCTTTTCTGGGTCGTAAATGAGTTCGTAGATCAACAAAATTGGATTGTATCAAAAGTATTTCGGAATTCTATTTATGCACCATCTGTGGTAATTAGGGAAGAAAAACACCCATCCCTCTGGGTCTTAGGTTTACCACTAGCTTTTAGGTACTTTATCCTACGAAATTCACATACCATTTTAATTCAAAATATATTAGTCGGGTACCTTGAAGCCGTCTCTAGATGGTGAGGTTTTTGTGAAAAAATAACAATTCTTAAAATGTGTAATTCCATATAGCTTTTCCAATTACAAACTGTCGCTCTGCACTGATTTTACTACTACAATGCCTGTTTGATAAACTGTCTTTCCCATTTACACCTTATTCGTTCTCGCCATCTTGTTAAGTTACCTTCCAGCTTGCCTCTTTTCACATGTTTACTTCACGCCTCTTTCAACTTTGCTTTCTTATATCTTCTTTGTGCTTTTTTCTCGTCTTCTTCACCATTTCACGTTTCCTATACATAACATTTTTACGGTGCTTGTCTACACACCTCTTTTCTTTACGTCTCTTTGTATTTTCTTTATGTTTCGTTCATTTCATTTGTAACTCCCCCTTTTACACTACCTTCATGCTCCACTCGCTCATTGGCCTTCTTTCGAGCCAGGGCCGTATCTAGATATGACCATGCCCTTGGGTTGGGATTGGGAATTTTATTTTTTTACCGTGCACGTTAGTAAGGGAGGTATCGCATTTGGGTAAAAAATGACTCCCCACTTTTTTTACGGAAATAACCATTTTGAAGCACCGAATCAAAAAAAATCTTGATGATAGTCTCTCTGTCGGTCTCTCTATCTGTACCCTCATTTCCAGTAAAACGGCTGAATAAGCGATTGGAAACAAGTTTGGTATAGATAGACGCAAAAAGAAGAGCTCAAAAGCTTGTAGAGTAGGTGTACGGGTGGTATTGTAAGAGACATTATTTATATAAAATTTTTATTTTAAACAGTATTTCACTGAAGGAAGTGGAATGTAACTATGCATCCCTACTTGCAGACGATTAAACGTAGAATAAATTAATCGTGCGAGAATACCTATGGGACAAATTTGTCCGATGGTATCTTCACACGTTGTGCGTGGGTGCACCATTCTGTTGAAACCCCACCCACCCTTTACGCTTCCTTTTCTTTTTTTTTGAGTTTCTTCCATTAACACCTTGTTTTTCGCATTTTTTTCTATCAACACTTCTTTCTTCATATATCTGCTCGTCACGGGTCTTTAACATCTTTGAATCACACACATGCGGTTATCAAATGTGCACGTGATGTACTCTTTCAGCATCAAGATAATGCGTTTGAAGCTTTTACAACTCCAAATTTATGTGTAAAGAATAACTTTGGGTACATTTTGCTCTAAAACTTTTGACCTATACCACAGAGAAGAGTTATATTGAATTATATTACACATCTAAGAGTCATAGGAAATAATCTAGTGAAAGTCCGAACTCGATACATGACCTAGGGAATGATTTCTCTTATATTGACCGCGCAGTTTTCCTTCTTCCCTATTCACTCAAAGTCCTATAACTTTTGTTCCTGTTGAACCAGCTTCCTGAAAATCAATAGCGTCCGTCCTTAATGTCCAAAGTACCCGTACACTAAATTTCAACACAATCGGCCACTTTTAAAAAGAGTTAGAGCGCACACGGACGGACGGACGGACGGACGACAATACAAAACTATAAAGGATCTGAGGATCCTTAATAATCTATTCGAAGAGTCACAAAAATCTGAAAAATTGAAGCATCTTAGTGAGTTGAAACGAAGAATTTTAAGAATCTACGAAGGCATGGATAATAATAATCGGAAGAATTTGAAAAATTTGAAAAACGCAAGATTTCGAAAATTTTAAAAATCCCAAGAATAATATGACTT
This sequence comes from Photinus pyralis, assembly GCF_008802855.1. NCBI lineage: Eukaryota > Metazoa > Arthropoda > Insecta > Coleoptera > Lampyridae > Photinus > Photinus pyralis. Next base: position 12,532,876 of record NW_022170663.1, read on the forward strand.
TACAGAGCTGAAAATTTTAAAGAATCTAAATCGGGAAGGGTTTACGGTGCATCAGAAGAATCTCAGGATTCAGCTGGAACAAAAGAACCTGGGTAAAAATGGGAAAACTGAAGAATCGGAGGATCACTAACACTCGAGGAAACGAAAAAATCGGATGATTTGAAAAATTGGCAAATTTGAAGGGTCTGGAGGTGGAGAATAGCAACAATGAAAGGTGTTGCTGAATATAAGAACCGAACAAGAATCCGAATAATCGAAGAGAAGATAAGAAATATGAGTTTGAATAATTGAAAAATTGAAAAGTAAAACCTGAAAATGAAGGAAATCGAAACGCAAACCATTTGAGTAAGCATGTTCCAGTTTTTCACACAACTTTTTCAGTGTAAAAAAAATTGTGTCCTTAAATGCATATAGGTACTATCAACCGACTTGCAACTGAAATTACGCATCATAAAAGATTTTTTACTGTCGGTCGGCTTGGTTCATTGAAAAGGAAATTCCCCTTTGATTTTGTTCCACAACTACATAAATGTGGACATTTACCTTTTGAATGCGGCATTCATTAGATAATTGTTAATTACATTATTTGATTGCGTACAGCAACATTTGAAACCAGATAAAAATTAATTGTCTATTTATGTATATTCGAGATATTTGATATTCACAATAATTCTAAAATTAGCTCCGATTGTCACAACAAAAACAAATATACAAACATAGAGCAATCTAATTATCCGCCCATTGTTTGATTCAATACTCCCAATCAGTAGAGTTACAGGGAGATACGGACTGGAAAGGACGAGCTGTGAATAAATGCAGCTTTTTCTTGTTTGCGCGTCAATTCTTTCCAAGGCGATCAAATGACATTCAATTAACTTTCCTTGTGAATAGGTACGTTTTTTTAGTAAACATTTCTTGCGATGATATTTGCAGTTGCCGAACTGGAAAATTTATTAAACCTTGAATTTTGATGAAAATCCATTAAGTGTAATCATAGAATTAATGGCCTATAATAACGACTATAACGTTAAATTCGCATGTGAGGGTGAGTAGTGTCAGTACGTATTCGACATGAAGATCGTAGTGACTTTGTGGGTTTTTATTGTTGCAATTACTGGTGGTAAGTTGGTCTTTTCATCTAAAGATTTTGGGTACATGAAACAAAGGATTTTTATGTATCCGTTCTATTCACTCAAGTAATAAGCCCTTCGCTTTGCACTCTTCACTCTACTAATGGCTCTAGAATTTTCAAATACACATGGCGGGCCAAATTTATTTTCACCTTTAATATCATTTTTGGTTTTGGTCTTAACTTAAGGGAGATCTAAGTCAGGATCATTTTTACAAAGGCTTCCTTTTAAGCACATTGTAAAATTTATATGTAATATCAAAAATTCATGAAAAACCATTAGCAATTGTACCTACTCCCAATTGTATTAACAAATTTTAAAATTTTAGACGAAAATGGTAGAGCGTATATATTTTATTAAATTTATTAACAAAACTGTTAGCGAAACCAGGTAATTCGAGTCCACTAAAGTAGGAGCAACTAGTGAAAAGTTTACTGAAGGGATTTCCTAAACATTAAATCCAGTTTTTAATAACAAACCGTCTAAATCGTGTTTATGCCAACGGTCATTTTCACCAACAAACAGACTGACGACCAAAATTAACATTCGGGGCCAGGTCCAAATTACAAAATATACAAATTTAAATCTCTGATAGATCTCTAATCATCTTTATCCAGCATATTAAAAATATTAGAGGCTTTTCGGAAAACAGAAATTTTAAAGTTTTCATGACATTTTTAACGATATTTTGGTTCACAGTACCTAATTGTCAAAAATCGTAGAATCACAAGGAAAACTATGAGTTATGCTTTGCTGAAATTTCATGATACAAGTACTCTAAAAGTTTGAACGACCAGCCTCGGTTTTATTTATTGAAAAAAGGTTGCTTATGCGCCTCATAAACCAAAGACTTAAAATGAATGAAATGGTATTTTCAAGGTATGGAGAAAAATGTTGGCAAATTAGAATATGTAAATCAAACGTGGGGCTTTATAATCAGAAACTATTAATACCGAAGTGACAAATTATAGTAAGTATATTAATAAAAAATTGAAAAATATTAGTGGTTTAAGGATGCATCTCCTTTTGTTATATGAATTTTCTATTTACTAAGCTTTTACCTGTCACAAATTCGGGATGGTTAAAATTTACTTTGAGATTTACAGTAATACCTTTACACTTCAAACACACATTAATGATTTTTATTTTACTTTGACAAATTAGGCTATAGACAACCCCTGAAATTGATTTCCTTCACAGTGAAATTTAATTAAATCCCTTTGATTCCGAAAGAGAAAGTGTGATTACTGATTAGAATGGGCAGCAAATTCAGAAGGTTCTTTTGATTACAATACACATTACAAAGACAATATTTTACATTGTTCTTCACTACTTTAGGACCTTTCATGTAAACTTTCAATTGTCATGGTACGCAGGTCAAAATTTAATCTTTTTACAACGATTGATCAAAGAATTCAGTAATATGACTAACATCTTTCTTCGACGTTGAAGACCCGGAATGTTTACTGCTGAGTTTATTGAATCATCAATATGGGGTAGTTATCAGAGGCCTATAACACAAGCCGTACAAGTTCTACAATTGTTAGAATATATTTTACACTTGTAGCTATTATTTGCGTATACCGAATTTATTAGGTCTTGTATAGTTATAGTTACAGGCAGTTTACTTGTAACTTGTGGACTTGTTACAATTGTATAGTTTGTGTTATAAGCCCCAGGTGTTTCCAATTTGAATGCATGCTTATAAAACCGGTCGACTTAAATAACTTCTACGCAATGGCCCTTTGGACGGGATGTTTTGACAATTGATTTGGAAATACAGGCTGTCTCCGTATGCTAATTCTTCTCTTGTTGCCAAAAGTTCAGTGTCATACACGCGCGCTTTAATTGGATTGTTGTTAAAACTTGATTTGCGTTTACACTAACTGCCTTTTAACTATTATTAATTAACGTTCAAACTCGAATCTTTAACCTCTAACTAGCCCCACTGTCGCTAATAAAATCTCTTATGGTTCTAGCTCGACTGTCTAAACACCAATGCAGTATTCTGTGCAAAATACTCTCCTTTCTCAACTCTAAGTGAACTTTTTGTACTCAAATTGCTCTCGTTAGAAGCTCCTGCATTTCCAAAAATATGTGCCCATATCGCACCTCACCCTTTTTAATATTGTTTCCTTTATTTTGAAGAAAAGATATGGACTGATGACACTGTGTTATCGCGACTTTTATATACTTATACTTGTCAATTTTCAGGTTCCGCTTTGAAATGTTATCTATGCGCAGGCTCGCTGAAAAGTGATTGCAAAGTAGGCAAACAAATATCAATGGTAGAGCAAGAATGTCTCAACTTTCCGAATTTCCATGATTTCTGCATTCAGGGCACTAGCACTAGTAAGTATACAGACATTTGATAGTTTAGCATCGTGAAATTTACTTTCAGAAACGGTCCGTCCGGAGGTATTTATGCGAGGATGCGCAATTATTCCCAAGAATGAGACGGATCCGTGCAAATATCTAGCGAATTTTGTACCTATTTTGGGTTGTCAATTTTGCACTACCGATTTTTGCAATAAGTGAAGGAAGTAATTATTTGTTCCACGTTCCTAATAAAAATTGAACATTAACTCTCTCTATTATTTAGCGAAGTGGAGTGAAACTGTTTAATTTACAGGATGTAAAAAGAGGATGGAACTGGAAACAGTAAATTGCTTCAACCTGGAAGGGAGAAATTTCGTATCATCTCGAAATGATTCTGGCTGTACCTGATGATGGTTATGAGGGGCTCTTTTTATTCCGTAACCGTCAAGTAGCAAAGGTACGAATTCTGTTCTTCAAATTAACTCGCTTACTGGGTGTTCTTGGGTGAGGAATTACCAACTTCATATAGGTTTGAGTTTCGCCAGCTTTTTCAGGGGCTGGGTGAAACCTACTGGGGCGTTTTTGGACGTGTTTAAAAAAAAGAGTGTAAACAAAAGCGAATGGCAAAATGTTTATTTTTATAATAATTTTAATCAAGCAAAGGTCACTGTTAATAAGTTATCTTGTTCTTGTATGAAACACGGAGATGATTTCCTCCTCGTTACGTAAATTGCACTTATCCTCGCTGCAGGATGTACAACTTTTGAGGCGCAGCTTCCTCTTCAAAAAGTTGCACGGATCAACCCCTTGGCGGAATATTCCACAATTCCTCACCACCAAATTCGGATCATAATCTAAAAACACAGATCTCTAGCGCGAGGATATTACCGAGCTTACCGACTTGTCAACGTAAATTTCAAACAGACGGACTGCAAACGTCCACCATCCTCGTCCAGGTCATTCTCCAACACGTAAAACGGTATTCTGGGCGTGTGACAGTCTCGCAACCCCATCGAGCTTTCCACCCCCTTCGCGCAGTCACTTGTTGGCGAGCCGGAGCAAACGTAACAATTCAAGCCATTAGCTTTAAAACGCAATGAAAGCCAGCAATTCAGACATTAGCTTTCTTACCTGCACTTGCAAACGTGAGAAGCACCGTCAGAGGAATGAAATATTTTGCGCTCATGTTTGACACTTTTCTTTTAATTAAACCAATAAGTGTCTGATTGTGTTTATATATTTGGGGCGTGTTGTTGACTAATTAAATACTCAGATATTTCTTATCGCCGATTTAAAATAAAGTGTTTATACCAAGGGCATAATTTAATTATGTTCATGACCTGCATATATTTTAAAAGATAATTTAATCCTTAGTTTACTGCAGTTCATCTCGGAAGTGTTTGTGCCAAATACTGATAAATTTGCTTGAAAATACACTATATTGTCTATCCTTTACTAGTAGTCTACAATTTTTTAGTGTTCATTGTCGCGGGGGCTTTTTTATTTTCTTTTGGCACTTACGTTTGTAAGCCAAAATTCTAATCAAAACTGTATTGAACACAAAATACTGGAATTGGAATCGGCTGCACCGGCACCTAGCTCAGTCTAATTGAATATATATACGTTGTCCAATTAAAAGTACTGAAAAACGTTTCACTTTTGGTATACTGAAATAAAATAAATAAAAACACGGACATTAAATGGACACTTAAAAATGTATTTCTTGGATCACAATAAGTTTTCACGAATACACAATTGTACCTAACAAACCCTCCCTTGTACGCCCATGTTTAATTAATTCTAATATGCAAATTCTTTGTTAATTAATGATAATATCAGAATTTACTTTTACAAACCAAATAAATGTCGCGGACCTTCGGAGTTCGATTCCTTTCAATGAAATTCTTTTAAATGTAATTTTCTTTTTAAACTTGAGCAGAACTGGTTCCGAGCTCCTAGGTTTCTTTTGTCAAATATAGAAAATACATACAATTTTTTACACAAGTTTCCGACGCCCTTATGATCTCATTTTGCATTTGAATTTTTTTTTTTTCGATATTCTAATTTGATTGTTTATTACAAAGACGATAAAGCTGTCGTTAGAATTTTTATAACAAATTATTTACATAACTAACCTGGTTACAAAACCCTTTTTGCGTAGCTGTGGAAGAGTACAAATTCACTGGTTTGATTCTCACAATGGTGTAGCAAGGGGATGATTTCTAGAAATGCATTCTCGATCCAATGGGGGGGATTTGCTTGCTTGATTGAGGGGTGGATGAATTCGGCAGTTGTTTACAAGTACCAAATTTAACAATTCACAAAGAAACTAACGTTTACATTTACTAGTTTGGAAAGGTCGTTATCCAGTTTGATATTACGTACAGTATTTAAATATGTGATTTAATGGCACAAAAGAATGAATGTGTATTTGGTTTGTTCATAAGCAACTCAGTTTGTTATATTCGAATTTGCCTTACACGAAAAACAGGCTGTAAGTTTATAATATTACTCTCGCCAGGAAAGATTGCTGGTTACAACACAATTTGTGTCGATCTACAATCTATGTTTTTCTCAAAATGCGAGCGAAAGTCCTTTCGTTTAACATTGACACGATACTATCCTTTCGAGTATGTATGTTACAGACACCTGAATAATTCGGATATTCTGTACAATTCCTAGGAAATGTATGACATTCCGAGTTCGTTTAGGAAATATTGATAATGGTTAGTCATTACATTTTATTTTAAAACTTAGGGAAGGAAAACTTCTTCGGCCACCAAGCTGTATAGCAGTTTTCCTTCACTTAATTGTACACATTTCCTAGGAATTGTATACAATACCTGAATTATACAGATTTCCGGTAACATGTACATTGTTATATAAATTTACTCAACCAAAGAAATGGGTCAGTCGTATACCGTATATAGTATCGGAACGGAAACGTTGCCTAATGAAATGAAAATGTAATTATTGGTACACAAAGCAACCATTTAAACATTAACAAGGGTTCAATCCTGGAAATGTTACGCAAAAAAAAACTGATGCATTAAATACATTTAATCGGCGTTTATTGAAATTTTAAACTAATCTCCTCCGTCACGTTAATTAAATGGATTTCATATTTTCAAGGGAACAATGGATTTTTAAATCTATATTAATGAAGGGTGGGATTATAAAATGCACGCATTATATTGATATAGGTACTTGTTTGTGACCGTATACATCAATCGTTCATTGCGCATAAAAGTCATTGGAATAAAACAAATTTTATTATACACCAAAAGTTTGCTAATAACAATCCGATTTTATATACAGCAATTCATAATAATCGAGCTTGAAAATAATCATTACGTACACGGATAGAAGTTTTGCAATTATTGGAAAACTGACGGAGCTTTGAAAACGAAACCGTACAGATACAATTTTTACTACGTAACTGACTTCGTCACTCACGATTGTTAATTCCCAGTTCCAATTAAAATCAAAACTGCTAACTTATTTGGTCCTTTACACAACCTACCGTAAGCCATAATTGGCTATTATCGAGATGTACGTAATTAACGCTAATGACGATAGCTACCCAAGCCTTCCTACCTTCAACTGCTAGCATTGAGTAACAAACGTGCATATCAAAGTTTAGCTTTGAACATATAATAGTGTTGCGACGAACTTCGGTAGTTCGCACAATATCGGTGGCTTAAAATGAAACGGTATGATTAGTAATAAATTTGATCTCAAAATGTACTCGTGTACAGCGAAAAATGCCAAAAGATTCCCTTAAATCCTGTTGTTACCTTCCCAAAAAATGTGGAAACACTTGAATTTTCCATTCGGTCGATTTATTCGGTTGTTTACCTCCAAAAATTAAAACCTCTTTATTTAATTACCCGCGACCGACGTCCTAAAAATTTGGGACATATTTTAAAATCATGCATTAATAAATTTCGCTTTTAATTCCACAAGATCCATTCAGGCGAGGTTTGTTGCAACTCAATTAATTAACTGAACTCATTGGCACGACCGGACTCAAATTTTGAAATGCGGGAACCCAGTAATTTCCACCTGGAATTTCGGGTCAATCGCAACAGGTCTGCGATAATGAAATAAATTGTTCGACCATTCATTTTAAACTGATACATCGAAACTGAAACTTTACAATATTAATTCTATACCCTCTTCCCGGCCAGGAGAGCTTTTGATCTCTACAAAAATAATAACATTATCTACAAGAACAATTAGAAACTTGATAATTATGTTCGGCAGCTGGCTTTCTTATCCGCGGTTACACGGCCCTACAAATTAAAAAAGGTTCTACCTTCTGTTTCCAACTTCTAAAAGAAGTAAATAGTTCCGGAACAACACTTTTCGTAACGAAGCACCACTACATACCGGGTGTTCATTAGAGATGGTAGACTCCCAAATGCCGATATGAAAACTGAGTGCTTCGTTACGTCCTACTTTTCCCACGCACCGTAACGGTTTTATAAAGATTGTGTTGAAAGTTTCTTACAAGAAAAGTGAAGGATTGCGATGTAAATAATACAAGTAGGCTAGGAAGTAGGGCGACTTAATGTTACAGGTATTGATTTGCAAAGTAGGCTACTAAGCAAATCTGCAGATATTCAATGCTTTTACCTCGGTAGGGATGTACCCTACACATCAAGATTTAAACAATTTTTCCGGGAAACTTGTTTACCTACTTTTACCTTTGAAAAAGTGCACACGACCACACGTGCCTAACTTTTTAATTTAAATTTATAATTGGTCAACATATATTGCATTGAAATGGTTTCTCTATTTGCAGTGCAAACATTGTCATTGTATATTGTACTAACTTGGTGCTTGGAACGGTAAAGTAAAAGTGACTGTAAATAGCGCCCCTTTTACGTTGTTGTTTAAGTAGTAAAACAGACTTTAAAGTAAAAAATTTACAGGGATTTCGTATAGCTAATCCTTCAAAATGGAGTTTCACGAAAGAAAAATAAAGCAGTGTAAAGTTGAGAGCCACGTCAACCTATCAGCCACGAAACAAATCGACTAACTAAACTACTTTTTCTATTTTCAAACTAAAATATTGGCAAGGAATCGTGCATCAAAATTACCATTATTAGCGACAGATTAAAGGGCGCAGTTATGACGGAACTAACAAACATTTAAGTAACTAAAGAACAAACTTGGAAGTTTAGAAAGTAAAACAAAATTGAATATTTTGAGATGCTGTTAATAAAGAATCTTAAGCGGAGAGCATTTCAAGAGAAGATTAAAATAAGCTACTTATCGAGAAAAATGTAAAAATCTTTCCGAACTGGATATTAAAGGACACTAAAAATGAATTTCACAAGAATTTAGTCAATTAAGGGGAAACTTAAGGACTTATAAACGGTGTTTATTCGCGTTTTAACTGAAGAGCGTTTTTAATTAGAATTTTCTGCATAAAATTAGGCTCCACCTACCTGTAACTTTTGTTTGTTAACCAAAATGTACCTACGTAACAACTGCTGGCATCAGTAACTAGTAGGGACTAAGGTAATAGCAAAATAGAGTCTTGCCATATTTTTTTATAATCCAATATACTACGCTAAATGTTTGGCTTAACAGCTTCGAGTCTAGTTTGGAAGCGACCTATTTCGCCAATAATTACCTACCCTTGTAAACAAACGAAATGAAAGGTGGCCCATCCAATAATCCACCTTAAATACACCTCGAACGTGATCTCAACTTCACAAAGGGCCGCTTTGAATTGCAAATGCGTTAAGAAACGCCCAACGTTCCTCATTTACAAAAGGATTGGAGAGAAAATCAAGGGACCGTTCATTACAACGTTCTATTTATGTATGTATTAGCACTACCACCTCAAGCTAATTGGCAATTTTCTTTTATATTGCCTTTAAAGAATTAATTTATCATGGGGTGTCGGAGCACTTGAATAATTTAACTTTCATATTCAAATTGTGTGTATTTATACCCAGGGGTACCTAAAAGGCGCCTACAACTCAATTAAGCTTGAGAAATGTGTGTTTTCTGACTTGGCGTTAGTTCATACTTAATTAATAATCAATTATATACTCCCATTGGTGAATTAAAGACGGCTGGTCATTCCCAATATTAATAATGTTCCTAATTCCTAATTAATGATGGTCAATACCTTCGCATTTTTACCGAAAATCGACTACTCCAAAAATGTTCGGGAAAACACTTTTTCTGACTAATTTTGGTACGTCTCTTAGTTTGTCGATTGCATCTCTGAACCAAAATTTAAGTTATGGATTAGAAACCAATTTCGAAAGAAAATTCAAAGGGCTGTAACTTTGGAACTAGTAGCCCAATCTTGGAATTGTTTGAAATTATGGATTCTACAGGCCACGTTCTATAAGAAAATTCTTTTTCCGGGTCGATCTGAGACAATTTTTTTTGAGAGCCGAAAAAAAGGCAGTGTATAACCTTCCTTTTTTACCAAAAATCGACTGCACCAAAATTTCTCGGGAAAACACTTTTTCTTATTAATTTTGGTGCGTAGAGTCCAAAACGATTCGTACTTTTTCGATTAGACGTCTCAATCAACAGTTATGGGCAAAAAACAAATTTCGACAAAAAAATTCAAAGGGCTGTAACTTTTGATCTAGTAGTCCGATCTTGGAACTGTTTGAAATTATGGATTCTACAGGCCACATTCTATAAGAAAATATTTTTTTCCGGTCGATCTGAGACAATTTTTTTGCACCCTTATTAATTTTGGTGCGTAGAATCCAAAACAATTCGTACTTTTTCGATCAGACTTCTCAATCAAAAGTTATGGACAAAAAACCAATTTCGAAAGAAAGTTCAAAGGGCTATAACTTTTGATGTAAGCCCAATCGGATTCTACACGCCAAAATCTCAGGCAAGTCGATTTTTATTGAAATATCAGCGTGTTTAACTTACACCGAGTGATATGGAAATAAATAAATCTATGCTGGAATACCTATACTACTTATATCTGGGTTTTGGGACTTAGTGGGGGAGTTGTCGAACATTTTTGGAACGAAATGCACGAGTGCGTCGCACAGTTCCACATCTATTGCTTCTTCTTTTGATAATATTCACTTGGATTTTCAACCATTTCCTGGAGATGGGCCATCGAATGATCGCGATGCTGTCCGAGAGGTACCACGTTCTGGACTTTAGAAGAGGTTAACCACGTTTTCATGTGTGATCCCGAATAAAAAATGGAGCTGGTCAGTTCCACTCTTGAATGGGATACAGGGTGCGTCAAATACTTTTACCTCTAATTACTTCTGATACATTTGCTTTTTTAGTCTGTTCACTTGGATTTTCACCTACTTCCTGGAGATGGAAAGGTAGGCTATCGAATGATCGCGACGCCGTCCGACAGACCTTCAGACCAAGTTTTCATATGTGATCCTTAAAGATGGAGGTGGCCGGTATCACTCTGGAAAGGGATATAGGGTGCGTCAAATACCTTACCCTCTATTGCTTCTGATACATTTTTTTTTAGATTATGCTGTTCGAGGGGAGGGGAGTGATTCCTAATTTCACATGGAGCCGTCAACCCCAGTTTGGAAATTCTCTTACGGCCGAATAAGTACAGTTCAGACGGTGAGTAAATTTATTAACAAAAACCAAATACATCTTAAATCACAAGTTATTGTGTAGCATGTAACATAATGTTTTTTGTATTGTTTTAGGGCATACCAGGTAACCACTTCTTCTTGACATACCAATCTCCTCTCTGTGGAAGGTACAGCGACAGGTGCAGTAAGGAAACCACGTGCATAGGATTCTGGAAAGTTAAAGTCAGTTGTGAGTACACTCGACTAAGGTCTTGGACGCGCATTTAGTACAGCACACATACGGATGGTAGTCTTCAGATTGGCGATTTGCTAATGAAAGCTAGAACTGCCATAAAGCTTCGTGTGAAAAAAGTATTAAAAAAAGATTCAAAAGAGACTTTTTTATTTTTAAATTGGTTTTTTGAATTTTTGAAGAACGTTTTTTAATTTTTAAAGTTTTTTGAAACTTTAAAAAAAGTTTTTTAAAATTTTAAAGAAAGTTTTTAAAATTTTTAAAGTTTTTTGAAATTTTAAAGAAAGTTTTTTGAAATTTTAAAGAAAGTTTTTTGAATTTTTTAAAGTTTTTTGACATTTTAAAGAAAGTTTTTTTAATTTTTTAAGTTTTTTGAAATTTTAAAGAAAGTTTTTTGAAATTTTAAAGAAAGTTTTTTAATTTTGAAGTTTAAAGAAAGTTTCTTGAAATTTTAAAGAAAGTTTTTTGAAATTTTAAAGAAAGTTTCTGAATTTTTTAGTTTCTTTAATTTTTAAAGAAATTTTTTTGAATTTTTAAAGAAAGTTTTTTGAATTTTTAAAGTTTTTTGAAATTTTAAAGAAAGTTTTTTGAAATTTTAAAGAAAGTTTTTTGAAATTTTAAAGAAAGTTTTTTGAATTTTTTAAGTTTCTTGAAATTTTAAAGAAAGTTTTTTGAAATTTTAAAGAAAGTTTTTTGAATTAAGTTTTTTGAAATTTTAAAGAAAGTTTCTTGAAATTTTAAAGAAAGTTTTTTTAATTTTGAAGTTTCTTGAAATTTTAAAGAAAGTTTCTTGAAATTTTAAAGAAAGTTTCTTGAAATTTTAAAGAAATTTTTTTGAATTTTTAAAGAAAGTTTTTTGAATTTTTTAAGTTTCTTGAAATTTTAAAGAAAGTTTTTTGAAATTTTAAAGAAAGTTTTTTGAATTAAGTTTTTTGAAATTTTAAAGAAAGTTTCTTGAAATTTTAAAGAAAGTTTTTTTAATTTTGAAGTTTCTTGAAATTTTAAAGAAAGTTTCTTGAAATTTTAAAGAAAGTTTCTTGAAATTTTAAAGAAATTTTTTTGAATTTTTAAAGAAAGTTTTTTGAATTTTTTAAGTTTCTTGAAATTTTAAAGAAAGTTTTTTGAAATTTTAAAGAAAGTTTTTTGAATTAAGTTTTTTGAAATTTTAAAGAAAGTTTCTTGAAATTTTAAAGAAAGTTTTTTTTAATTTTAAAGAAAGTTTTTTGAATTTTGAAGTTTCTTGAATTTTTAAAGAAAGTTTTTTGAATTTTTAAAGTTTCTTGAAATTTTAAAGAAAGTTTCTTGAAATTTTAAAGAAAGTTTTTTTAATTTTGAAGTTTCTTGAAATTTTAAAGAAAGTTTCTTTGAAATTTTAAAGAAAGTTTTTTGAATTTTGAATTTTCTTGAATTTTTAAAGAAAGTTTTTTGAATTTTTAAAGTTTCTTGAAATTTCAAAGAAAGTTTTTTGAAATGTTAGAGAAAGTTTTTGAATTTTTAAAGTTTCTTTAATTTTTAAAGAAAGTTTTGAATTTTTTAAAGAAGTTCTTGAATTTTTAAAGAAAGTTTTTTGATATTTTAAAGAAGAAAGTTTTTCGAATTTCCAAATTGTTTTTGAAAGCAAGTTTTTTGAATTCAAATTGTACGGATTCTTAATCTCAGTGCTTTCAAAAAAGTTAACCTACCGAGGCTCGATCTCTTGCTACCACCAATCTGCAGATTGCCTATCAAAGGGCAGTCAAAGGGCGCTGTGACACGGTATTGGGGGCTATTAATTACTCTGAAGTCAAACAAATCACATGAAATAAGTTTCTTTTTGTAACATTTTTTTGTGCCGATGATAATTTGAAAAATAAATAACTTGATAAGTGTTCTTTGTCGCCAATTTGTTTTGTTCCTTGATCCCAAACATCAAAGAGGCAAAAATAGAATTTGCCAGCGACAGGCAGAATTTCCATTAGAAGTTCAAGTGCAATGTCATCAAGTTATTCACTTTGATTGAGTACTACATTCTCCAAAAGTAGCTTACATACCTTAGGATAATGTCCTAGTTAACGGTTGGGACGATGATGATGGCGCCGAATTCGATGTGGAGGATAGTGCTTCATATCTGCCTTGTTGCGCTTTGCCGACAATCTCTCAGGTTTCCAAAGACGGTGCTCTGTATGAATTCGAATCTTCGCATCTTCTTTGGAATGGTGTCGCCGTTTTGGACTGCTAGCGAGTATAGGTAGGTACTGCCCGAGACCGTGTCTAAAAGCATAATAAGATGGGTAAGTATGTATCCTAGAGTAGGGGAGGTATAAGAAGAAGAAGTAAATCGAAGTGATTCTGAAAGTGTCATCGCTCCGGATAGACAGACAGAGAGAATGTAAGATTTCATGAAGATTTTCAGTTTATCCATTTCTACAACAGTAGGTAGTCCAAAAGTTTAGTTGCTTGTTATAACATGGAATTGAAAATTGTAACAGTCGATTACTCATATTTAATTATTGCTACATATTTATAAATAAGCTGTTCACAATTTTGCCCTGTATATTGTCTGTTATGCAGACGGGGTGTCCCAATTATAATTTGAACCCACAAATACCTTAATCAGTGCTCGACAACGAAATTAAATCCCATTCTCAAGTAATTCAATCGGTTGCATTAGATAAGGGGTTCTACTATTTAATGACATACATACAGGGACTGAGCAAAGAATTGAATAGGCTTTCAAAATGACGTATCATACGAACGTATACCTATGCCCTTTAAATTTGTTAAGATGGATGAATCGTAGGTAAGTATTGAAAATTGCAAATTGATTCGTATTTGCTTAATTGAATGTGAAATCCATTGTTCAAGTTGAGAAGAAAAGCGAAACCAATGGCGGATTTACAATGGCTCGACGGTTTTGTTCTAATTTTGGATTTGACTAGGCAGGCACACGGAAATGAAAAACAACGAGCCAGATGTTGAAAAAAATGTGCGTCGTAAAGGCATCGAACATTATTTTTTTAAATATAGCAACGCAAAATCTATTAGACTATTCGATAGAGATCTTGTAAACCGTAAGAGAAACAAAGTCGCTTTACACAAAGGTATGTAGAATTTTATGCTAATTAATTTTCCGTTTCAAAATCTCTTGTAGCTCTACGCAAATAGCAAGTTCTGGATTGTTTAAAAATACTTAACATTTTTTGTTTATTGTGCAGCATAGTCTCTATCAACATGGCCATGGAATTATGCCCATAAAAAATACATTGCAAACTTCAATGCAAAAATTGCAATGCAAAATTAATTTCCAAATGAAATGATTTTATAATTTTTTTCTCTATCCAATGTAAAAATCCAATATGCCGTCCATAAAGAATAAGAAAGTTAATGTGAATGACTCGAAACCCACAACTGATTTAAGCGAAAAAAACTCACCCTGTACTAATGTTTGTTTTTATTTCTGTAAGATATACATGTTTGGGCCAAACCTCCTGCCCTCTAAAATCTGCCGCCCCTAGGCGACTCGGCCTGCTAGTAAATCCGCCACTGATCGGAATACAATAAAGATGCTTAGGCAAATGGAAAGTGAATTAAAGGGATTGCAAAGGAGACTAATAAATTCAATACGAAACTAGATCAAAATAACTTGAAGCTGGATATAAAGGAGTACTTATTAGACACATTATTTCTGGATATCACTCGTGTAATTATTAAGTTTCGAGGAATACTCTCTCTCCTTTTTCAAGCTTACGACTGTAATATATACAATAGTATTATACAGGGTGGTGACTTGCGTCACGCATCATAGGGATTTCAATGTAAAATTCATAACATGCAACTATTGGCTCCCCAAATTATTTTAGAGCAAAAATGTATTAAAGTTTTTTGTAGAAAAAAAATCTTTACGTCAATAAACCTTATTAGTTTTCAATTTTTTACATAATAAAGACGGAAAATTGGAAAAATAAAACCCGCATCTTTTGCAATAATCTGCGATGCCATGGAATTTTCTAAAACAAAAAGATGTCCAGTTATCAATTAGCAGTAGTTCGAAATGGATTTTATGATTGACTTGGTTACTGCCTTGCAGTTAATGGTGACTTATTCGAACATTTATTGTAAATTGTTATATTAGGAAACCGTTTTTAGTCATTTGGTCTTTCTTTATGTTGAATTCGCTGTTCTAAATATAATACATTGCGATCAAAAATGAGTGACCGTCGAGTCACCTTTGGAATTTTTGTTTACATGGGAAATCGTACTTAACTTCAACTTCCAAAGGCGACTCGACAGTCATTCATTTTTGATCGCCCGATACTTTTTGATAGAATTTGATTTGTTTTATAGCAGACATTCCATGGCATGACGGATATTGTAGTTTTTGTATTATAAAATTCCATGGCATCACAGATTATTGAAAAAGATGCGGGTTTTATTTTTCCAATTTTCTGTCTTCATTATGTAAAAAATTGGAAACTAACGCGGTTGATTGACGTAAAAAATTGTTGTCTATAAAAAACCTTAATACATTTTTGGTCTAAAATAATTTGGGGAGCCAATAATGGCATGTTATGAATTTTACATTGAAATCCCTATGATGCGCGACGCAAGTCACCACCCTGTATATGAAATATGCTAACTATGCATTAGAAATGACAGATTATTTGAATTTCGATCGATTTCGTGTAATGGGTCCTTGGTAAGGTAATTTAGATATCGAACTGAATAAGTTTTCATTTGAGGAACTTGAGACCTTTCCACGGTGCCATGGTGACAAGAAGATGCCGTCCGCTTACGACTGTTTATTTTGGAATTATTTTTGTAACCACCGAAGGCTCTCGTCATGGCGAAGACGAGGGCCAATTTACCTAGCTTTGCATCGTTTTGCCGCTTTCGCAATAGCTGACCGTTATAAATTAAGTTAAGCGCGTATTAACTTTTCTTACGTTAATTAAGGAAGGGGTGAAGTATATCTTTTTCCCGATTTTCCGCTTCTGTTGTTCCCTAGACACCGCTAATGAGTTTGTGATTTGTTGCTTTATTTCCTTTAGGAAAATTAGCGTCAGGGCCGTATGCCATTTTTTGTTTTAGGTAATCCGGAAGTGATCGTCGCCATTTTGTTACTGAACTCGTGTCGATCCCTGGTACAACCGTTTCTCCACTTCAGATTTACGCAAGGGCTTTCAACACCGGTCCACCGAAGTCGCCCTATGTCCAAGGTTTAGGGGATGATTAATTAAACCTTGATGGCGCCCGAGCGATCCGTTCGTCCCCAATGAGATACTTTGAGTTGTCAACTATTATTTTGTTCCTTAATTAAATGCACTTTAACTAATTGTTGTGTCTCACTGGTTTAGAGCTCGGGCGGAAGTTCGTTCGATATATCTATACTTATTGATTAAGACAATTTGGTCGTTTTTGAATTTCAATAGCTTCTCCAATTAGTCGACCTTTTAAATGTTGCACTGGTAGTGCGGTCACATTAGCTCCAAAAGAACATATTGTTATGAACAAAAAACCAAGACAAAATGGGAAAATGCAATTTTTTCGCAAAAATGTAGAGAAAGGAATTTGTTTATAAGATACAATTGGTATGAAACATTCATTTTCAGATGTTACTGTTTAGATATAAAAAAGTAATTCCGAAAGTTAACAATCCATTATTACAAAGTAAAAGTCATCCGATCTCGAGTTGTTAAATATCCCCTGGTGACTGTGTAAATAAACTCCAGAGCAATTTTTTAAACATTTTTTGGTGGACATAGGTGAACAATTTTCAAAAAAACTCACGTTTTTGGTCGAACTTTTCCCTCTAGCTCATTACACATGTCAATGATTCTTGAAGACAACCATCAACTTGTACGTGCAAAGTGTTGAGGAAAGCTAGAGGAAAAGTTTTACCGAAAACGAAAGTTTTTTCAAAAGCCCGTAGCGGGAAACAATGCGTTTTTTGTAAAAAATGCACAAAAACAAAGTTGTCGAAAACTTGATGAGCTTTCGATTTCGGTAAGAAATGTTTTCCTACGACCCCCATTTTCGGGATATAGCCGAAAAACTGCAAAACTCTACCTTTAACCCCCTCCCCACCCTCCAATGGTACAGAAATCGCTCGGAATTACACAATCACAAGAGGATCTTCAACCACACATTCCCGAAAAAAATGGAACTACACGAATTATTTTTTCTATTTGCCGTTTTTTGGTATAAAATGAGTGGACTACTCTGGGAGTCATCCAGTTTGAAAAACAGCATCGTTTTTTTTTAAATTTGTTTATTTAATTAATCAATGACTATGAAACCTATGGTGATCCGGTTTGTCATATTGTTTTGTTAGCAAAAAAAGTGACCAAATACGGATTTTCCATAAAAAAAACAATAACATAACAATACAAATTTGAAAATGAACATTTCGTACCAACTGTATCTTATAAAAACTTCGATTATATGTTTAAAATAATTTTTTCCCTCAGTGAGATAATTTAAGTCAAATGCGAAAAAGACGAAATTTTCCACTTTTTTCTTCGTTTTTTGTTTATAACAATGTACTAGGTTTCGTTGAGTGAAGTGACAAACAACATCCAGTTTAAACTATTATTCAAGCTAATTTGACTGGACTCCAAGTGCAATATTTAAAAGCTCATGACTTCCTAACATTTGGAACAATGTTTACAAGATTAAACCTTAAATCGTCTTCAAAATTCAAGTTCTGCGAATGAAGATTTGCCTATAGTTCGACATGTAAATTATTTAAAAGTATTTTGAATTAACACATGGCTACCTAACTTTCTGGTACCAGCACATAAAAAGTCTACAGCGGGCTATGTTCTTACGTGCCAGGTTCAGTATTTCGTTGTATAATCACACTGTGCACATTTTAAAACCTTTGAAGAGATGTCATTTCAGAATATGTTGAAAGTAGACATTTAACGTAGCATTTCATTAGAGAGGTTTTACTCCTTTAATTTTCAATTACTATGAACGATGCAACAATGAAAAAAGAGTCATACAAGGCAAGTTCGATTGAGAATTCTAATTGAAGACGATGAAAGAAATTGAATAAAAAAGAGAATGGAGAAAGATTGGGAAACTCAAGGCGAAATTATAGATCAACATAATATAGAACTTACGTCTAGGCGGCAAGTCTCAACTAAAGTGGTCCTAGGCTGATGATACGCAATCGAACAGGTACTCAATGCTCAATCCATTGGAACAGAAGGCTCTTTTTTAACTTCTGGTACACTTTCCATAAAAGAACCTACAAAATAGATTTATTACCAAAAATGATCTAGGTACGATCAAAGATACTTCCCTTAAAATGCGGTCAATGTTTTGAAGTGAGTGATCGTTTAGAAACGCTGTTCTCTAACCCAGTTCTTCCGTTCAGAGAAATGATGGAAGTCCGCCTAGTGGCATTATGGTCGGTACGCATTTTAAGATGTGCTTGTACTTGTTGCTTCAGGAGTTTTATATTGAACTCATGTCGGAATGGGTTTCTAAACATCTCCATTGTTATGGTCAAGAAATGTCAATTCGGCAAATTTTGTAAAACTGTAACAACAATATCTTGAAGTAATTCACTTATAAGGAACTTACGACTTTCCTTAACCACCTGGTCATTTCGTTGAAACAACGTCTCTGTAGCGACAGACTTAATATGCCCTTGGTCCCCTTCACCATGCCAGACGCCATCAGTGCGACCATCTTTAAACGCGAAGATTCCTCGCTGAAAAAGATGACGTTATAATTTTCTTATACTCATATATTACGCCTAAAGGGGGATTCCAGTAGATTTTTGTTTGAAGTTGAAGTACCTACCTATGCAAAGCTGCATAACTATTTTATTTGAATGGCTGAAACATGTGTCGGTCGTCCGAAGTTTAATTTAATCACTAAAAACTTGTAAAAATTGTATAATGGCCCTACACCAGCTCTTAACAAATCATGAGGAGGATTACACGGTTTCCCAAAAACTAATTTATAAGAATTTTTGTTTCCGTGTATACGGTAGTACTGAAAGAAAAACTCCAAGAACCAACCCCCGTTGACGAAGTACCTATATTAAACTTTTGCTATTTAAATATGTAAAAATTATTTAAACTTTTGTGTGTTTTCTAAGGCTCCTTACGGTGATACTCTGCTATTGTATTCAAGTGCTACACGAAACTTAGTTAATCTAAAGGAAAGAGGATTCTTGTTTCAGATCTCATCGATTCTAAACATTATTGTATTTTTCCTGTTACTTCTAAAACCACTAACTTTTTCCAAAAATGTTGAATTTTCTTAACTTACCATAGGTATATAACAACTAATATAATATAACTATAACGGCATTGATCTTACCTAATGTTCAGTTCCCTGATTCGGACCTCAAGTCGGTTGGTCGAACTGGAATCTGTAGCATTTTCTGGCTGCGACGTACTTCCCTTCAGATGCGACTTCCTAAACTTCTTTTGCATCTTACGTACAGCACGGCTACCACTACCACTAGCAGGAAAACTTTATTAACAATCCATTTTTAAAAAAAGATCCAAAAAACATTCTCGGGTGTGAAGCGGAAAGTGCGATTTTACTCGAAACGAAACTTTTATATGCGTATACCCAACAATAGCGCAAGGACGTTTCGTTTATTAACAAGATAAGCTCTAAATTTGTACATTACCGAGCGTTTAATAGACAAGGGTTTTATTGGGGTTAGAGAAAGAGAAAATCCTTAAATAGGAAAACCCTGTTTCAGAGGTTAGGGTGGAATCATTTGACTGCGCGGTAGGGAGATAGTTGAGGACCAATAGATGACGTTGTCCTTTTACAAGGAATATAATCTCACACTGATTGGAACAACGGAAAGATGCCCGATGATTTTTAAGTTTTCGCCACCGGATTTTGATGCGAAATACCACAAGAAAAAATTTAAAATTTACTGGTTTGCCGGCTTTTAGGGTTGTCTACAGAAACGCTGCAAATTCAGCTTGTCTTTCCCCATGAATGCTTTGTTCGCAAGGTAGTATACTGTAAATCAACACCAAATTTCGACAATTGGGCACCAGATTCAATCTAGAGCAATCAACTCATTCAGGACAATGCGAAGGACAATGTGAGAAAAGGAAAAAAGTTCGCCGTATTACAATCGTCAAAAAAACTTGAACTATTTATTTCGTTGATTGTTCCTGGGACCTTATGCATAATTAAAAGAAAAAATCGCAAAAAATTTTAAGCAAATAAATGCTCTCATTACAACATTTACAATGTAGGATCATGCCTACAATTTGTGCTCAGGTCAATATTTGTCATTAATACCTACACTATATGAGTATAATTAGTTATACAAATAACATTATGTTTACATTTCATAGCTGTAATACATTTAGAGTCAGTAAAAATAATATTGAGTTAATAAATTATAAACATTAATTATATTCATATGGTAGCTTGTAATGAATATCAATTGTTTGTCTGCAATAACATATATTTAAGTTGACTTTAGATAAAGGAGACTTCTGCGTAGTTATGAAATTGGCCTTTAATTTTGTAGTTACATGAATAAAGTATGCATTTGATGATACTTTCGATTTTGGGCTAGTGGTATACAGACGGACAAAGTGGAAAATGCGTTAAAAATAAGATGTGAAAGGCAAATTTTGCAAAGGGGATGTGTCTATGCAAGGTTAGGGAGGATGTAAAGTATATCTCACATAAGATATCCCGCACCTGATTTTGATGTGCATAAACAAACACAAGAAAAAATGAAAAGTGCAACTAAAGTTATCGAAAATTGTCTGATATATCCCAAAAACCACCCCTAAAAATAATTTGAGTAGCCACCTCCGATCACTAACTAAAATCCTAATAATTTAAGATGTAATGATTCTGTTCTTTACGAGTTCCTAGCGAGTTTATAATTTTGCGGTGTCTGTCCGTCTGTCCGTTAGCACGATATCTCGATAACGAATAAGGTAAGGAATTTATTCAAAAAAGTGCCCGCTCTGCCAAAACTAAGAATTACGTACGTGTTAGGGGCGTAATTTGATCGGTTTATATGCAAGAAAAGGTTCCGCCACCCAGAATGGCACAATCATTCATAAAAGTATTCAAAACTTACCCTTTTCACGTGGAAAATAAACAGCTTTCAATTTTCATACGAACGTAGCGCGATACAACCGCAGTTAGAGGCGACTCATTCGCCTATGAATTGTACAATAGCTACATAATCTTATGACCGGACCGGGTACATTATCCTTATCTATGTACGGTGAAAGTAATTATCGATTACTCATAATCGCCGGTAAATATGATACATTAAATCGACCGAAAAATGCCTCTTTCTTAGAGAATCTAGTTTGTAGAAGCCCAAATGAGCAGAATTTAGAAGATTGCACCACTACAACAATAGTATTTTATAACCCTTTCTTTTTTCATTGGAAATCGGATCTCATCATGGTCATAAATTTTGATGTAATCGTTCAATCCTAAAAATTCTGATCGTTTCGGATTCATCCACGGGAATAATCTCCCACAAAAAGTTATTTCTCGGTCGTTTTACGGTGAAACAACAAGTGTAGGTACATCTCGAGGTACATCGACTCTAAATTTTGAATTGACAAGCTAATGTTCCCTGTGGGGTTTTGGAACTGAAGAGGGTTTGGTAACTTAAATGTGCTTACAAAAAGTAACACAAAAACATTAATAAACCACAATAATACATTAAAAGATCCTCAGTTGTTGACAGATTTACTGTTGAAACCCGTGCGATCTTTTTGTTGGTGTTTTTGATGATGACGTGGCGCACGGAATAAAATGAACTT
This sequence comes from Photinus pyralis, assembly GCF_008802855.1. Lineage (NCBI taxonomy): Eukaryota > Metazoa > Arthropoda > Insecta > Coleoptera > Lampyridae > Photinus > Photinus pyralis. The sequence goes on from NW_022170663.1 coordinate 12,554,906, forward strand.
CAGAACAGATAAGAATACTGTTTCTATGGAAATGACGGAAGAACCCAAGCTTGTTATTTTTGGCGTCCTGTATTCAGAATTTTCCAAAGTTTTAAAATGATTAATATGGTTTCTGATACAATAGTTATATATATAGTTTACAAGTTTTGTATTATCCACAACGATCAAGGGAAGCTAGAAATCTCGTAAAATCTCAATCCCGGTATTTGCGGGATTGTTAGATGATCCCGGGGGATCTCGCAAAACAATAAATAAATTGGCAAATAAGCAATTCTGTGCGGTTAACTTCTGTATTAAAATAAATAGCTAATTATCACAATATTTAACAAAAAAGTACCTTCAGCCTAACTTAGAACTCAAAAAAACCTTACCTGTAAAGCACAAAAAGTCTTCTAAAGTGCCTCAAAAATCATAGCAAAAGTTTAACAATTGTTAAATCTCGCGGGATCCCGCTCCATTTATGTGCGGGATTAATCTCGCAAAATGCTGCGGGATCCCGGTATTTCGGGATCCCACCATCCCGGTATTGCATTCCCTAGTTCCCAGTATATAACTTTTGATTGAGAAGTCTGATCGAAAAAGTACGAATTGTTTTGGATTCTACGCACCAAAATTAATAAGAAAAAGTGTTTTCCCGAGAAATTTTTGTGTAGTCGATTTTTGGTAAAAAAGGAAGGTTATACACTGCCTTTTTTTGAGCCCCGAAAAAAAAATTGTCTCAGATCGACCCGGAAAAAAAAATTTTCTTATAGAATGTGGCCTGTAGAATCCATAATTTCAAACAGTTCCAAGATTGGGCTACTAGTTCAAAAGTTACAGCCCTTTGAATTTTCTTTTGAAATTGGTTTCTAGTAGGGAATGCAATCCCGCAGCAAAATCTCAATCCCGGTATTTGCGGGATTGTTAGATGTTAATCCCGCGGGATCCCGGTATTTGCGGGATCTCGCAAAACTTTAAATAAATTGCCAAATAAGCAATTCTGTGCGGTTAATTTCTGTATTAAAATAAATCGCTAATTATCACAATATTTAACAAAAAAGTACCTTCGGCCTAACTTAGAACTCAAAAAAACCTTACCTGTAAAGCACAAAAAGTCTTCTAAAGTGCTTCAAAAATCATAGTACATTTTTAACGAAAAAAGTTTAACAATTATTTAAAAAATAATTCGCCGTTATCAGTTTCATTAACAAAGTAAACAGAGTCGTCCCCTTGGTCGACAAATTCCTCAGTCCCGCAAATCCCGCGGGATCCCGCTTCATTTATGTGCGGGATTAATCTCACAAAAATGCTGCGGGATCCCGGTATTTCGGTATTGCATTCCCTAGTCTCTAGTTTTGATTGAGAAGTCTGATCGAAAAAGTACGAATCATTTTGGATTCTACGCACCAAAATTAATAAGAAAAAGTGTTTTCCCGAGAAATTTTGGTGCAGTCGATTTTTGGTAAAAAAGGAAGGTTATACACTGCCCTCAAAAAAAAATCTCAGATCGACCCGGAAAAAAAAATTTCTTATAGAATGTGGCCTGTAGAATCCATAATTTTAAACAGTTCCAAGATTGGGCTACAAGTTCAAAAGTTACAGCCCTTTACTTTGTAACGGAATTACCATCACGTTTTATACCATGTGATATTAAAATCAAAAACATCTTCATGTCCAGTTTTTACTAATATTTGGATTAGGAGGTATTAAAACATGTTCGTACCTAATTCGATTTAGTTACATGTAAGTACAAATTTAAATTCATTATTTGTCAAAAGTACTGGATCAAATTCACTGAGCACTGTCTGGTCTCACTGGAGTATTTAATTCTCTTTAAATAGGTAAGGTATTCATTCAAAAAAAGTGCCCGTTCCTCCAAAACAATAAGAATTACGCGTGAAACAGCCACCCATAAACATTCATAAAGGTATTCAAAACTTACCCTTTCCACGTGGAATACAAACACCTTTTACACGAACGTAGCTCATACAACCGCACTTAGTGGCGACTCATTCGCATATGAATTACGTACATATTTACATAATTTTATAACTGCAGTGTTGATAAACAGAGGCAGGTTATCGGATTACGTGGATAGGTATATTATGCTTAAGTATAATATAACGAGCGACTACATCAAACCGCGTTACTTTTTTGGAGAAATTGGTTATCTATCCATAACTTTTGATTTTAAGTTCCAATCTCGAAAATTCTGAACGTTTTGGATTTTACAGGACAAAATCTACATCAAAAAGTTTCGAAGTGCATTTTCCTTGTGTTAATGTATTTAATTCAATTCGCAATAAACTGAAAGATTTTTTTATTGATATCTTCCCAGGTATTACGGCGTTTATGGGGAAACAGTGCAAGCTTACCAAACTTATTGTGCGGATAAGTTGGTGTAATAGATTCCCCACGTCGACGAAGTGTAACAGACATTTTCTAATACCCTAATGCAGAGCTGGGTAGAGCAGCTTGAGGGCTTTGTGCTTGTAAAAGGGCTTCAAGTCCTTTCAGCACTTTCAAGACCTGAACTTTAAGCACTTTCTTGTGTTTGTAATTAGGACTTGGTAATTGAATTACTTTTCCAAAGTGCTTGGGGCTTTGCACTTCAAGGAAAATTGCTTCAAGCCTTTTTCAAAAGTGCTGTGTGCTTGTAAAAGTGCTTTCAAGCGCTTTCAGGGCTTCCATCAAGCACTGTGCTTGTCTAATAAGAACACGGTATCGCATAGATTCAGTATGCTTTAATGAGAGTTATTTAATTAAAAGTTTTGCGTAATGTGCTTGTGTTTTAATTTTACAATTTAATTTAAACTTTTTTTAAAGTTTTTGGGCAGTCTACGTAGCTGAAAAACTATAGTGACTTTCCATATATCCTTACAAGAACATGTGTACCAATTTTCAAAGCGATCGGACGTTTCTACACAAAGTTATCGTGCACACGGACAAACAGCAATGACAAAATTATAAACGATCTCAAGGATCGTTAATAAGGACTCGGGACTTCGAGCAAAAGTGTTTCAAGCGCTTTTCCTAAAAGTGCATTGTGCTTGGAAAAGTGTTCAAGTCCTTTCAGGGCTTCAAGCCCTCAAATTGTGTACAAGCCTTGTCCTAAAGTGCTTTGTGCTTGAAGTTCAAAGCCCTTTTAGAAGTAATTTGTAATTTCAAGTATTTCTGATGACCGGTAGTAATTTGTGCTTGAGTAGCGAAGCACATTGACTAAGGGCTTTGTGCTTCAAGCCCTTTCAGTAAGGGCTTTGCCCTAATGCTTTAAAGACTTAAAGTTCATAACGGAATTTAAACAAATTAATGGAACGACCCTGTATATTACTCATGACAATAGACACCGACAAAGATGGTTCGATGCGCCACATCCCTAACCGCAAATCAGCTGATATCTTTCAAACTATCTACAATCTACATATGCTCTTCCTGGTTTCTTATCATGATCCATGAAGAACTACACAACGTTATCGGTTTAATAAAAACAAATAAACTTACAAGAAACGTCGCTGTGTTAATTCTATTCCTATCGACAGTCATCTCGCTACTCTTTAGGTTCGAACTTTTGTGTCGCATGTCGAATCGGCTCTCACAAATTATTCTAGCTTTCTAGCGGGCTTATTCATTTTTGTAAATTATGTCCTGGGATTCACGGTCTGCTGGTTTTTGATACGGTACCAAGCAGAGGCGTCGTTCTGTTTACACCGACTGGCCAGCTTCTATCGAATACACCTTCTACCTCATAAATCACTACACTCGCCCTGTCCGATTTGCAAAACGGACCGATGTACACGCCACCGCACTCAGCATTTAACGCCATGGAAAAACTTGTACGTTAGTGAGGAGCTAAATGATGCTGTTGAGCATGTATGTACAAACACGAAGACGTGTCGTATACATTTGCTGCTTTCAGTTTTATAATACCATTTTGGGTAGGTTTGTGTCATCGTGGTACGGAAACGTTACAAAGGATGTGACTTTTGTTAATGAGCTGAAAGTGTCACTGCGTTTTGCCACTTCGTCGCTAGTGAATCAGATTTTATCAGTCGACTGTAGTCGAGTGATCGCTAAGAAGTTGATTCCGTGTGCGATCAAGCACGTAGACGACTACTTGTGCATGCGACAAATTGCCAATTTAAAGAAGGCGAGCTTTGATGATGTCGCCGTCGAGTATTTGGGTAAAAGACTTCATCTGGCAACTACTAATCGCAACAACGAGCTCAGTTATCTACGACAGCTCACTGCAGCCTTGCTACCTCAAGTATTACCCGTAGATTGCATGAAGTGCAAGTACGGCTGAGTATTTCTTCCCTACACAAGCTTTAATTGTGCCGTTTTAGTAATTACAAAGTTTTAATTCGCGAGATAGTAACCGGATGGGTGCTACTGCCGCTTATGGATGTCTTAGCCAGTCCGCATATGATCAACTCGCTGGTGATATTAATAGCAACTTACAAGCCGAAAGGCTCCTCTCCTTCGCACTCACAATCGAAATCCGTCGAGTTTCTGCACAGCTTTGTTAATAAAGATCAAGTGCAATCATCCTTCGCGACCGATCTAAAAAGCATTTTGAAAACCACCGATCTATTGTATGCTTTTATGCAGTTTCTAAAGCAGGAAGGTCCAGTACATGTTTTACAGTTCTGTTTAGACATCGGTAATTTGATCATAGTACGGCCACATGTGGATCTTATTTTATACTCAGACTTTAAAGTTCCAATTTGCAGTTTGTGCCCAGATTTCGGGCTTTAATGTTTAAACTCCAAATTTAATGTCTGAATTTTCGTTCAGAAGTCCAAACTCAAGACTTGATTTAATAAGCCTCAAGTCTACATTTTTTTATTGAATCAAATTAATTTTATTCCATAGTCCATAATGGCGGGTTTATACAATCATTATCACTAGTTCACTATCATTATACAAGGTGTCTTAAATTGAGTAGGATAACATGGCTGGCCATTTTTAAAAAGTTCAATTGAATAAGAAAGAGAGCTATTGAAAAAAGTTTCAAATAAAAGTTGCAAGATTCGATGGGATAAATTCAAAGGGCGTAAAAAAACTTTTTTAAAGTGGCGGTTTTCGAGATATTAAAGGAGCCATAACGGCTTAAAAATTTTTTAAAATTTTTTTCGAATACACATGCCAAAGTGACTTCAAAAACTCGACAAAAAAGTTTATTACAGTTTTTTAGTTTTTGAGAAGTTTTGATGATTGCATATAAACCCACCATTAGTATTTCGTTACATCATTCAGAAATAGCCAATAGAAACAAAGGTATATTGTTCATCGCTAATAAGTATAACTAACGAAACCATCTTCTATTGGCTTATGTCTTAGTGATTTAATGATAGTAATAATTGTATAAACCCACCCACCGTTATAGTAGTTTAGTATCATTCAGAATTAGCCAATAGAAACCAAGATTTATTGTGCGTTGCTAACCAACGAAAAACCATACCTTTGTTTCTATTGGCTATTTCTTAATGGTTACAGGATAGCGAACTAATGATAATGATTGTATAAACCCGCCATATCATACATAATTGAATTCAAACCTAAAGAGGTTTTAAGTCATTTAGAATTGAAATCATATCCATGTAATTTGAATCGAATTAAATAAGCCTCAAGCCAATATGCCATAGTCAGGCGTGTAGGCTCTTTATAAATCATGCTTATATCCATAGAAAGCATGCAATATTAACCTTCATTTGTTCATTGCCTTCTGGAAAAGAGCCTAGGGGAATTTAGAAAGCTTTGGAAAAGCATTGGAGACGGTTTAGAGGAATAAAACACTCGTTCTAGATCAGACTACGTATTTAGAGTTTAAATTCTAAATTTGGGTTTGGATTACATTAAAGAAAATCCATATGAGGCCGTCTAAGCGTTCATCCATTGACAATAACTAATTACATAAGGCGGTTTTAGAGGAATTTAACCACAAGCTGCTCATTCCGGATATGTCGAAGAAGCAGCTTGAGATCCTGCATACCGAGGCCCTTAACATTTATAAGATATACTTTGACGATAAAAGTGACGATTACATCGGCTGTGGACGAGATATCGAGTTGAAATTGTGGCAGCTACTGCAAGAGGGCGTTTACCACGTGGCCAAACTCCAAACGTCGGAGCCGCTGTATAAGGCGTACGATTTCGCGTTTAACGTTCTCGAAAAGGACTGGCTGCCCCAATTTTTTCATAGCAATGAGGTAAATGGCAACGAAAGGGGTGGTAGAGTAAAATTTCTCTTTTTAGTTCTACAGTTATTTGTGTGGGCCTAAACTAACATCGTCCTATACTAAAGTGCCACCACACGGTGCAAGGTTGGTATTACGATAAGTGCATTTTTTTACTTACAGTTTTCATTGCTTTTTTACTGCAACATTTTACTAATCAGTTTTAAAGGCTTTTCATGCTCAATCATGGATCTCCAACGAAAGTAAGGTAGGTGTATAGAGACACATAAGCTTCAAATAAAAGTAAAAATTTCATCAAAAGATTTCCCAGGAAGACCATAGGTGAAAATGCTTTATAGTAAATTTGTAATGAGCATAATCGCAATTGTACTTACATCCCTGTAGGAATAAGAAAACATTCGACTCATCCACCCAAGGAACCGTAGCCAAAATCAGTAGCGGACTGGGACGCATCAAGGGTGTTCTGAAACCAAACCAACCGGTAGAGGGCTCCATTTTTACACCCGAACTCTACTCGAATAACCCAACTACATTCGAAGAGGACATTTTTCTCTCCGACTGCGAAGGTATCTTTAGAGATCTGAGCACCTGGCGCATTTCGATACCATCAGTGGAGGTTCACCAGGTTCGACGCCTGGGGTTGATTGACACATTTGTGATAGTAAGATTGTAGCTAGGGTCCTCCAAGTCGTATTATATTTTTAACATTCACGTTCAACGAATCGATACGATTTCGGACAACGAAATCAGACACTGGATCGTTCAGCGCAAAGATCAAGATTTTCAGACGCTCAACACGAAACTGATCGAGTTCCATGGCGGAAACGAGATTTGTGGCTCGCCTCTTCCTTCGCGAAGGTGACAAAGCTATTAAAATTCGTGAAATAACTTTTCATTGCAGAGCGATGATGTCGCTGGAGACGCGCAAAGTTAAACACGAGAATTTTCTGCGGCTTCTTCTGCAAAAACCAAGTTTGCGGGGCAGCGACCTAATTCACACGTTTCTAACGACAGACCAAGACTTTACAATACTCGTCACGTCCGCAGTTCCAGTCGTAGAAGATTTGGGAAACATCTACCAATCAGTCGCGTTTAAGCTTCGCAAGGAAAAAGGACAGCACCTGGATCCATTCGTCAATAATTTCTTGGCTTCCACTAGCAAGGTCAAACAAAAGTACGTGTAAACCCTTCACCGAGTGTTTGCTGATTTTTTTATTCCGCTAGCAAAATCGAACTGGCGGAGGTGGGGGAGGAACTACAAATCATCGTACCTGACATTCCACCAAAGCCCGCGACACTTGAGAATGACACTTTCAAGGATAATTTCGGAATCCTCTACAAGAAAGTGGAAAATAGCTCGTCGTCATCGTTCAATCCAGACGGCTTTACGGAGTCTCTCTTCTATCTATGTAAAACCACCCTAAAATCACAGACAGTTTGTCATTGTAGGTGTTTTAGTGAAGCACATTTTCAAAATACGCAAAGGTATTTTGAAGCTATTCGCCGCTGTGTGTAGCGTGGCGCAGGAGGCCGTGGAGAAACTGAGTAGACACTATATCGATCGCAAGCTGCGCACCTCTCTGTCACAGTCCAATCTGCGCGATCTCGTTGTTTTATTGGAAGGTAACTAAGAGGTGTGGTCGTGGATTTTTCAAATTTACTTGTAGAAGCAATTTTTGAACCAAGTGTTCAAACGAGCAAAGACGAATTGGAGAAACGCAGACTAAGAGCGATACAGGAGTTGGATGGAATGGTACCTTACGTTGCGCAAAAGCTTTTAGGTGATAATTTCACAAACGGCCTTGCTGTTCTTTTAGAGATTTTACAAAATCCTTTATATAATAAACAGGTAATGTCCAACGATTTACTTTACCTTTGCCAATTGGATGGTTTTAGCTCGTGTACAACTTACTGGACATTGTTGTTTCGGAAATTTATCCACAAGTGAATGAAGCAAAGAGGTAGACTAATTCTACTGTATCTCTTTTAATATAAATATTAAAGCCTATGTTAATATTGTTGTATATTTCTTTCTTAGGGTTGGTTTTCTGTCTATTTTGTAAATAGTGCCAGTTTTGACTTATTAAAAAAGATACGTATTTTACCCTATTTTAGGGATAAACCTCTGTTAATTATTGTTCGTTTTTCGTTTAAATAAATTTTATTTAGAGATTAGTAAATATCGACTCGCAACGTTCCTAAAAGTATATCACTATTAAACAAAGGTAAGGATCGTAAAGGACTGTAAAACATGATAAATCAATTTGGTTAAACTGACTCATAAAATGATTGAATGTATATAAAAAAAGAACATCACAATGGCATTGGCTCTAATCCAGCAATGGCTGCATAGTAACACTGGAGAGTACAGGTGACAAAGCGAGTAATAAATTCATGATATTAAAGTCAAACAGAAAGACATACAAAACGTTCATTTAGAAGACCCCCTTCTCGTATTGCTTACGCATCGTCCGGGGCGGGCTCAAAACGGAATTCGAGGCGTATCATGGTTTCAAAAAACATTTTTCTTGCGGTGTCTGAGTTACCTACAACAAAATTTGGGAAGATTTTAACTATGTCTCGGGAACAATTTCTATTCCAGATGGTTACCTCTGGAGAACTCTTCTAGACAAAGGATTTTTTTGGAAGGTGGTTACAAAAAATAATTCTATTTGGATAAGCTTCCTAGGAAAATATTTCTAAGGTAATTTATGAAATTTTCGAAGATGGGTTTTAAGGAAATTTCCAAGAGGTAGCCAATGGTGATCAACACACTAAAGCTGCGAGCAAAAATTTTTTGTGGCAGTTCACCTGGCTAGATACAAATAATTTACGAGTGGAGGGAAGAAGTACAGCCCAATTATTAAAAAAATTATCAAAGTCCTCGTGTGAGATCGAAGGGACTTCACCGCATTTTTGTGTGGCAGATCAGTATTCTATTAGCCACTTTTGACTCAACCACGAATAAAAGATCTTGTCGAAGGATACCACATTCCCTTTGACGGTACCCACTTCCGACGTCCCGTTCACCCGCAATTCGCGTTTGAAGATTTGACTCCACCATCAGTAAAATCATGTCGGGGGCTACCACATTTCCTTTTTCGCTGCATACTTATATTACACCCACATTTTGGTGGAACTCGCTAAAAACCTTCCACAAGACAGTACTTAATTTTTGGGGGGCACTTCTCATTGCTCGAGCTTCTATTGGCGACACGAGAAAGAGAGACAGCCATTCGAGATTTACGAAATGTTAAAACGCGACAGAATTCGCAACGGAAGGTAAAAGGTGCCCGAAGTTGACTTACCTCTCGATGAAGCGCGCGCGCGCCTTGCAAAAGGTCGTCAATTTCGCCCCTAGGCCAAAAAACAAAATTCCGCCACGCAGGAGTTGTGCGCGTTTACATCTTTCCGACGACACCAATTTGAAAAGAATTGGACCAAAACTTTAGTAGAAGATAGGAAGAAACTGAAAAACCTTCACGTCAATATACTACGCTCGAGGACGACGCCCAGATGTCGCCAACCCCACATCATGTAGCCCTGTCCCCAAGTTTTACAAATTACACGGCCTTGTAGATACACGTACACCCGTTGCCTTTCTACAAGAGTTCTTGTACGCGCCCACATTTGCTGCCAGCCAGCCAAAGTGAGATTAAAAGCTACTTTTTACAAATAAATTTGCAAAAATGCGCTAAAAATGTCAAGACTGCAAAGGTAATAGAAACGGACAGGCAACGACAACATACCTAGAACTGGCCCATGCGACATGCCTTTGGATGCAAAAATCTCCAGGTACCATACGATTTTCTTTTGCTGCTACTGTGAATAAGTAATATTTTCCTAAGTATAATATCAATTACTCTATTTATTTACAATAAATTTATAAAGAAAAATTGGTATATCACAAGTAATAACATTTTTGTTTTTTATAAAAACAACAGTAAAAATTTTACTTTACAATGCTTTCTCTCTATACAAGATGATTAAAAAAATGAGCACCTATACAAAAGCATGAGATTACAACTGAGAGCAATTAATAGACATGTATACACAATTTACTTAACGTACCCCCGCACAAAAGCACTTTCATCAAATTATCTACACTCAATAATTAAATACATTCGAATATGAAGTAGCGTTTGTGTTTTAAAACAAACGAAAATAAAAACCGAAACAGTTTTGCACCGATTTATCATCCCCTCTTTGGCACATGCGACAGGGTGTCAAAATAATATCAGAAATCTAATACTGAAAATGGAGAGTATAGTGAAATGAAATTATGCAAATGCGAAAGATCTTTTATAATCACCCTGTGGTAATTACAGAGTGGCACATTAATAGTTAGCAACGCCATCTACTGTACTCTGTGAACGTGGCCATCCTGTACGTTTAGTGGGACGGAGAGAATTGAAGCACCTAATCAAAGTGCACATGAAGATCAGAGTTGTGGAGATTCTTTTTGAGCAGTTTGCATAAGCTTTTAAAAATCAGTCGACTATTTACAAAACTTGAGACGAGATTCGTTCACACACGCACATTTTTTGCTAGTTTTTAAATCGTTCGACAATTTGACTAAAAGTCGCCTTCCCCACGTTCGTGCTCACCGTCTGAATACTTTTAAATAGGCGATCCGGCGATAGATCATCGGGCAGCCGCGTTAGGAACTGCGCACCATGTAAAAAATCCATCGACATTAACTGTTCTTGATTTAAGTATAGGACACCTAAGTGTATTAATTGCGGTTAGTACGGTTCTATAGTTCGTCTCAGAAGGAGGAGGAGTTCCCTCTCATTCTGGACCAGAGCATACCTACCTAAAGCTGTGCGGAAGAGGAATTCGTCACCGTCTCTCAAAAATATATCCCACACACGGCAGGTGACATCTAGCGGCATCGCCTTGGCGAAAATTGTATAAATCCAGTCGAGCAGGTACAAGTCGGGCGTGAGTCCGGACTTTTGGAAGTGCGCGTACAATTTGGGCATGTTATGGTTGAACACCTCATTGTACGCGTTGTAGTAGGCCTGCATTTGGTTCTGATTGACGGTGAAGGCGGCAAGATGAAGCGGCCGATTTAGCAGATTGGCAAAGCATACGAACGCGTCTAAATCGTCCATGTTGAGGATTAAAATTGCGGCTATGAAAGACATTCCCTGAACGTAACCGACGTCCGGTCTGTAGCACACGTACGCGGCAAGAAGAGAGTGTAGCACCTCGGAGTACGGACCGCCCTCTTGAAATATGCAAAGGTGGGGAAATATCCTGGAGATATCCAACTGGATGACGTCCATGCTGCTTTCTTGATCGACGGATTCGGATGGCGGCTCCGGGAAGTTGTTGAGGCGATTTTGGGCGCGTTGCAGGCAGATTTCGTACAGCTGCTGTGTGAGATTTAGGTCGTTTCCGATCGCCAATCGCCAAATTTTGCCACGAACGCTCGATGGAAGACCTTGCCACCACAAATCTCTCGTCTTGCGGCTGTTATGCCTGAAAGTTAAAGCGGCCCATCAGTTTCCTCTGCTATTATTGGGACAAACTCAAAATTCCACTGTCGCCCAGGAAAGTAACCCGCCGGATAAGCAGTTTCTTTTGTTTTTTTATTATCATGGCCTACTACGGTGCATAAACGTGGAATTGATTAATGAGTGACTTTTGTGAACAATATTGAATACGGAGTTTACACACAGAACATCCCTTACAAAAATTGCGAAATAAAATAGCGATAGTTCCACATGAACAAAAAATAGTTATGGCACTTGGAAATTCGGAAAGTTCTTCGTGAACCCCCTGTATCACTAAATTCATCTTTCTCACTATCAAAGTGGCCGCGATTAATCTAAGTGAATTATTTGCAAAAAAATTAATGAAATGTCAAGATTACCTAAAAATCAAAATGTGAATACCTGTCAATGTAGGGGTTAAGAAATTACATCAAAATAACTAAAAATAAACAGGGTAAGCTATTTAAAAATATTGGTACTGTCGGATGAGCCTCAGGGAGACCTATCACTTTCCCTTTATGAGTACCGACATATAAAGTTTTGACCCTACCATCCGGCTCATATTCAATAGCACTGGTCCTTGCACTCGTAGAAACTTTTGAAGAAAGTTTCACAGGTTTTTTTACTCCTGTCTAGAAAGAGCTTAGAATGCTCTGAAAAGTCCTTTACGCGCTTTTCAGAGCAATCGCTTTTTCCAGCCCTTTACAGAGCTGACGATTCCACAATTCTGAAACTGACTTTGTAAAGTCACCGTGGAAAGCTTTTTAGTACTCTATAAAAGTGTGTAAAGCGCTTGAGTATTTTGTAGCTCTACAAACAAAGAAGTTATGGCTAAAAAACCGAAAAATGTCATTTTCAAAAGTGATCAACTTTGCATTTTTGCCTCAAAGTTTACAATGGATTTCTTATGGCAATAATTCCATGGCTGATTATAATGGAAACCAAATACATTCGTTTAATGTTTCGCATAGTCACCATTGGCCATGGAATTATTGCCATAAGAAATACAGTGCCAATCGTCAATTACCAAAAACAGCAGAAATCATATTTGGAAACTCTGCCATAATAGCTTCATCAAAGATACCTGTAATTTCTGTACATTATACAGTACAATCTTGATAATCCGGCAACAGTAATTCGGCATCCCCAGTGAAGAGAATGGCGTCCTAAGTGATGATATCTTGGTGCTAAAATGACTACAAGAAATCACTTTTGATCAAAGAAACACAATACAATTGATTACTTTTCCTAGTATGTAAAATTGCATATTTGTATTTTTTTTTATAATATGGTATTTTCATTATATGTACATACATTCATAGTAAAACTGGCCTTGTTTTCAATGACTTTCTTACTGGCGGATTCTCAAGATTGTGCTGTACATAGACCCAGGTGGCGCCCTCTCTGGGCACGGTCCTCATGAAGTGTAGGAATGCGCCAGCACAGAGACCAGGTTCTTTTTTTCCATCCACCCTACATATAAAACCTATTAAATAAAACTAAAGTGGTTTCAGTGCCGAGATCTAACCCACTCCCCGAATTTCTGTTACAAATCATACCTCAAGTATAAGTTATACAGTATAAGGTTCAGCGGCAGAGCATTATACATACATCGACTCCCAATTCGGAAGAACAACTTGAGTGAAATGCTTCGTAGCAGCCGCCAGCTGTTCCTCCTGTTGTATGAGCAACTTATGTTGCTTCTGTTTCGCGGCAGAATTCTGGGCCTCCTTCCTCTTGGCAGCGGCCACCATCGCCTTGTACTCCTCGCGGTGCCGCTGATCCTCCTCGAGAGCCTTTGCCGGTAAATTCGAAGGTCTACAAGTCAACTTCGACAAACGAACATCGAATGGCCCCAAAACTCACCTGATATGCTGTATCAAGGCAGACGAACTGGCGACGATCTGATGCTGTGGCGATGTTTCGCTCCCATTCTTGTTGAACAACCTCCATCCGTTCGGACTGTTAATGTGGTGTAATTTCCACGAGAACATGTTCCTGTTAAAAAACCCGGAAATGCCCTTCCTTTGGGGTTTGCATTCCGAATCATCGTCCGTACATCTGTCTTCCGGATCTAGTAAGCTACCGGACGGGGAGGGGTCGCTCAGACTAGAAACCGTACTGGAAAACGACCCGGCCTCCGTTCGTTTATGCTTGGTCTTTATCCCATTTTCCTCCGTGGTTGGCAGTTGAGGTTCGTTTGTGTCAGACGGCCGTAACAGGTGCAGTTGTTTTGTGACGGGGCTATATGCTAGAGATATGTTTTGGAGAGCTTCGTTTAACGTGACCTTATTGTTTGCACAGTTAATTTTATCACACGTACTGGACGCCAACTGAGTATTATGATTGTTTACGATTTCACAATTATTATCAGGTTTAACCTTGTCGTATCTCTCGGGCCAAGTTTTAAACCACACTTCGTGTGACGGCGAAGAAGGAGGACTATCCTGCTGGATTAGCAGTTTTGATTTCATATCACAGTTATTTGCAACATCTAAGTCGTTACAATTTAGTTTATTGTTAAGAGAATTAGGCATACTTCGACTATGACAATCTTGCTCGCTATTTCTGGATAGAACTCGCTGATAGAAACGATTTTTATGTCCCATCGGCGTCGATTTCAGTACATAATAACTTTCGACAAGATCCGAATTACATTTTATTAGATTAAGTGCTTCCGTACTCTCCGCTGATAACAAATCTGTTACCTCCTCCGTTCCATTGTAAATTGTATGAAGACTACTTTCGTTGTCGGAGTCAATATTTTTCATTCTCACATGAAAATCTTATTATCTAAACGTATGACTACTTAAATTCATTACTTTTAATTCCATTAATTTAAGTAAATAAAAATGTTTTGACATAACAGCCATTTTTAGTCATCCTCAGGATTGGGACATACTGTATACAAGAAGTCATTTTCTATACAAGAGTTCTTTCTACCGACACTAAAAACTTATATACAGGATGATGTATCACAAATCCAAAAAAAAAATAGAAAACTAAAAAGTTAAGAATTTTAGAGGAATTGGGCGCGTTTGTAGCCGAGACGTTCAATTACAATATTCCCATACCTATTAACAAAGCATACAAAGCCACAGGAGAGACTTGGTCAGCTTTGTCAGGAATAAATGTGTTTAGAGTGGTTCCGTAACCGCGTAATGTAATTATTCCATTTGGAACCTTTGAAAAATTTAATACAAAATGAATCAAAAATAGAGGGGAACAGTCAGTGGCGTACGTAGAAATGTACTCTGGGGGGGGGGGATTAAACAAGTTCGTGGTACATACAGTCAACCAGTGCGTACTAGAAGGGGGAGGGGGGGTGGGGGGTAAGAAATAAAAATTGGGTTGCAGGTTGCTGATGCTGGTAGTCATTTATCTATTTATTATTGTACAGGCGAATAGATTAGAACGGTATTTTATTTCTTACTGCTGATAGGCCCCTTTATTGCTTTTGCTTTAATTAGTCAACGAAAACTTTGAATAATAGGTATATTTATGGGCAAAAAACCAATTTCGACAAAAAATTCAAAGGGCTGTAACTTTTGATCTAGTAGTCCGATCTTGGAACTGTTTGGAATTATGGATTCTACAGGCCACATTCTATAAGAAAATATTTTTTTTCCAGTCGATCTGAGACAATTTTTTTCTGGGCAAAAAAAAGGCAGTGTATAACCTTCCTTTTTTACCAAAAATCGACTGCACCAAAATTTCTCGGGAAAAAACTTTTTCTGATTAATTTGGGTGCGTAGAATCCAAAACGATTCGTACTTTTTCGATTAGACGTCTCAATCAAAAGTTATGGGCAAAAAAATTCCTGTTTTTAAAATTTAAAATTCTTATTTTCGTGAAAGGCGGAGGTACCTCACCCCAGTAGCAGTACTAAGTACCTGATACTTATTTGTTATTTTGGGCATCAATGTAGCGAATTGCCGATCGATGCCGAATAGCCAAATCGTTGACTGCCAACACTGATCACTCACTGAATAGTGAATACTGAATACTACAGAATATTTAGATTTTAGTGACTTTAGACTTTAACCAAAACCAAAATTGCTCTCTATATATACCTATATATTATTGCCTTTATTTTAAAGTGGGCGGAGCGGATAGCGGAGTATTACCTAAATACCTAATACCTATGATGATAACTCAATTCTTCGGGGCCCCCCCCCCCCGTAAATACCAGAATGGAGTACATACAGTTGCTTACATTAGATTGCGAAATTTCATAATCCTTCCTCTTCTACCTTACGGTGTCGAGGTATATTGTGCGGAACGACCTCTCCATGCATCTCGATTTACCGCCAATTGTTCCGCCTCTCTCCAATTCATTCCCCGTGCAGTCAGGGCCTTTCGTACCTCCCCATTTCATGTTCTAGCAGGTCTGCCTCTGTTGCGCTTTTTATCTACCCCCATTTTCCAGATTTGTGTAACTTTTCTCTGTTCGCTGTATACAGAGCTGGGCAGTATTCGATTCTGTAAATACTTGTCAGTATTTAAATACTTTGTAATTAAATACACTTATGGAAGCAGTATTTGTATTTGTAACTCAAATACTTTAGCAAATATTTAGTATTTGAATACTTCGCAAAGTATTTGAATACTTTTAAGTTATTCAAATATTTGAGAACTATTTATAAATGTTTAGGGGAAGTTTCCATTATCACAAAATCAAATATAACTACAACTGAATAGGTACCGACCGATTCTGGAGTGAAACATTTTGACTCGACAGTTTACGTACAAACAATAGGGACCTTTCTTATATCCTTAAGACCATGTGTACCAATTTTCAAAGCGATCGTACGTTTCTAAACAAGTTATCATGCACACGGACAGACGGACGGACAAAAAAAGATCTATTTCAAAATCGCTAGGATTAATTTCAGAAAGGTGTACGTAGGTATCATGTACAGGACGTACGATCGATTTGAAAAGTGGTACACGTATAATTCTTAAGGATATAACTGATATAAAAAAGGTGCTGGTACCTGCTATATAATAATACACTTTTACTCCCCTTAAATTTGTATATAACAATAGAAATATTAAAAAGAAAGCTAACCTCAGGGAAAGGGACTACATTCAGCGCACAAAACGCTGTTCTTCCATGTAGCCCCCATACAAAGTACCTAGGTATAATTTGACATTTTTGAAGTAGTATATTGAGACTTTTATCTAGTATACTATTTTAAATTTTTAATGCATTTGAGTGACAAGTATTTGAATACTTTTTATAGTATTCGAATACCTTTGAAAGTACATTCTAAAGTATTTGAATAGGTATCTACTTATTTTTAAAAGTATTTGAATACTTTTCAAAGTATCTGTATTTAGTATTTGCTTGTGCTGGACATAAAAGTATTTAGTACTTATTCAAATACTTTTGATTTGTCTAAAGTTCCTGTAGGAACATGTAAATCGTTGTTATAGCCACCGAAAGCTCTCTTGCCAGGGAAGAAGAGAGATAATCAATCTTATTAAATTTTAGTTCAGTTAATTATTGATTTGTTGATGTTATTGATAGTTTTCTAACAGTATACGAAAATCCAGGATTGAAATCGGCAGTTTAAGGAAAATATAAACGTGAAAACCGATCCGGTTTGGTCCCACATTTCAAGACACAAAAGTGCATTGCTGGACTGCCGAATTTGGAGGTTTCATCAAATGAGTTACAGAAACCTGTGCGATTGAACTAGGCTTTATCTAAAAAAAAACGTGTAATTAATTTAAAAAAAGTGCATTCTTTAAGAATATGAAATAAAAACTAGTGATTACTATTTTAAAAAATTTTCTCCCCTTGACAATGCAGAGGTACGTCACGACCCCAAATTTAAAGTACGTAGATTGGTATAGTTTTTTTTTAAATTTTGGATACGATAAAAAACTTCTTTAAAAAATGTTGTTTTGTGTTAAGACAGCATTTTCACCCTGTGGAGTAGGATGGTACCAGATCACTCACTCACCACATGTGAACGAAAAAAAAATGTAAAGGGGAAGATACTAAATGGCGAAAGTTATAGCGTGAAGGGGATGACGGCAGCATGGAGGAATCTGGTGTGCAAATGAATTATGCTAATGAAGGAACGTGGAGGTAGGGTGGAATCGACTAAAAGAAAAAGTGTGTGTTAAAGGGTGAAAGTCTACTCAACGTAATGAAAGAAAAGACGGAAACGTGAACGAATAGCGAAGGGTGCATGAAGCAATGGCAAAGTTGTACGAAGGAAAGAGGCGTGATATGGAAATTGAGGAGATGCGAAAAACACGTGAGTAAGATATGAAGGATATAGGTAAGTAGGTGTAAGAGAACATGAAGAAAAGAATGTATGCAATAAACATTTACACTATTTGTTCCAAGTAATAAAAGTGCACAGCATTTTCCTCTTGAGAGAAGTTATTTTTTCTTAGGGTTTCTGTGAAAGAGTTTTCCTGGAATAACTTTACGAAGACCTGTATGAAAAGTCTTCTTTAGGCAAATGATTTGGGTGCAAATTTCCTGTAGATATCTGAGAAGAATATGGAGGCTCCATGGGCGAACATTGAGGATTTGGATGCCACTGATAATTCCTAGATCAAATATCTTGGGATCATTTTCTGAATGTAAATATTTCGAAAGCGCATATATTTGCGGTTCCATAGGGTAGATTATGTGCAAAGTGAAGGATAAACGTGCACCAATAATTTATTTTACAGTCTACAATAGATTAGTTACCAATTTGCTAAGCAAACATTACCTTCTCGGGTCAAGTTCTTCGATCTCGTAAACAGAATGAGTACTCTCAGCACCCCGCGGCATCTCTATCTCAATTAGCTCATAAGTGCCATAATTCGATATGTCTGATTCTGATTGGGCCAGAGAGGGAGACGTCAGCCGTTGCGTTTCCATCATGACAGTATCGAGCCATCTTCTCCAATAACTAGCGGTGTTCATTGCCTCCGCCAACTGCTGAGAGATATCATGGGCCACGGCGATATTCACGATTAAATTATCTTCCAAACACTTTGGACAGCAAGTAATCCGTTTACCGTGGAAATTTTGTATGATCTTGTCCGTTAAGTCTTTAACGTGCATGCTGTACTGACGCCAGGATACGGTCATGTTTTCCACTTTTTTGACAAACGCTTTCCAGTCTTCTTGGTAGAACATTATAGGCTGCCCATTTGAGTCTAAGACTTCGCCTTTTAAAATACGAGCAGTCGTTCGAATCTCTGAAATTATGTCACTCAACCACTTGCTCCAGGTTTGCGCATTACTGGCAACCTCCAGCAGCCAGACTGCCCATACCTTAAGGGTCAAGCAGCATATCGTATCTGGCGCATGCTCGAATACCTTCGACGGTTTGTGTTTGGGAATTACTAGCGGAATATCAGTTTTTACCCCCATAATTTCCACCACTTGATCGGCTGGTACAATTTCCAATGTTGGTCCTTTTTCGCTTGCGGCAGACGATTTTTTATCGACCATGCCCACACCTTTCTCTGACAGTCCTCCGTCTTCATACGATTTACTCTCTCCGGCCCAAGCTTGAGGGTCACTAATCTCACTGAAGTCTGAAGTTAAATCGTTATCCGTATCCGACGTCTTTTCGCCGTAAAGCGGAGGAACATTCGCTCCACTGAGCTCGGATTCCTCGCCCGCCATTGAAAGCGATATCTTGTCTTGGTGTAGGGCCGACGATCCCGTCTTTGTGTCGTCCGAACCTGCGCTCGTCTTCTCCGCACTTCGTTCGGCTGCACTACCATCCGCGCCAAATTTACCACGTTCCTCGCCAAGGCACTCCGAAATCACATCCGCCTTGCTGCGGATTTTCTTAATCATCCTGTCGCCAACCTTTTCGGGTTCACTCGCCTTCGCCCATTCAATAATCGCATTCTCCACGACCTCCTGCTTTGCACGTTTCTGCTCCCTCTTCTCCTCATTGTGCAAGCTCTCAATTTTTTCGTAAACATCTCGATACGTCACCCCAGGTAAGTTAGCTTGATCGATCGGCTCATTAAAGTCCACCCCTGAGTTTTCCAATATGCTGAGCAATTCCGCAGATAAATTCTCGAAGTCTTCAGTTTTACCGATCTCCGTTTCATCCTCGCCCGCGGTTTTGTCACCTTCATCGTACGATTCGCCGCCCCCAAGACTGTATGCTTCAATTTCGCTTGTGTCCCCGGCCTCGCTTTGATCGAGCGTCGCTTTTGTTATTGAAGGAAGATCGGCAAAGTCGGGCAGTGGAGGTAGTGGCGGTAATTTAAATCGTTTCCAAGAATCTTCCCCTTCGCCCTCGCCTTCGCCTACGTAAAGCATACTTTCAAATGAATCCTTTGGGGCAATTTCCTCGAGGGAGTCGACATATTGAACATCGATGTAACGCGCAACTGAATCCATCCACACTGACAGTTGGTCGACCACATCTACGATGCTTCTTTGGCCCAGATTGGCAGAATTCCTCATTGGTTTACGTTTGAGATGGCGCTGATTGACTAGTTGATTCACGATTACGTCCGAAATTAGGGTTTGTTTATAACTTAGAGTCACCAGAGGATCATGCTCGAGGAATGACACCATAAGATCAGCGGTCAGTTCAATTTCATCCTTGAGCCACTTTTCGTTGCTCCCCCGCTTCTTCTTTTTCTTACGTTTTCGCTCTAGTGCTCTTTTTTGCTTTTTCTTTTTACGATCTAATTCCTTGAAACAGCAACGCGCGTACGTCGGGTCTAAAGTGTGGTCAGTTCGTAATAGTGCATCAAGTCTCTCAATTACCTCAGCGGGTAACTGGTGCCAATAATCGTTCCAGGTGTTGTAAACGCGAGTTTTAGTTGGTCTAGCTAATTCAATGAGTCTAGCCGAGCACTTTTGCGGTTTCAACTTTTTTCGCAATGCGACAATGGGGTTCGGCTCAGGCTGGGAGACGTAACGATGGGGTGTCGCCAGGTAATTAATGTACTGCTTCTTCGTGAAACCCGCACGGTCTCTTTTGAGCGATTTACTTACTGGGCCAAAGCGAAGGGATTTTGGGGGACCGCTCGAATAGGTTTGTCTCTTTAGCAGTTCCAGTTCGTTGATCTGCTTTGTTACCTGATACTTGTGCCACATTGCTTGCAAATTTATCGGAGACTTTTTTGGCCAAAGTGCAACGGTGCGAATTTTACTTTTTTCCTGACGATAATTTAAACCCCACTGGATTTCTTCTTCAAGGTCCCCATTATCTACGCATATATCCATTTTGTTAACTATAATTTCTTGCTGAACTAAAATGTCACTGTCCTGTCGAAATTTTAAGGTGTGTCAGTGACGTTTGGAAGTTTTACACAAAATTTTTCGTTTTCTTCAATAAAATGAGTGGGAATGATATAGACGAGGAAATTCAATGGGGTTTACATTACCGTCAAGACAAGAAAAGAAATGTTAAAGGTTTCGTCGTGCCTAAAAAATCTCCGTTGAATGTGAAAGATCTGTGGCAAAGATACCAAGTAACCAAAAACATTCAAGATTTGCAATCAATCAAGAAACGCGCCTCGATAAAAATTCCACCGAACAGTTTTCGTACTCCACCAAAGAATAAAGTGGGTCTTCTAAGCCGGGCGACCTTTACAAGACGACAGTACTTCAATTACCTTGCGACACCTTCGACGTTTCGCGTGGACGAGGAGCCTGACCCAATAACTGTATTGAAGAAGAAGCTGAGACCGAAGAAGTGTTCAGCCAGGTTGGTCGAACTGGCAAGACCGCGCAAGGTGCGTGTTTATGGAACGTGGACAGACTTCTGGCCTCAACTTTCCGGAGAGGCAATCGAGCGACTCGGAGGTTTACTGCAGACGGATCGGACTTTGGATCCGACATTCGCAAGGTGCTGTTTCTCCGACATGGATCGAAAACGAAAAAAGGAAAACCGAAAGCAAAAGCGCAAACAGAAGAAAACGCGAAAACGCAGAAAGCGAGAGGATGTAAAGTGGATCAAACTGCAAACAAGCACAACCGCTGACCTTTTGGTGTCTTTCTTGCGTGACAGCGTGCCGAAGGACATAAGCTACAAGCAGATGCTGCTCTCTGACACGATTCTCGAGCAGCTAAAGGAACGTCAGCATCTGAAATCTAAGCCCTTGAGGAATTCCAAAAATGTCTACCAGCGGAGCATCTACGAGATCGTGGATCAGATTGCACTGTGGATTGACAACGTTGCGCGTTACGTGGATGCCCAGTATACCGATTCGGTTGAAGAAATTACCAACAAAACCTCGTTTGAAACTTCATCGGCGCTGGACGAAGAACAGGAGGAAGAAGGAAGCACGGTGCAGAGGTTCGTATTGCCACCGATACCTTCCTTCCCAAACTCTCCAGTTAGTAATTTTGCGAGTCCATTTGAATCCGGAATTGAGGAGTGATGTGATCGTTTCTTTCCCAACTGTAACAGTATAGTAAATAAAATTTTATCACTTTATTTTATGCCTCATTTTCCAGCTCGTCTAATATAATCAGTTTTATGCATAGAAAAAACGAGGTTTTAGAGAGAATGCCCTCTCCAGTCATTCCGATTTAAAAGGGTTAGAAAGACCGCGATTAAAATTTTGAGCTCAAAAATTATCAATCTGCATTTTCTGGACTTGAGTGTGCAACATCTGAAACCCAATTGATCCAAGTTCAGAAAAGCGGATGTTACCGCAATCCCTATTGGTCCAGTTTTGTTTTATACTCCCTCCTCCACCCCCGCGACTAAGTTAATTGAGGCATGCTACATATCTGTTTTGATGAGTCAATTACTAGTTATTTTTTAATAATTACACATAATTAAAGGTTGGCAAATGAAATTAAAACAGTAATTATTAATAAACAATTCAAAAATTGTTAATACAAAGTTATTTAATGAAAGAATCAAATGCAAAGGTAAGTATGCGAGACAAATCAATAATCGACAAAACATTGTAAGTTTAAATGCTCCAAAAATGTATGTTGTTGATGCTATCCCAAATAACTACCTACATGGCAAATACATAGTACGTACGTACAGCGCTAGATTTACGGACATACATTTTACGTACACTTACGGTTCATATACGTACATGATACGTTAATTAAAATTCTTAGTAACTCAAAAAACCTTTTAAAAAACGCAAAATTATAGTATAGCCGATAAAATTGGATCGATACCTCAACCTTTATTCCATCCCACATCCGTTGCACCATTGCATAGTTGGAAATTGACAGAGAAACTGTCACTTTGGATCTTGAATGAACGTATTATTTGAATGTTCGTCTAAATTAATTCAAAAAGGCTACTTTTGATAGGATAGGGTACTGGATTTAGGTATGAAGAATGCCTTTAACCTTCCTGGTTCCGGGCGATTTTCAATACTCCTGGTACCGCGTGGGGTGATTTCTCACCCCAACTTTTTTTTTTTAATTTTCCGATTCTAAATATTCTTGAGAAGCAAACTGTGAACGGATTATTGTTACCTAATTGGTAATTTTTGACACAGTATAGCTCATTTGGGCAGTTTAATAAAACACGAAAATCTATTACTGAAGAATCAGCACAATGTTTTCCCACATCTTGGTTAGGCTAATGATACTAATTATCCCATTTCATAGGGAATAGCGAATTAAAATTTGTAATAGGTACCTATAATCGCCTTTTGGCTGACTTCATTCTATTTGTAATACAAACACATGAGAGTAATTATAATATTAGGAGAAGTCTGCAAATATGTGAAACCGTAATGGTTACTTTCTTCCAAAACAAAACACAAAATTGGCTCTCACAAATTCCTGACTTTTTCAACCAATATATGTTAAATGCCGTACTCAAAAATAAAGTAATGTAACATTTGGTTATAGAAACAAATCATACCAAAAGATATTTGAAAACTTAACCACACACACACAGTGTCAGGTAGGTACACATCGCACCACGTGGGGTGAGTTCACCCCGTTAGCCCATCACGGCAAATTTTGAAATGAATCTGAAATTCCGTAAACTGTTTTCGGCCATTTTTGAAATGAATAGGTACCTTACACTACAAAGAACAAAGTAATGAAACATAAGCAAGATCAAACGGCTATATATCAAAAAATACAAACAAAGAAGTTCAAGCTAGGGTGAGAATTCACCCCACTCCGGGCTAAGGAGGTATTAACTGAGATTTACATTAAATACACAATAAAGTAAAAAAGAGACTTTGTAACTAGACATAAAAGAACGGTTCTCAATTTTAAAGCGCCATGCGTGCAAAAGTCTAGAACGAGAATATGCTCCCACCGAAAAATAAGCTGAATCCTTACTAAGAGATCAGCTTGTGAAACTTTTTCAAAGAACACTTCAGAAAAATCACACTAGGACTCTTGACAATCCTGCAGAAATTACCTCACATTTTTTAAAAGAGCTCTAAAAAAGCTCAAGAGGTCTCTGAAGAATTTAAAAATGTATATGCTATCCGTGATTAAAATCCCAAGAATTTCTTAAGAAAACAAAAGAACCTACGCCCAGAGGGGCCCAAACTCTTTCTTTTTTACTTTGTTGGTTCCTAAAGGCCTAAAGAAATGTCAGAGAATGAATGACCATTTTAAAATTATAGGCACCGGATTTCCTATACATTATAATTTTGTGTCATTCCGGTTTACTTTATGAAGGGAAAATGACACTTTTTTAATCTGGTGCGTAGAATCCGGAATAGCCATACTCTAAACTTGACTCTTGAAGCTACTTTTCTCAGGAACCATAAATCGCACATAGTTCATAATTGCATATTACACGCCCTTAAGTAAATTTTACCACAGATGCAAATATACTATTTAAATCTGTGATTTTACGAGATTTAAGAAGATTTTGAAAAGATTCTCCCACAACTCCTGATGTTTCTAAGAAGTATGTAGAACAATTCTATAGGATCTTGGTGAATTTGAAGATTTTGGAGATTTAGGTATACCATTTGGTGGCAGGCACTTCTCTTCCCACGAGTGCCAAGAGACCATAATTTTTCCACGACATATGCTAGTCCATAACTTTTGATTGAGACGTCCGATCGAAAAAGTACGAATTGTTTTGGATTCTACGCACCAAAATTAATAAGAAAAAGTGTTTTCCCGAGAAATTTTGGTGCAGTCGATTTTTGGTAAAAAAGGAAGGTTATACACTGCCTTTTTTTGAGCCCCGAAAAAAAAATTGTCTCAGATCGACCCGGAAAAAAAAATTTCTTATAGAATGTGGCCTGTAGAATCCATAATTTCAAACAGTTCCAAGATTGGGCTACTAGATCAAAAGTTACAGCCCTTTTTTTGAATTTTCTTTCGAAATTGGTTTTTAGTCCATAACTTTTGATTGAGAAGTCTAATCGAAAAAGTACGAATTGTTTTGGATTCTACGCACCAAAATTAATACGAAAAAGTGTTTTCCCGAGAAATTTTGGTGCAGTCGATTTTTGGTAAAAAAGGAAGGTTATTCTGCCTTTTTTTGAGGCCCGACAAAAAAATTGTCTCAGATCGACCGGAAAAAAATTTGCTTATAGAATGTGGCCTGTATAATCCATAATTTCAAACAGTTCCAAGATTGGGCTTCTAGTTCAAAAGTTACACCCCTTTGAATTTTCTTTCGAAATTGGTTTCTAGTCAGGGGCGGGCCAGGTGGAATTGCATAGGTTACGGGCCATTAAAGTATTAGTGTAGTAATGAAGGTGGCGGGGGTAGCTCTGCGGTGCACCACAAAAACATTTTTTGCTTCATTTTAAGGTACTCCTTTTTCGGAAATCAATTACAATACAGTTTTTTTTTAAATTGCAGCTGATAATTAAAAGTAACAAAATATACAATCCAAACGAGGCGCGTCGCCTATCATTGTATTTCAGCACTTTCATGCTACGACAAAAAATGATAAATTCATTGTAAAACACTTCAATTAAAACAGAATTTTTTAATTTTTTAACAACCTAACATCAACCTCAATTAGAGAAACGTGTTAATAATTTATTAATAGTGCAAGAAACTAAATACAGCACATACTTATAAATTTCCAACGGGCCATTATGACATACAGGCCAGGTGGCAATCGCCCCCCCCCCCCGGGGCCAGTCCGCCCCTGGACAGATCTACCCATTACTTATTCATTGTGACGCAAAACTATCCACAATTACAAAATTAATGTTTCGGCCAAAGTCAAACAGCCGTGACCTATACGAAAATATCTGCATAAAACAGGTAATAATTATAAATAATAAAGTCGTAACAAAAAACTGAACTGCCTTAATTTTTTAAACAAGTTATCATTGTTATATTCATTACAGTTCTCATAAATTTTAATTGTAAATACCACAACATTGATTAGTATGAAAGAATGTGGAAGAATGGAAATCTACCTATAAGTGTATGGAGGATATTTTTAGGAGTGGTGCATCTATATTGCAGTGGTATTATAATGCTACTGATGGCTAAAAGGGGATCACACAGGTGTAGATCGAGTGTTTATTATTAAACGACCACGTGCTGTTTACGATGTATAGCGACAAAGTAAAGAAATTCAAATATTCACATTTAATTATAATAGATCAAGATCAAAATTTATATGCTACGGAGGACTGATTGTCATAAATGCTCTTTTTAAATGTAAAATCATGCTCTTATGCAAAGATGCCACACATATTAATGACCAAAGTTTCGATCTACTTTCGCTAATTATTAATGTGAAAAGCCAACGCGTTTCTGGGATTAAAGAAGGCCGAACAATGTGGGCGCTAATATCTGTGTGTATTCAACCCCTTGTACAATTTATAGATTGAAACGTAAATAAGGAAAATTAAGAGTTCAGGGAAATGCTCAAAAAGAAAAGCAATAAATTCCCTAACTATTAACATTTAAAACCTGTCACCATAATTTAAATGTTAATAGTTAGGGAATTTATTGCGTCTTCAAGTTACCTAAGTAAGTAAATTAATTACATCTTTGTAAAGTTAATTTGTTATTGTTCTTACAGTTTATCTACTCTGATGAAGGACTAATTTAGTCCGAAATATTAGTACGTAAAAATGAGTTAAACCATACAATGCAGTTTTGATCTTTAACCAGGAAAAAAAATCAACAAATTTAAAATCAGCTAGCAAGATCGAAAAAGTCTTCTTGGTGCGTTAATTACAGATTTTCACGTTTGTTGGTTGAATTATTATTATTATGGCGCCTCATTCAAAGTAAAAATAGGACATATTTTTTGCCCTTTCCAATTTTCCAGTCGAAAACTTTTAGAATTGCTACTATTGTACTGAGTCCAGAGATGTCAAATTTCAGTGAAATCAGAATTTTATTTTGCAAACCACCCTCCCTGCGCCATGTAAATTCCCAATCCGCCCTTGGCATGGTCCAACCTCCTCCTATGGTAAAATAGTTCGTTTTCGAGTCACCAACCACCCCTTTGTCTTTTGGACATTAAACTGCCGTATTTGGTATACTCCGTAAAATATGTCATTCTCGAGGCATGTCAACAAGTAACCATACGTTTATGGTCATGCAACCAATTTTGCGGAACGCGAAGACGCATCTATCAGGCACATCTCATACACGTGAACTACTCATTTCCATAATGCAAATTCTGCAATTATAAGTGATCGCCTAAGAGCCAAGCTCAAAATTTTAAAAGACTAGGACAAGTGTGTGAAAGTCATATGCATTCCACTATCTACCAAACGGCTCAGTATATTCATTGAGAATGTAATGATATTCTTTGTGGATGTAACCTTGTCCAAACGCACATAAATTTCTTTGCGGAGATGCACATAAAAGGTTCGCAATCTCACAACATTACCATTGCGATTAAGAATTTGAAACATGTCACTTGCTCTTATTGTAAGTATCGTCTGTCGCTGTAACCACCTTTAATTTTCCACAAATTAGATTTTGGCCAGTTTCTGGGCGTCTGGATTTCAGGCGTCGCCGATAATTCTCAACGTTCCCGTGTTTTACACTCCGTTTCCATTCCATTACCACAGCAGTGCCTTGAAGATGGCTTACGATGCGAATCTAGAAGCACTGAAGCGACTTGAAGAAGCCCAGTCGGCGAAAATAGAGACGTTGGATGAAAAAATAGAAGGTGAGTGCTCCCATTTCTTCGTACAGAATTCTTTAGCGAGTTTTAGCCACGGAAGAGCAAGCAGGCGACGGTAGTTACAAGCCTGATAACTCAGGTGACTACGCCCCCGACGATTCGGGAGCATATTCGCCGGATAACTCGGGGGTTTACAATCCAGAAGCGAGCGAGTTGGATGAATCGGCAGCTCCAGAAGAAGTCAAGGTGGACAAGACCGTCGTCCACGCATCCACTGGCAATGCGTTGCTACCAGACGCCCTGTACTCCTTCGGTTACAAATTAGAGGATCAATCGCGCGACGAGTCGGCCAATGCCATGGGTCATGTCATCGGAAGCTACTCGTTTACCAATTTCGCCGGTAATCACGATTTGCACTACGAAGCCGGGCCGGGCATCGGATTTTTACCAACGTCGGGCTCACTGTCAAAACCGAACGGTCTTGTAGTTCATTAAATGTTTAATAAACTACCTACTTCCTGCTTTATGCGTACTACCTTCACCCGCGCGATTTACAATGCAAACCAGAAATATTTAAAACAACAGAAAACGATGCTTAATTGTATAATAAAAACGATCAAGGTTAATATCCAGAACAAGCTTTTGAAAAAATCGCCCGCCTAAGCTTGAAAAAGGTTGCGTCTGAAAGACAACACCTAAAATACCTGCGACGTCCCCATATTAAGAAATTCTTTTGTTTGTAATGATCTTGATGTAGCAGTTCCAGTATGCATATGTAACCTTGCAGAGAAAACGTGTGCACTTAGGAGATCTTAAATACGGCGGCGGTGGCTATTATTGTTTGTGGTGCTCTTGTTATTGATCTGTGAAGATGTTCTCGTCTCTTACTGTAAGTACTACCTTTAGGCATGTTTAAGTGTTGCAAATTTGCTACAGGCGGTGGCATGTCTGTGCGTGGCGTACTCCGTTTCATCGCCACTACCTCAACACCCTGTGGTGATAGCGCATCACGGCCTTCCATACTTTTATCACACCGGAATTGTTCCAGTCGTGCACGACGCTAGCAAGCTTACCCTGAAAGCAACAGAAGATGCCCCCAAAGCCGACCTAAAAGCTGAAAAGCAAGAGGAGACAACCGAAAGTAAGTGTTTTTACCCACCCACCCCCTTTGATTGTCACGATTTTCACACAGGCACAACTCCGGAGGCACCGGCTGAACCGGCTGCACCAACTGAAGCTCAATCGGATGACGGGAGTTATAAGGAGGACAAAACCGGAGATTACGTTCCGGACAACGCGGGAGACTACGTCCATGATAATTCGGGAGATTACAAACCCGAAAGTGAGCTTGGAGAGTTAAAGCTCCATAGGGGAACAGTTGTGTTTGCCGGAAACCCTTTTATACCATCGCCCTTCTATCCGTTCCCTTATTACTTTTAGAAATTAGGATAAGTTATGCTTCCATATAGATCAATGAAGTAAAAATATGGGGTGTTATATTTTTTGATCTTATTTAGACAGACAGACGAACAGGCACACCACTTTGCATGTATACGTGAATATTAAAAATGAAGAATATAGGGAATATTAAGGACAGTGTTCTGCTGGCTTATAGTTCAAAGACGCGGTGTGGTCGAGAGAGCTTGTTCTTCCCCAATAGTTCATAATTACGGTAGAATTGAATTTATCCCGTACATATAGACCACTCTGTGTGTCTGATACAGCAGTAAAATAACAAATCGTTCAGCTTCCCCATGAAGATACCTTGCAAGATCCAGCTATAAACATTGTCTAAGTACTTCCACCCTTTATGAACAAGAAACATTTGTAACTTGCTGTTACAAAGAATGACCAATTGGAACTTCCCACCGCTGTAAAATTTTATTATGTACGACAAAAATCTAGAAGGATTTGGAAGAACCTAAAAACTCTGGCGAGAGACTATCATATTATAAAAGACAGTAAAAAGCTCTGGAAGGGCCTCAGAGAACAGCTTTAGATGGGACTCTTTATCTGCCTCCCAATCGGATTAGATATCTTACTCGCTTTTTGGTATAGTCTTTACAAAAAGCGATTTTTAGTAAAAAGTTCCACTTCAAGAACCACGTTTGAAAATGAGTTATAATTTGATCCCTTTCCACACAATTAGATGTATTTGAGCATCTTTTAAGTTAATTTTGTAGACACTCATTGATTAGGGGAGGCTTGAGACTCTGAGCTTGTCGCTTAATTGGACTCAAAAGCTGATTAGAAAGCTTTCATCACAATTTCCTTTCAAGAGCTTTCAAGTCTCGTGTTACTCTAAAAATGGCAAACGGTGCACTACAAAATCTTAAGTAATGGCTAAGGAGAGAACACCGTAGGTGCTTTCCAAAGTATCATATACCTAACCTTTACCTAGCTATCTTCTCCCATAGCATTTAAGTTCTTGCTCGTTTTTCCATACTATTCTAGGCTAATCTAGCAATGAAAAACTAGATCGCTCTGGAATGAACCTATACTCGTATAACATTTTGGAAAAATCATATCTTTTTTTTAAATTACTCGAGGCCCCTAAGAGAAGATCCGTGGACAAATCTGTGACCATTTTTGGATTCTACGCAACCATTTTAAGATGTAATTTTCGTGCCAGTTTGAGAAAATCTCCGAACTTTCACTTTTTCCGTGAAACACTTAAGTTCCTTTACTCCAGGCGAATTAACCACTTTTTTTGTTGGCTACTGGACTCCTGCAGATGTGCAAAACACGTTCAAGACCAGAAACCAGTGGGCCGGTATCTTATCTGGGCTCCGTAATTCTATCCCTTATAATTACTGCAGCTACTTTCTGTGAAATTATTTAAATGCATGCATCATGCACTTATCATTTATTTATCAAAAGTCTTCAAATTTTAGTGGCTCTTCAAAGATAATCTTATCAACTAATCAGTGGAAGTCGTACACCTTAAAATACCGGGAAGGCGATCTGATGCATCCATTTGGTTGTATCCGAACTGCACTAACATAGCATTTCAGACAATGGGTGAGTCAAAAAAGTATCCGCAATATGTAGCTGCGTTCACTGGTAAGTGTCCCACAGATCCATAAACATACATTCAATATTTGTGATTGTTTACCATCATAATTAGTCCATAGTTAGAATGAATGTACGTAAACGAGTGCGAAACTAAATGGTAAATATTGAATTTCAGCATGCATGGGAGCTCTAGCAATGGGTACCGTGATGGGTTGGACTGCAAATATTTCCGAAGATATGAAGCAGTACACCTTTAATGGAATTGATATTGATGACGATAGTGTTGGATGGATTGGGTCGTTTGCAACTCTAGGAAATGCAGCATCTTGTATACCAATAGCGCTCTTCTGCAATATTGTTGGAAGAAAACGGGCAATGATTTGCCTTACTCTACCTTTTATGGTTGGATGGTTCCTTATTATATTCGCGAAGTGGCTGTGGATGATGTACTTGGGACGGTTTTTGACGGGATTTGCAGGAGGGGCCTTTTGCGTTGCTGCACCGATCTACATAAGCGAAAGTACCGAGAAAACTATACGAGGAGCTTTGGCTAGTTACTTTGAACTGATGCTTACTATAGGAATTTTGATAGCGTACATTTTTTCAATGTTCCTTGAGATGAAAGTTTACACAATTACTATGGCTATGTTTCCCATGCTGTTTGCAATTGCGTTCGCCTTCCAGCCAGAAAGTCCCATTTTCTACCTCCGACAAAACGACCTGGAAAATGCTAAGAATTCCCTGATTCGTTTGCGAGGAAAGTATTATGACGTGGAAAAGGAATTGGAAGGTCTGAAACTTGACCTGGGAGAACAACTGCAGAAGAAGGTGCCATTTTGTGTATCAATTAAAAAGAAAGCAGCGAAGAAAGCTATCTTCATCAGTTTGGCAATGATGATACTTCAACAAGTCAGCGGTATAAACGCGGTAGTTTTCTACACGGCGGCCATATTCGACTCAACGGGTGTTCACATCGACTCAAAAGTGTCGACATTAATTCTGGGAGTTCTCCAACCGATCGCCACTTTTCTATCCACATTCGTCGTTGACCTATTAGGCCGTAGGATATTGCTTATCACTTCAAATCTCGGAGTCGGAATCTCAGTAGCAGTTTTAGCCGTATTTTTTACGTTGCAAAACGCAAACGTCATTGACGGAGAGACATTGCACATAGTGGGATTTGTGCCTCTCGTTTCGCTTTGCGTGTATTGTGTCACATACTCATTCGGGATGGGCCCGTTATCATGGGTGCTTGCAGCCGAGTTATTTCCCCCGGAAATTAATAGTATCGGAAGTGCTTTGGCGGGAAGTACCAGTTCGATTTGTGCCTTTCTAGTGACGAAGTTCTATTTCAATTTGCAGTCCTCGATTGGAGGTGACGGTACGTTCTATATATTTGCCGCTATGGCGTTCCTGGCAGTATTTTTTGTGTACTTTTTTGTACCGGAAACAAAAGGGAAAACCCTTGCTGAGATACAAGATGTTCTTAACGAAAAGACTGATGGTAAATGGTGCAAGTACCAGAATAGTGGTGTTAGTTAGAAATTATTATATTGTCAATAAAGTACTTCGTGATAAATGTGATATACCTTATGTAGTTATTAGAATCTAAGTTGTCAGTTGTCAATGTTATTGTTCTTATAGTATTTGTATGTAAAAATTTAAATTTAAATCAAATTAAAAAATGTATTTTATATTAAAATCATATACTAGATAATAATGAAATAAAAAATATAAATCAACGGGATCCATCAATTGAAGAGGTAGTTTCCAGAAAATCTCCACATTACACATTACATCCTTGCTGTTAAACGGAAAAAGTGTTACCGTTTCTTCCATGAAAAATCAAACAAGACAACTTTTGCAACAAACTCAAAAGCAAGCCCTTATAAAAATGAACCACACTTAGATCGCCTTTACGTTTTTTCGTTAGTCTTTTAAATTTCATGAAAGTCAAAACAAAAGTTATTTAAGGTCAAAAAGGGTTCCAAATACGTTTGACCCTCATTTTTCAGACATTGCAGCGATTCTTTATGGACAGGAAACGGGATTGACCGGCTCCCAGTGAAACAATCCGGGGCGAATGCAAACCCGTACAGGGCGGGCACCAGACAGGCACAAATCCTACCAAAATGAAACTAAAAATAAAACAAAAATGAATGACCATACGACTATGCAAAGCTCCGGCACTAGGGGGTTCTGACTTCTTATCTGAATAGCAACAATATATTATGATCTTTTAATTTCAATAACAAACTATTAAAGTAACCAATTCCGTATCTGAGTAGGTAATATCAACACTATAACACTAAAGTACAAAGCAATATTTAAGGGAACCAATACAGTAACGGAATTAGCTTTGGAACATAATCAATAAATGCAATAGTAAATCTTTAACGAGTAATAAATATGGACAATAGGTCCACCAGCGGAATACCCGCTACAATAAATACCTGCCCCACTTTACAATAAGGGCATGAAGATGAGCAAAGAATGTACGCTTAAAGTAATATTGGATGACCAACGGTCATTAACGACCAAGGCACATTTTACCTAAATAATGTTGCCACATTTAGGTTTCTCAAAAGGGAGACTCGAACCTAGGCAACTCGAAGGAGTTAATATTGCGGTCCCGGGCGATGGGAAGGATGACCCATCAACTGCCCAATTTGAGGTATCTGAATAGATCAGCTACTAGATTGTCGAATACTCAAGTGTTTAACGATAACTGTTTCGGTGCAGATTAGATACTCGGGAAAGGAAGTAAAATAGGAAAATCAAAGATCTACCTATTCTGATAAGTGATAAGATATTGTAACGTTATGACGTTAATCGTAAGATGTCGTTTGGGTTTAAAATTATACCTATACTTGAAATTTAGTTTTGCTATCAACAATTCGAAAACGCATTCGTCTTCGTACGCTTGGTGCGGATAAAGATTTGCAATTTATTTAATTGCGCTTAAGAAAATTTTATTCAAATCGAATTGTATTGAAAATTCCTATTGAGGATAATTTTTTTTAAAAAAAGGTCATAGAACCGTAAGTTTTTCAATTTTTTTATTTCAAATTTGTAATATTTCACAACATTTTAGTTTTTTTCGTACCGGATTTGGGCCCCTGAAACAGAAAAAGGGATAATTAGTTTCTGGAAAAAAAGAACCAGCTTCCGTATTTCAAAAATTCAAAAGTAGTTTGCATCAAATAGAAAAAACAACTTACCAGCTTCAGCAATTTTCTTCAGGAGTATTCGTCGATAGCAAAATCATTATCTATCTGTCAAAATTTAATTGAATCTACAGACGACAGCAAGAAAAAGAAATCAAACACAAGGTCAGCTACAATTTCACCATTCATTCATCATTTATTTCATTTAAAATCTTCCATACATATTGTTCATATTGATACATAATTTAGTTGAGAAGTACCTACCTGTTTTTTTGTCAATACTCAAAATCAAATGTAAAATACTTATAATTATTTCAACGACGGCATTCATATTTTGTTCCGGTAGCGCTATCCCTTCTTTATTTAATTTTTTATTCGCCGTTTAATTTTTTAATTGTTGTGTTCCTTTCATTAAGAAAAAAAAACCTAATTTGTAAAGGGTACTTGATACTTTGTTTGTATTAAATATAAAAAAAATTTCATTTTGTTTTTATTGATCGCTATTGGCGTGATAATATACCCAGTAACTGGTTTCCATATAAATACAATAGAGAATAGATGATATAATATCAAAATCTCAATCACGCTATCGTCGACATTACTCCAACCTAAAGAACGTCCATTTGACGTTGTTTACAATACACAGTTACACACTGTGTTCAAGATAAGGGTGTCTACCATGGGGATCTCGGAAACCATACAAGATACGATTATGGTCAAATTGGGGAAAAGTTGCGAAGTTAAACAGTTGATCATGCTGTAAATAAAACCGGAAAATTCCGATTACTTCCACAAAAGCAGAAATTTGCCGATTTTGTTTTTTTTCATGATCTTATTTCAGCAGTTATAGAAAAATAAAAAACATTTTCTCATGGCCACTTCTTGAGCTTTACAAGATAGCGCTGTGGGATTTTTAATAGACTGTTTCGTTCCGGAGAAATCATCATCAATTTTATATTTTTATATGGACTGTAAGAAAAGTACAGACTGTATGGAGTGACACTTTTTATTACGAATTCAACAGTAGGTATATGTGGTATACAAAAAAAAACAAAACTTGGAAACTGTTGGTTTCAACAGGATGGTGTACCCGCGCACCATGCTCTAATTGTACGGGTGCACCATCCTGTTGAAACCAACAGTTTTCAACTTTTGTTTTTTTTACCATATATAGTTGAATTCGTAATAAAAAATGCCACCCAATCTAGTGTGTACTTTTTCACGGACCATAAAAAAATCGTTAAGCCGCTTGTGGGCAAGAGGCGAAGAGTGCACTTTTAAATTTGTTTTTTCGATTTTAATAGCCCTTATGGGCATTTTTCATGCCTTAACGAGAATACAAACGTGAAATAATTTTTAATTTCTGATCGAATGACACCAATACCAAGTCTGTAAGTGGTGTAGTTCCGGAACCTTTGTGACACAGACAGACAAACAGACAGACACACATACATAAGGAGCGCAAAAGTGCACTTTTTATTTTTTGTAAGTGAAAGTGCACTAAAAATAAACAAATGTATCTTGTAGAGCTCAAAAGGTGGCAATTAACATTACAAAAAACTAAAAACCAAATCATTAAATATCGGTTTTTCTGGCATATTTTCGGAAATAATCGGAATTTTCTGGTGTTCTCTAAAGCAGAGATTTCCAAAGTGGTCGATATCTACCCCTGGGGGTCGGAATCGGTTTCTCAGGTGTCCACATAAACGAAAACTGATTTTGGGGGTCGACGAGGTCTAAAAATCGATCCCTATTAATTAACACTTAAGTTCTTATTAACCGTAATTTGTGTTAATAAGTATAATTACACTTAATATTTGCTGAATTTAGGGAGAAAGAGGATAGAGATGGGATTTTTAAAGTAATATAGGGGTCTGAGGTATCAGTTCATTTTGGAAAATGGGTCTTTGACCCAAAATAGTTTGGAGATCCCTGCTCAACGCATAATAATTGTTTCATTGCGCAACTTTGCCATAATTTACCCATCCCCATAATACACGTCCTTATCTTGGACACAGAACTATCTGGTCGCCTAGTACTTTTTTACGAGCAGGCAAATTTAGAACAAAAAACAAATTTTGAAGTCACATTTCAGAGTAAGAAGCAAAAGAAGAGTGTCAGTAAATACGTCACCGTGAACAATTTTTTGTTAGGGGCTAGTCATTGGTTAGTTAATTAAATTTTCTTTAAATAATTTTCGAGTTTACTTATAAAAGAGGACATTTTGTTTCAAAAAGAGAGGTTCAACCGTTTTTTTTCTTTTTCTTTGCCACTGGACTCGCACCCAGATTTGCAAGACACGTCAAAAACTGCTCGATTAACCGTAACAAAACATCGGCTAAAATTGTTCCCAGATTATTTGTTGACCGCAAGAGGCCAGTGGACCGGTAGCGTATTGGCATTCTGTACTATTATTCAGAGCAGCTCTGGTCTGATTCGCAGTATACTATGGCTTCACGTTATGCGCAATTTGATAATACATTATATACTGCGATTCAGAGCACCGATATGGTTTAGTGTTTGTTTTATTACTAAAATCAGCTAACCACTTGTCACACCAAACACTGTTAATATCTTCACCCGTTTTTTTCGCTTTAAACCCCTGTTCTACTAGTTCCAAATATTCGATTATTGAAAACGTATTCTCGTTCCACATTTGAACCAATACCTCTTTATAGATCATTCAAGTCTCGATTTTAGTGCAGTTTGAGAACCTTGATTACACACAAACAAACAACAAAAAATATACTTTTCTTGCAAAAGTAACAATAAAAACATACATCTTGTAAGTGTATGACAATCAAAAACCAATATTTTCTCCCGCGCGATGTGACATTCTTTCTGAATCACAGTATAAATTTGCTATATCGCAGTATAATTTGACTCAGGCCCACGCGCTTTATAAAGTGTAAACCATATCGGTGCTCTGAATCGCAGTATATAATGTATTATCAAATTGCTCTTAACGTGAAGCCATAGTATACTGCGAATCAGACCAGAGCTGCTCTGAATAATAGTACAGAATGCCAATACGCGACCGGTACCTATCTCCTCTGCGCTCCGTAACTCACCCCTTCGTCTATTACTGCAGCTTCTGCTTGTGAAATTATTTATTCGTATGCATTATGTACCTATTACGTATAAACAAAAATCTTCAAATTTTAGTGGTCCTTTAGAGATAAGATAGAAAATTCATCAAATAATTAGTGAAAGTCGTATCAAAAGTACTGTGAGTGTTTTCTGGTCGTCGATGCACCTACTAATTTGTATCTAAACTGCTCTTATGTACCATTACTAAAAATGTTCAAGCAATATGTTGCTGCGTTCACTGGTAAGTGCTGCAGTTCTCCCCTAGGTCGCATAAACATACATTTAAATTTATCATCGCTTATCATAGTCAACTAAAATGAGACATTTTTATGAATGTTTATGGTCAAGTACAATTTATACGCGAGTGGTTAATATAAGATTTCAGCATGTCTGGGATCTCTTGCAATGGGTACCGTTTTGGGTTGGACTGCAAATATTTCGGAAGATATGAAGCACTTCACCTACAACGGAATTAATATTGACGATGACAGTGTTGGGTGGATTGGGTCGTTTGCAACTCTAGGAGCAGCAGCATCTTGTTTACCGATAGCATTCTTCTGCAATATTGTTGGAAGAAAACGGGCGATGATTTGCCTTACTGCACCATTTATGGTGGGGTGGTTACTTGTTGTGTTTGCAAAGTGGCTTTGGATGATGTACTTGGGACGTTTTTTGACGGGATTTGCAGGAGGAGCCTTTTGTGTTGCTGCACCGATTTACATAAGCGAAAGTACCGAGAAAACTATACGAGGAGCCTTGGCAAGTTACTTTGAATTGATGCTTACTGTAGGAATTTTGGTAGCGTACATTTTTTCAATGTTCCTTGAGATGAAAGTTTACACAATTACTATGGCTATGTTTCCCATACTGTTTGTAATTGCGTTCGCCTTCCAGCCAGAAAGTCCCATTTTCTACCTCAGGCAAAACGACGTGGAAAATGCTAAGAAATCCCTGATTCGTTTGCGAGGAAACCATTATGATGTGGATAAGGAATTGGAAATTCTGAAACTTGACATGGTAGAAGAAAAACAGAAGAAAGTTCCATTTTGTGAGTCAATTAAAAAGAAGGCAGCGAAGAAAGCCACCTTCATCACTTTGATAATAATGATATTTCAACAAACCAGCGGGATAAACGCGGTAGTTTTCTACACGACGGCCATATTCGAATCAACAGGTGTTCACATAGACTCAAAAGTGTCAACATTAATTTTCGGCGTTCTCCAACCGATCGCCACTTTTCTATCCACATTCGTCGTGGACCGATTAGGCCGTAGGATACTGCTTATCGCTTCAAATCTCGGAGTCGGAATCTCAGTAGCAGTTTTAGCCGTATTTTTTACGTTACAAAACGCAGACGTCTTTGACGCAGAGACATTGCACAAGGTGGGATTTGTGCCTCTTGTTTCTCTTTGCCTGTACTGCGTTACGTACTCATTTGGGATGGGTCCGGTATCATGGGTGCTTGCAGCCGAGTTATTTCCCCCGGAAATTAATAGTATCGGAAGTGCTCTGGCGGGAAGTACAAGTTGGGTTTGTGCGTTTATAGTGACGAAGTTCTATTTCAATTTGCAGTCCTCGATTGGAGGTGACGGTACGTTCTATATATTTGCAACTATGGCTTTCCTAGCAGCTTTTTTTGTGTACTTTTTTGTACCGGAAACAAAAGGGAAAACTCTTGTTGAGATACAAGAGGCGCTTTAACTAAGAGACTGAAGTCAACTCGTTAAAGTACCAGAATGATGGTGATACTTAGAAATTGTTGTCCTATTTTTATATTATCAAAAAAAATATACTTCGCGATACACACAATTATTTCATGTTAGCTTGTACAAGTTGTTAGATAATTAGCCGACAGTGTATACAAAGCCGTCTTAAGGGCGAGTTACAAATCCAATAAAAACGGTTAACCTCGGAAAAACCCACCCATCCCTATAAAATGGGTAAAAATAAATCCAAACTTAGAGCTACCATTACAAGATCCAACTCACTCCTGGAAATCAATGTCTATAGAAACCTATGACCTTATCATATTATCTCTTTCTGCCTAATCTGTAACAGATAACAACACACAAACAAATAAAACGGATAGTGAATAGAGCGGCACATAAAATATTGCGTAAGCAATGCTAACGTCTGCGACTGATCAGGTACTCGTACACTAAAACCGTAAATTAATGCTCAATAAGAATCAATAATTCGAATGACTTTACATTGGAAAAGCACAATTTTGATCGACCACGGATTTTCCTTACATCTGTATAAACGCATAAGAGTGACGTTAACTTTAACTACTTTACGATGCACCTAAAGGCAGTTAGTTTATGGGAGAGGGAGTGGAAAGAGTTTAAAGAGATTATATGGTTGGTGGTAGTGTTTCAGATCTTATCACTTGTGTGATAAGATCAACAGTGTTTCAGAATGTTCCTTTAAAATGTTAAAGATGTGTAACTTTTAGAATGTCTCGTTTTTAATATGTAATTTCCATAATGTATATACTGTAGAACTTTAAACAATAAAAACTGTAATTGATGTTACAGCTAGAAGATAACCTTCGATCGAAAGTGGTCACTTTTCTGTCTTTTAAATTAAATTAGTATGGAGAAGATTTTGTGTTTCAATTACTGATTCAATTTTTGACTAGTAAATAAAACAAATCAGCGAAATTTAATTAACCAAAATGTAGTCAATTAGGTAGGTACCCTATTATCTTGAATTTTAAAGTGCGTATCAACAAGTACAATAAGCAATTAGGTTAGTAAAGATCCATTTACTATAATTAGTTTTAAATGCGCTAATGTGCCTTGAATGAAAATGAGTGAATCGAGATTTCCATATAGTATGTAGCTACATTCACAGGTAAGTGCTTAGTTGTATTTATAAACATACAATACCCATATGAATTTTACTAATCCCACTAGAACGATAAAACAAGCATTTTCGTCCGCCATTGTTAAACCGATATCAAAAATATTAAAACCGAGAAGTGATTCTGACCTGTGTTATCTAAAGTTGAGGAAAGATGTATAGAGTTGCAAATAAAAGTTTCGTTCCGTAGTTCGAAAAGCCGAGCACGTGATAACAAGGCGGGATTTGTATTGGTTAAGAGGGTTCGTGTTCCAAAAAAGTTGCGTGCAGGAGTTAAGTAAAAAAAACTCATTTAATAATCAAAGTTGTGCATGCGATTTGTTATAAAAAGTGGACCAATTTACTTATTGACCACCTTCCTGTTGAAACCAACCGTCTCCGACTATTGTTTTTTTTGTGCCATAAAAAATAAAGTTGATGATGATTTTTCCGAAATGAAACGTTGCATTGCAAATGTCTCAACGGTGAAAACCTCAAAAAGTGGCAATGAGAAAGTGTTTTTTATTTCTTGTATCTGTTCAAATAACGTCAGAAATGGCATATCTTTGGAGGTATTCGAAATTTTCTGGTTTTAATTAAAGCATGATAATAACTCTTCAACTGAGCATCGTTGCTCCATTTTACCATCGTCATATTATCTTCTACGGTTTCGTAGATCCCCATGATAGACATCTTTATCTTGGACACAGTGTATAAATAATCAGTAAAATTCTTTGTCCACCATCAACCCTCCGTTACAACACAACCACAGCCACCATACATCCCCCCCCCCCCACTCCTACGATAGTTCCAGCGTTGTTTAGTCGCCTTTTACGACACGCAGTGCCCTCTGCGGTAGGGGTATTCTTTCCCGCACCTACACGGGTAAAATTTTGTGATTGAAACTCCAAAACAACCGAAATAATGAAATAATTACGGCCAACTCTCACCCCGATTTATCTACCTGGTCCATCATCAAAATTTTATAAATGCGCTTAAAGAAACTTCGAAGGTAAAAATAGGTCACGTTAACTTCGAACACTATTCTTAACTTAACTTATTTATACAGAAAATGTATTTAATGTATACATATGGGCTATGTATACTTTAAAAAACAAGTAAAAAAGTTTTCGCCCCAAGGCTAGTGTGTTCAGCGCATTTTCCATGCGTTGATCCTTACTTTTTTGTGATGTTTCTATAGTAAACATTTTTCAAATTTATTGCACTATCAATAATATCGTGTTAAATATAGCAGAAATGTGTCACTTTTCATACGTAAAAGTTTGCATTATGGAAATAAATACTCGAAAAACTCTTAATATACAAAAAAAATTAAAGATGTGTACAGAACTCGACAATATTACAGACTACACCATCTCCCCAGTAAGATTGTAATTAGAGCCACAAGGAGGATTTCCTTTTCCTTGTTTACTCCAGATCGAAGTGTGGACCTTATTATTGTGTTCCATTTTCCTTAGCTATCAGTATCTAATTCCCGTAAACAAATAATACAAACCACAACTATTAATGTTTGAAAAAAGCCCATTGTATTTCGAGAACTAAAACTACGTGTCTCCCAATTGATGAAGTAAATTGTCAGTTTCCCGGAGTGACTAAAAGTAACTAAGGAATGAAAAGCATATACTACTGTGAAAG
This sequence comes from Photinus pyralis, assembly GCF_008802855.1. Taxonomy (NCBI): domain Eukaryota; kingdom Metazoa; phylum Arthropoda; class Insecta; order Coleoptera; family Lampyridae; genus Photinus; species Photinus pyralis. The sequence continues at coordinate 12,596,371 of NW_022170663.1, forward strand.
ACCATGTATTTGCTCCAGGAAAATGGGTGTAGATTTTGTGAGGAACTTTCAGTTGGATTTGTGTGAAACGAAATTTTATTTCAGTGCAGAGAATGACAGCAAGTTCAAATACTTAGGTACAAGTTAATGGTTATCTTTAACAAACCTTTTCAGATCACGCTTTATTTTTATTCTGCTATATTTCACCATATACACAACTATTCTACTTTAATTTATACCCATTTAATAAATACAACCACGCAATTGTTGCTTCTATACGTATAATAGATCAATTAAGCGTAACCCAATAGAGAAACAAAAGTTACAACCCCTCCAATTGAATATTGCTATGTAGAATAGAGCGATTTTTTTCAAAATCGCGAAATTTCAAAGCGGAAAGGGTTTATTTTATGTGGAAATTGGATGGGCACCCGTAGATCAATGGATGTTACTACCCCGGCTTCTAGTAAATCGCTGTTAACTTTGCTTTGGAGATACAATATGAGCAGACAGAAATAACCCCCGCATTCTAAGTATTCTATAAGTTATAGTTTGAATTACTTAAAATATTTGGCAAGCGTAAAGCATACGGAAATTTATTATTGAAGGGCAGTTTAAGGGTTGTTTATACTTTATTTAAACATAATCTATCAACGAAATAAAAATGTTCACTGTATTACGAAATTTACAACCCCCGCATTCTAAGTATTCTATAAGTTATAGTGTGAATTACTTAAAATATTTGGCAAGCTTAAAGCATACGGAAATTTAAATTGTTAGGTATGGTGCATCCTCTGTAAAAGGAGAAGAACCTACTAATTGTAATGAAAAATACTGTGTATCACCTGGAAATAGTACTGCACTCATCGTAAGAAAGTAATAGATTGAAAGGACGTGAACGTAACGATAGAAGTAAAGTTATAGTAAGAATTCCGCGCCACCTAGGAAAAATTAAGGAATTGGAGTTACTAACAAAAACAATTCAACAAATAGAGGAGAGAATCACAGAGGAGTTAAAAAAGAACGCCGAAGAACTAAATAAGAACAAGGATGAGTTTACAAAACTAAGAGAGGACATGGAGAAGGCAAGAGAGCAGTGGAGAAAGGAAAAACTTGTATTAGAAAAACGAATCGAGGCCTTGGAAAATCGAGTTGAAGACTCGGAAAGCAAACGTAAGAAGAAGCGATTAAGGGATTGCGTGAAAACAAGGGAGAAATGGAAAAGAAAATTATTGAGGCAAGATTTGGGATTGAACGTAGTCTGAAATCAGCTATTCAGAATGGGAGTATCAGACGAAATCAAAATAATAGTGATAAAACTAAATACCTTCGACGACAAACTAAGCTAAGTTAGGAAGAAGATAGGTTTATATCAAAAATGACCTTATGGGTATGAAGTTACCGGTTTCGTCAACCAGAAAAGAAGACAGCGGTGTCGCGTCAAGTGTTGATTGTATCTTACTCGGCCCCAATCGGTAGATCAAAGAAAAGTCGCGGATACTGTCGAGTGCGCAATTGTTTTGTTAATTCCAATCTAATTCTCGCACATCTCATTTAATAGGATTACGAGCATGTTATGAGGGTTATTATTTAGAAGCGGGTTCAGGGCGGATTCCGGGTGAATAAGTGTTTTACATATGGGATTATACGGTTATCATTTCCAATGGTTGCAAGGATTGCGAAATCTGCGAATTTTTAATCCGGAAGCTAAAAATAAGGTTATCGCATGAGATTAATTTCCTCTTTTCATTCAATAAAACTAATCGCAATCTAAGGTAGGGAAATTTATATGCACAAGAATGCAAGAATTAGTCACTCCTCCAACCTTTCAATCCGTATTAATACTGTTTTTTCCGTTCGCGTCCTGCCTTTTTTAAGAATCTTTGTTGTAAGTTAGAATTAGTGAGAGTGAGAGGCCATAAAAAACGAATTGGACATTTTTTTGAAGTTTCTTGCGAGAGTAGTCCCAATATTTCTACGGACGAAAAAGATTTTCGTATAGGGACATCGAAACTGGGACACCCTGTACTTAACGATTAGAATAATTAATAAGTAAGTATAGGTAATTATAATCAAGGATTGTACCTGGCATTCCAACCGTTGAAATATATTCTGTTAGGCATAGTAGGCAATTTTAAAGCGTAAGTTTGTTTTTAATTGATCATCAGTTAGTAGTGTAAGGAAGAAACGTCCGTAGGATTTTATTTAAATAATATTAATTTGAAGGTTTGAAATTAAGATTTGATTTAATTCAATTTTTCGTTATTATTTGAATCTAAGCAATGGACTGGACACTGTAATACGTCGAGATTGTTCCTTTAGGAAAAAAGGTAATATTTTACACATCTTTTTTCATTTGTAAAGAAACGAATTTGGAGTGGAGAAAGAGCTGGTAAATTACAAAAAGTTCCGAATTTTGGATATTTGTCACACTATCATTTTTAGTACATTCAATCAATTTTTTTAAAGAATCAACCCGCTCCATGCGTTCTTTTCAAATGACATGACATTTTCCTATCCAGCTTATCCTCTCTTCTTTCCTTTCGGTCATAATGAACTGCGCACCATTTTCAATAGGTATGCCATTAATAAATAAACTAACCGACTTTTCGTTAAAATAATTTGTCTCGCCGTTTTCTCTCTCTTCCGTTTGATAACCTTTTGTTCAGTGTTTTCCTTGTGTGGAGATTTTTCTGCGCGAATACCTACCGCAAAATCGTAAAACGCAACACCAGCTAATTACTTCTACCATTGTTTTAGTCAGCGGTTTAACAAGTTGACTGTAATCAATTGTGCTACAATAGTATAAACTGTAATTCTACTTATCAGTGGCAGTAGCCCCATTTCCTCTCAAAATTACCCTTCAAGCCAAGAATAGTTTCTCTTTGCTTCAAGCTAAATCATTTCGCGAGTGAGGCTGCGAGATTCCCTTCGCCTTGTCTATACTCCAGATAGAAATGCGGAACTCATTTGTGTGTCCCACTTTCCTTTCAGTATCGGTATCTAATCCCTGGAAACAAATAATAGAAACCACAGCTAATAATGTGCAAAAACAGTTGAGTATTGTTTCATTGAATTCGGCAATTTAAGGTTCTGGCGATTACTTCGACTGTTCAAGCGTCTAAAATGATTCCAACACAGGAAGAGGAAGATTTACGTATTATAACGAGTAAACGAAACGAAATATGGAGGCGAAGAGTTCCTCAGTACATCGCAGCACTTTCAGGTAACATTTTTTGAATTTTTTTATGTTTTCATTTTCTTTTTAGCGTGTTTGGGTTCCGTCTGTACGGGCGCAGTTGAAGGATGGACCGGGAATATTTCGGAAGATATGAAAAAACTGTCATTCAACGGTATCACGATAACTGAAGATCATTTGGGATTAATTGGATCGCTTTCTTCTTTGGGAAGCGTCTTCGCCTGCATACCGAGTGCCTATCTCTCCGACTGGGTAGGACGAAAAACCGCAATTCTACTTCTTATCGTACCTCTACTGTTGGGATGGCTGCTAATAATTTTGGCGCAGGAATTCTGGATGCTCGGGCTAGGTCGATTATTGTGTGGGATTACAGATGGTGCCTTTTACGCACTATTACCAATGTACGTCACGGAAATCTCCGAAAAAGACATAAGAGGTGGTCTAACCGCTTACTTTGACTTATTTTTAACAGTCGGAATTCTGGTATCCTTTACCGTTGCAAACTTTTTAGACATTTATCAGTATACGATTGTCGTCGGTTGCCTACCTATACTTTTTGGATTGATATTTTGTTTCCAACCGGAGAGCCCAATATTTCTAGCTATGAAAGGGAAAGAAAAGGAGGCGTCCCAATCCTTGCACCGTCTGCGAAAGCGATCTTACAACGTGACGGATGAAGTAGAAGGAATTAAATTGATTGTAAATCAAAACCACAACCATTCCTTGCTGACAACCATGCGGAAAAAGTACACCAGAAGAGTTATGTTGATTTGCTTTCCACTAACGATCTTGCAACCGATGAGTGGTATAACAGTGATAACTTACTATACGGCATCAATTTTTGCATCGACCAAAGTGGATTTAGACGAGAAATTGTGCACCGTGATCTTCGGCATGGTTACAGTGTTCTCCGCCTTTCTAACCACGCTGGTTATAGATAAGTTAGGAAGACGCACCATGCTTATAACGTCACTTTTAGGATCCTCATTAGCAATCGGTATTTTAGCGTTGTTCTTCACGTTGCAATACCGACAACTCGTTGATGAAAGCGTAATTGCCGCTTTGCATTTTTTGCCGATCGTTAGCGTTTCATTGTTCACACTAACATTTTCGTTAGGATACGGTACCGTACCTTGGTTGCTAATTAGCGAACTTTTCCCGCCCGAAATTAAAAGCCTTGCCGCCGGTTGTGGAGCAACTTTTAATTTAACATCGGTTTTCCTGGTTTCACGATATTACTTTGATCTGAAATCTGCTATGGGTATTGATATTACCTTTTACCTTTCTTCAATTATAAATCTTATAACTGGCGTTTTTGTTTATTATTACGTGCCCGAAACCAGCGGCAAATCTTTTGCAGAGTTGCAAGCATTATTTAGAGCCGAATGAATTTATATCGTATTTTAGGCAAATGAACTAGCACAATTAAAGTTTAAAATTACCCAGTGGCAGCCTCTTGATGGAAGCACACGAGGCAGGAGCGCTACCAGTATTACAAAAAAAAAACCAATTGTATTAAGATACCTGTGTTGGCATGAAATCTAAAGAAAATTGTTGTGGCCAGCACAATGTTGACTAAATGTATTTCAGTTCTTAGTAAAGTGTTTTTATAAGGTGCAACAACGTTAAAAATGTGCAGTTTTTTATTACTTTGACACACTTGCGCATGCACGATTCTGCCCAAAAGCTTTTTAGTTCCTTTTATGTCCTAAAAATATGTGTACCAAATTTGGTTCCAATCGGTTCAGCCCGGAAATGAGAGTACAGACAGAGAGACCGAGAAACATCACCGAGAGTTTGTTTAATTCGGATTCCTGGTGCTTCAAAACGTGCATTTACGTCAAAAAAGTGGGGGGGGGGGTCATTTTGTACCCCAATGCAGTCACTCACCCCAATTTGGCGGAGTAGTAAAAACAACAGCGCGTTGATTGGTGCGAAGAAAAAACTTGACCAAAATACGGAAGTAGTAGCTCAAATGTCTCTAGGATATCACTACTGGCGAGGAAATCTGGATTTAAGCCTTTGAGCCGGAATCAAACCTTCAATGAGTTTAATCCGATGTCAAAGTCATTAACTTTTCCAAGACGAAATGAACGTGTGAAAGCCATGGGTAAACATATTGAACAACGACATTACAGCCTTTCTGACAAGCAAAAAGAGAATCAGATTCTTCAAGCCAATGAAGACACTCAATCGTGCAGGTCAAGGAAGAGTAACTGTTTCATAAAAAAACGGCTCAAGATTGATAAAGAAGAAGAAACTGGCTCAGGAGAGATGTTACTTCTACTGCTTCCTCTTTCATCCTTATTCACGGATTAGAACTAAAAATTAATAAAAGGAAGAGGCGGTAATTCCACTTTTGAATAATAGATGGTGGAATAAACGTGTCGTACCATATGTGAACCGTCTGAAAAAAATTCCATCTGCTACTGTCTAAACAGACGAATGTAATTTCTTTCGGTGGCAATATAGAAACGGATTAAAATAGTTTTAGTCTGGCAACCGTCCAAAAACGTTGATAGTTAAGTTACATAAAAAGGCGTTATTCGTATAGGTTAGGCTTAAAAAAAGTACACGTGCTTTTGGTTTTTAAGGATACCTAGACGTGCCATAATCAATGCATGTGTCCAAATGCAACTTATTTATATCTTAGGCACTAGTTACGTTTGTATTTGATGTGCAGTAATCTTGCGAAAGAGCATTAAACGTAAGTACGCTATATTTGTTTTTGTAATTTTGCACGTGTTTTTTTTTGAGAATTTTGGAGCATGTGTTCCCCAAGTTAGCTAACTTCAAATGATATGTCTAATGTCTTCGTTTAAATGAAGTAGACAGAATCACAAATTATGTTATTGTTGGATACATGAACATCTAATAAATGTCGTTCTACGCATTTAATCAAAATTTATCGTAGGGAACCGAAGTTTCATTGCCAATTCATTTTTGAATCGCTAATTTTAGCAAATTTTACATAAATACGATCCTGTAAAGAGAACCACTTGTAAAACTTTGATATAAATGAATGCATTAGCAATCTGTACCTATTATAAGGTTTCCATTTCAAAACGAATCGCCAATTATAATTTGTAACTATAAAAGAAAATCGAAAATTGCAATAGCAAGCCCCTTTAGATAGCTAGTTTAATGGAAGGATTATCTTAGGCATCCTTACATTAAAATTATAATAGTCAAATAACATTGCGCTTTCGAAAATAAAAAATAACACGCATTTGACACAGATTTTGCTGGAAGAGCTTGAAAGGTATGGCACTGGGGGTTAAACGATTTTACTCATACCTGCACTTGACTTTAAACGAAACAAAAATTTGTTCCACAAATCAAGTTACTGAAAGTGATTCTGTGAAATTATTAGGTACTGTGAACTGTGAACTCTCAGCATATAATATGTTCTAGTCTTTTAGTGAAATCCGTCATTTCAAGAAAGTGAAACGCTGACAATTTAACGTGTGGGGTAGTTTCCCTTCTCCCTCTAGATCGATAAGGGATACCATTAAACGATCTCGAAGGGGAAGTGAACGCAATCGATTAGCCCTAGAAAGTGCACCGTGCCACAGTTTCACAAAATTACTAGGCGTTTCGTGAAACGGCGGATTTCACTAAAAGACTACGACATATTTATCAAAATGCACCTTTTTTTCCGTCCTATTATTGGTGGTAATTAAGAATAGGTAAGTTTCACACATCTTTCATTTTTTATAATTGTTAGTTAATATTTTATAGTGATTTCGAACGCTTGTACAAATTTAGCAATCCCTAGGCCAATTTACTACTTTCGTATCACTTTTTATACATAAAATCTCGCCTCGGCTAGTCACCCTAATGTTGAAACTTAATATCATACGTGACCATCCAAAGGAGCCGCTTTCTTGCGGCTCTTTCAGTTCTTTTTTTGCCTACCATATGGATACATTTGATATTAAGGAGTATCATTGAATCCTGATTCCAGGATTATCTGGTAAAAGGTCGAATTGCCGATACAGGAGTTTTGAGTAGGTAATATGGAACTCGACATGTCTTGTTCAAAGTTATAAGGGAAAATTTATTGAGTACTCAGGGAGGTGGAAACCCAGAGGTTTTTTACTTCCTCTGCCACCTTTGGTGTCAGACTCTGAGGGGTTGTGAAGCACTTCATGTGTAGGAATAACGAATTTAATGTATGCTATTATTTTTTTAATCCACAGGTTTTTAAAACCTGCACGAGAAATACAGGTTTGGATATGTGCGTGTAGTTGCTATGCAACTGTGAAAATTTATACTTCACTAGTTCGGAACCCTTAATAAAGTTTGAATCAGATTAGATTTTTAGACAACCGTCACTATCAGTATTTGGGTTTGGAACGTAAAATATAACAACGCGAATTCCGGTAGTCACCGTTAAAAAAGAAATAGATTTAAAGTAAATAATTTCTAACGTGTCCGTTTTGCACACGTAGCCAAAATACGGATTATGATATATAATACCATCAGTGGTCGAAGTATTGTCAAATATTTTTGAGGTGCTGGACGAATGCTAGTTACTATTATAGTATGAGTGGAGCAGCACCTCAAAAATAATCTACAAATACTTCGACTACGAATGGTATTCGAATGACTATTCAATGAATCAAAAGAAAAAGTAAGCGTAATGTACATTTTAACCCCGAAGCTCATGCCATTATTTCCATGACGATAAGAAACGTCAAAATACAACAGAAGTTGCTTTTGATTTTGCTATTGATTCTATTGGAACTTTTGTGCTTCAAGCTAATTCGTTACGAGTGATCAAATTAAAAGATGTGGTGATAAGTCGGTTGTCGAAATTGATTAGCAAACTAAGAAGAATGTTCCGGTTAATACGAAAAAATTTTGCGACATTTCACTGGTTGAAGTTTGATAAATGTCATTGAATAATCGCTGAATTTACCACACGAGCAATTATCTGCACAAGTGCATCAAAATTACCGATAATTTTTTTGAAAGCATGTTGTCTAAAAACTGCATGAGTTTATTTTCATATTTTGGCGAAAGACACTAAGGCCGGACCTGGAGGTCCTACAAGACTGCTAGACAGTGGTCTGAAAAGGGGACTCGGGAAGAGCTCTCGCGGTCTAGTAAGCTCCGAATGAGGTATGAAAGTCCTATAAACCCCTACGAAGATTGACTAATCAATTAGTCAGATTGACTAATCAATTAGTCAAATATTGCGACGTAGTTTATCAGTTGACGACAAGGACAATTATTTCCATGCCCTTAATTTCGATGCTACGGTACTAACAGTAACAAAATACTTCCCACTTTCCATATCATTAGCGATATTATTTTATTTACATAAATATTATCCTATTTACTTAATTGATAAATCTCTCAAATGTCACTTGAAGAGCGAGTGACGATTACCTGATTTGCGTTTTGGTATGCACGCAATTTTATCGATGTTGTAATAACATCAAATGCGACTTCTAATTGCGCCGCTAATTACCGCGAATGGCGCAATTGTTATTAGTTATTACCTGACCACGTGGCTGCCTGTTTATTTTATCTAAGTAGTTCATTACGTATTTGCATATTTGTATTGAACGGGGTACGATTAATTGATTGAACAACACAAAAACCCAAATGTATTTAAGGCCTTAACTATAAGGATTCATTTTTGGTCCCTCTAGTGCCGTCAGGGGGTGAAATAATGAAATTTCTGTAGCGTTTAGCAATAGTGATTATATTCAGCACCGGAGGTGAATAAATCAAAATCCACACAGGAGTTGAGATCAGTTTTCAATTTCCCGAATGACAAAAGTAGCTACTGTCCGTCTGCCCGTCCCTCAATTACTTTTCACTGCAGAAGACTGCTGACATTTCCCATCTCTCATACTAGATCAAAAAGTTACAGATAAAATGAGCCTTTAATCATTTTTAATTACACGTGCTACTTGTTTAAGTTTCTCCCATACCTTTACAGCAACTACCAGTTTTTTGAATGGAAAATAACAGTCCCGACTTTCAAGTGCATAATTTCTTACCCAGATTTCCATTAAAATCGTAATTGGGAAGCTCGAATTATGGCACAGAAGGTCGACTTCCGCCGTTCATTATCAGACTTCCTTTGATAATAAGAGCACTATCCGTCGACGTTTGCTTGTCACTACAGGGTGACAAGTAAATTTAAGACCGGTTCGAAATTAAAAGCAACTCTTCTACGAGTACAGCTGATTTATATCAGCAAGTGCGTATCACATCATTACTAAATCGAACGCGGTGAACAACGTGCTTGGATTTTTCAGTGCGTTTTATTGGCAATAAGTGCGTGTCACACTTTTTGGAGTACCCACTGCCTTTACGTGAGTATTGATGCAAATGCTAATTGGCCAATTAATTGAAGCTTGCATACAAATCTCTTGTACTGATTAATGCGTTTTTAATCGTTTTATGATTGAACTTCACCCATGCAGTTTTTGCTATGAACCGCCTCAAGATACGAGCTGCAAAATTATTCAGGTTTCGCCAGGGTTACACTTTAATAGGGCGCAATCTTGGTAGAAAAGTGGAGCAAGTGCATTTCTCCAAAGTCAGCAAAAATGCATCAATATATAACCTTGATTTGAATAGGAATTAGTAAATAGTAATAAATACACGTTTAAGCGATATTCATTGTTGCCATTTAAACGGATTTAAAAGCATATATATTTTGCGATTACGATAATCCGCCTCCCATATATCGTTTGATTGTAATAACATACGGCTACATCTACATTGATTTTTAATGCACCAAAGATTTACCCTTCCTCTCCTCATAATTGTACCCACTTTTATCCCAATTTCGGCAATTTCTCTTAAATTTTGCACCATGATCATATAGCTTCTCGATATCGATGGGCCAAATTTGTTTGAAACCCTTTTACTGGGTTTGGTCAGATTTTCATCAAATTTAAAACCTATATAGGTAGTATAACGTTAACATGTAAAAGACTAACGGAAAAAATTAAGGGAGATCTACGTAAGGGTCATTTTTATAATGTCTTGGTTTTATGGTAGTGGCAAAACCATACCCGGTTAATATTTAAATTTAAAAATAAGTAAAACGCAGTAATAAGTATCCGGGAAGACTACCCTTAAAATCGTATTAAAAATTTGTAGCGAGAAAATAAAAGCCATTTTGAAAAGATGTATACCAGGGGTCCAAGAAATGACCAGCAGGAGGATTTGGGATACCGTAAAAGTTAGAAATCCGTATTTTATCTTAATTTTGCGAAACCTAATCCTATTTCTTTATTTCTCTTGAAGTAATTTCAAAGAAAATAATAACGAAATCACGATGTTTCGTATTTTTTTGAATATCTCGAGAAGTAAGCATAAGTTTCTAATTGCCATTTTATTAACCCCTTAGTTCTAACACTTTTTTGCCTTTAAATCGGATTTGTAACTTGTACGGTTTCTGAGTTCCCTATCCTGTTCATTTATTATTACTTACTAGTTCGAAAAAAAACTGCAGCGTATTCTTGCAAATGAGTTATCGACGCTAGTTTATTGGAAGGTGGCGTAACAAGTATTTTCAATTTCATAAAAATAATATATACGCCCTTTCACGATATTTTTCATTGTTCTCCAAACGTTTAACAATTTTAAAATGATTTTGAGGTTGTAATGGTTTTTACCAATTTTGAATTTAAATATTATACCGGGTAACTTCTGCAACAAGTAAGTTTTTATAAAATGATTCTTTTTTAGATCTCCCTTAAGCTTTTCAGTTCGCCTTTTAAATTTCAATTTAATCCATCCACACAACATCGCAACAAAACTAAAAAAATTATGTAAAAAAGTGTTCCATATAAAGTTGGCCCACCTAGGGCCACAAATTGATCACGAATTGACGAATACGCAGATCTCCACGACAATCACTTTGCTTCGAAAGTAAAACAACTAGGCACCCGATATTTAAATTTATGAGTGGTGATACATTTGATCAGTAATAATTACCCAGAAATAGATTTCGCATAGTTAACATGTGAAAGTGGCAAGAAAATTCTCGTACAGTGCTCGTCTGGCGGTAAAACTCGCCAACGAAAGCTCACCTCTCAATAATCGCTCCAAGAAAAATGAAAATCGGGAAATCATGTTTTAAGAGAAATTACTACCTAAGAACGTTCGTAGTCTGTTTTGTGTTTCCCGCTGCATTGCATTATATTTCCTTCTGGAGGAGGTGAGTTAAATAAAGTGCAACAGGTAAGCATTAC
>NW_022170663.1:12607876-12608861 GCF_008802855.1 Photinus pyralis
ATTATTTGCCAAATCTGAGTTTAAACAAGAATTTTGACATTTGATTGGCTGCATACTGCAGTATAAAGCCAATCAAATGTCTTAATACCGGGTTAAACAATGATCCTGGATTTTTTTGTGCAACTGGCCGTAGGTGTGTTTGTTAGTGCATTAGTAAGTACATAGTTCACGCAATCCAGGTCTGATTAATTTTTAGTGCAAGTTAACTTTGACCAACTTTCGCCAAAATATGTTTTAGCGAAGGTGCCAGAATACTTTCTCTGTCTTGGCGGTGCCATTAGGGCCATCATTATCTTAGGCGGAAACGTTAAAGGGACACTTTTTTTAACCGAACCCATAGGAAAATATTCTCAATCTCGCTTAGAACATAAGTGACGATTTTATTTGTTAAGAAGTAATCGAGATGGGATTGAGGGGAACGATTAGATGAGAACTTTAGATAAACTTAAAAACGATAAAAAGCCTTGACAAACTTGCGAATATATTTAAGATGTTTGAATTATAGATTCCGGATTAAGATCAAGACATACATGATTGTCTTTATACGAGATTTCTTAAGACTTATAACATAAAATTACAATGTACTAAAGTTAGATTTTCTCATACACAGACGGAATTGACCAAATGAACTAACGAAAGTAGAAGCTCAATACACAGAAATATAAAATCTAAAGAAGTACTAATTGGAGTTGTTGAAATGTTTTCTCCTCGATTTATTAGGACGCTCCTGCATCATCATCAAAATTCGCCTACAAGGTATTGATAAAATTCAACCGAAACTCCCTATGACTGGTTTCTCACATTTAGATTATGTTGAAAACCTATATATATATACGTAAGTATCTATAAAAGCGAGGCCCGATATATCGAACAGGCCCCCCGAGGCCCGCCATAAAGACCACTTGTAAAATTATAAATTTTGGTTTTTTGGAGTGTCCTAATGATACTTAACAACATCCGCCCTTGAGGGGTAATGTTTTTAGAA
>NW_022170663.1:12608961-12634258 GCF_008802855.1 Photinus pyralis
AAACAATATTTTTAAAACATTGTCAGTTTTACTTATATTCGTAGTGTCATAGATTCATTTAAATATCTTCATAAATAAAAAAGTTAACATCGCACATGCGTTAAACGAAATTTTTGACACTGCGCATGCGCAAAACCACAAAATTGGGTACGCACGGGATCCTTGAACCAAGCCCTTTCAAATGAGCCCCATACACAATTTGTTTCGCAGTTACTAATTTTTAATTTCATTTGATTTTAAGACAATATTCAAGAATTAAGTTTTTAATAATATCTTTAGTATATTTTGTTTAAAGAGTTTTTTAATTCACAGTCAATTTTCAATTTCAATAATTCGGGAATAAGGCACTTAATTAGCACCTAATTATAGTTAGTTTACTTTTCATTTTCTTGGGTTTTTAAGGTAGTGCTCTGCTGAGTTCGTATGAACCTGGCAAAACATGTAATAATTTTTAAAGAAAAGGAACATTTAATTCGGGAATAGGCACTTAATTAGCACCTAATTATAGTTAGTTTACTTTTCATTTTCTTGGGTTTTTAAGGTAGTGCTCTGCTGAGTTCGTATGAACCTGGCAAAACATGTAATAATTTTTAAAGAAAAGGAACATTTAATTCGGGAATAGGGCACTTAATTAGCACCTAATTAGCACCATATTATGCAATATGTTTGATTGTGTTCTGCTGACCTTGCTCTGCTAGGTTCATGGACATCCGCCCTTGTCCATCTTAATTAAGATTTCTGAAAATTTCATCTTGCTAGACGAAATAAACACAGCAATATACAATAAAATACAAATAATATAATTCTTCTTCACCAGGTCTATTGCTAGAAGCCATATTTTGGTTCCTGCCATCCAGTGTTCATCTAGAATCCTCCTGGTCCTGAATATATGGTCGTTCGTTGATCTGCCTTTTATAAAACCTGCTTGGTATACTGGTGTCTTGGCTGTGTGGCTCTTTAGGCTCTGTAGTAGGTAGGTTGCGTATATCCCGTACTGCATAGCGAGATTCTCCTGTAATCTTCTGTTCATTGTGGTGACCTGATGGTCTGGGAATCTGCACTGTCTGATGCCATTCTAGAGGGACCAAATTCCTGGCCCATGCCTTCTGAATTAATTCAAGTAGGTCCTTTATAAGCGATTCTGATGCGTATTGTTGAAATTCGGCCTGGACCCTATCCTGCCCTGGCATTTTCCCCTTTTTCAATCTTCCGAATATATCCATCATTCCTTTCATCGTGGGGGATGGCGGTAGTGGCCAGTAATCCTTCTCCTCCATTACCTAGACCTGTGCTTCTTGTTCCTCCTTCAGTAGCTTCTCCTATGCTGTCCTTGGTACCTTTTTTTGTTTCCTCCTTCTGTTTCTTTATGTGGTTATACATGGTTATACGTGGTTAAGCTTCGCTATGTTCTCTGCAAATTCGGCGAATGCCTTCATCTCATGTTGTTCTTAGCTCCTTATTTGTTTCAGGTTTGTGTGGGTTTTGCCCAAACCTCTTCAGTGCTCTGCTGTGGTTGTTCATGGCTTGCTATCTGTTCGGTGAAATGGGCGGTTTATGTCCCCCAAGTGTTTTCTGTGATGCTTCCTTGAGCGTTTCGGCGATCTTGTTCCAAGATGGTTTCCCTTCTCCCTATTTGTTCCCGATCCCGTCCTGCTCTTTAATATACTCCTCCCATTTCTTCTCCCCTTTCAGAAGTTTCACATCCAACCATTCAGTTCTCTCGCTCCCTGTCCTTGCCTTTTTTTTCGCCCCTCCCCCTAATTTCTCCCTTGCCATTTGGTATAAATATAAAATAACTAATTCGATTATGTGAATTTTGTATGGATGATACCTATTCCCAAAAAACAAAACTGCTCTTCACAAATTAAAAAAAATCATCGATTCGATTGATCGGCATAGGGCACGTTGCAATTGCACCTCCCGCTGAAATTCATAAGGCTTTTTGTTACTCAGCGATTACTTTAGAAACCGTTTCTGTGACAGATGCTTACTATCCTGGCAGAACAGTCGCTAGTGCGTTAAATCAGGATCGACTTGCAAATTTTCATCAAAAATGTTCAAAATTCTGTTTTTTGCTAAAAGATCGCAGTATACCAAGAGCCATCTTTTGAAGACTTTATAGCACATTGTTTCACTGTGGCAGGAAGGTTCGTAATGGCATTGTATTGGAAAAGACGTGAAAATGTGAAGGTATTTTCTTATTTAGTTAATCTAATTATTTTTTATTTCTATCAAAACAAAGTAATTTTTCTAGAGCACAATTTTCTGTAGACGAGGGTTTCTATGTGCCCACCTGCCCACTTATCAGTAACAGTTTTTGGTGGAAGGCCATTATAACAGTAAATTTGACACTTTTCCTGTAAAATTTTCTATTCGCAATTAGAAACTGTATAGAACAGCGCCTTGATATACCTACTGCCTAAATCACTAGTATTAAAATTTATTGTCTCCTATGAGAATTGTGAGACAAAATTGGTCTCGCAATAATTTTGTTCGCACCTGTATAAATTGCATTGGATAGTATTGTGGGATACAAAAAGGCTACGCTTTTATGGCAACTTAAGTGATTTACAATTGAAATTTTATTGATTGCACGTGAAACAGAAATATTCAATCTATCTACGATTGTAAAAGTTTATACCACATAAATACGAAACCAATTAAGCAATCACCTGCAACTTCCCAATCAGTGGAACCTTCGCCAATTAGTAGAGAATATTTTACGGCACTTTATTGTCTTTACGGACCGTGCAATTTGGGTTGAAATGTTCGGATTATGATTTTTTAATTAATTTCCTTTATAAGTAAATAATCATTTTATTAGTGACATAAAGTCTGTGATCATTTAGGTTTTTTTTGGGCGAGCCAAGCTTAATATTATAATTTACTAATGTTTCTATAATAATATGCTAATTCGAATTAATACTCTCGACATAATGCATCTTGAGCAAGTTAACTTCTTTTCCATGTTAAAATTTAATAGATATGAACTATGACCCCAGTTAAAGGCCAGTTGAACGTCTACACCGGCGACACTTTGGCTTCGGGCCAAAATTCTCCTCCAATACTTAAATGTGGTATTATAAAAATAAAGTGTTGAAGATTTGTAATTTTATACGCTATAATTTCCCATTAACTTTTAAGGCGAGAATTTGTGCAATCGCCACAAAAACAAATTGTACAAAGTTGCGCTACTTAAAACGAGATTGCTGATTCTAACGACATAAATCGGTAAGTAGATGTCCTACGGAGCCTCTTCACAATGCAACGGCATGAATTGAATGAAACTTAAGTGGATCCCATTTTCTTGTGCAATAATTCAAGTTGCAATTACACAATTAATCGAAATCAAAACGTCGCTGTTTGTCTTGCGCGTACCTACTTTGCTTTATTTATACGTTGCTCAAGCGGAGATTGTTTTAACAAATAATCGGCCGATTTAGTAATGAATAATTCATGGATATTATACGATCATAATAACGTCAGATCATCGTCAGCCTCGGAAGCCAGCAGTGTCTCGTTGAATTCACAATCACGACGTATAAGAAATTAAATTTAGCGTGAAAAACGCTAGCAAGTAGCATAACGTAATTAAATTACTTTATATTGCGGCAATTATAAAAAAGTAACTAAGCAAATAACTTATTCAATACATTCCAGGAGTGGTATCACGACACCATGGTATACTTTATGAACTAGCAAAATCGGTAAAAGTTTGAAAAAAATGTCATAATCCTAGTTTTATCTATATATGATCACCTGCGGAAATGAATGTAACTATAAAAGTATGCAGTTTCACCATATTGGCGTCTAACCGAAGCTATCTGCACCAACAAACACGTTACGATGAGCTTTGACGGCATCTGAAACCGCCCGACTTGGACTATATCGGCGACAAATCGATCCTGATCGGAATATATATTGTCGTATATCACCTACAAGTATCTTCTTCATATACATAAGTTGAAAACTGCGCAAAATACTTTTATAAATATTCAGTCAAACCGCTAGCTTTATTGCACAAAAATACGACGTTGACATATGTAGAAGAACTGCTTTTTCCTACTCCTATACCGACTATAATAAAGAGTTAGAAATTCTTCATCATGATGAAACGCCCATAGCTATTCCGCGAAAAATAAAACACGGAAAAACCAAAAACGGATTATTTGTTGATCCAAATAATTTGCAATGCAAATATTAATAACTGGGGAATATAATCAATTATGGTTTACCTTCGAAAATTGCATCGCGTTGCCCAAAATTATAATTGTAAATCAAATTTTGATACCAATTATTTAAATTAAATGTATAAGGAAAAGTTTCGAAGCGCATAATTAAGCTGTAAATCAGTTTCCTTATAAAGCTATACGCGACCTATATAATGTTGTACAATGCAAAAAATGAGATCTTTATCGCTATAAATTTTGGCGGTTAACAATCTTATTAATCGCATAATGTGTATCACCGCAACATATCATCGAACACTTACCAGGAACGTCGTACATTGTAATTTGGACACGTTAAAATATAAAATACTGTTAATGTGTGTAATTATTTTTAAATTTATGCGGTCTGCAGTTGTCCGAGCGTAATTTATTTGATACAGACAAATGTTTACAAATTAACCCTGTGTGAGAATGGCGGGCGTCTCTATAGTTATCTGCGATCCAGAAGTGTGTATTCTATAATATATTGTAATGACCTTTAATAAAAGGCAATATATTTGGCTGCTGAAGAGATGAAGCTTTAACCCCGAGGGTGCAGTTTAACTAGTTACCAATGTGGTGTCATAGGTCACCCTGTCAAGCAATTTCTGAAATATCAGTATAGTTAGGAAACGTAAGCTTCTATGAGAACGGATTCGTTTCGTAGCCAAATTTTGCAGAGGTATAAAATATTTAATGTAGTTTGTGAAATTTGTACTGGTACCCAATTGGATGTCTACTAACATTTGTAACTTCCAATTTCAAATTGTATTAACTTTTAAAACCAAACTCAGGGTGCCGGCACAAAGAGAAATCCTGTCGTTGATTTTACACACTCACAATAAAAAAAATGCCGCAATCAGTAATTCCATTCGGGTGCAACAAACTTAAAGGAAAAATCTGACATAATACTTGAATGGAATTGAACCTAACTCTTAAATTGGACATCAAATTGATACATAATTCAATGACAACCTACTACTACAAAAATTTAATATCAAACAAAAGTAACAGATACAAAACCCTATAATAAATATTTAAGGCGTCATAAAGCTTTTCTTGTACACAACCCGTTCACAGAACGGACACAACGGAATGAATAAATGAATTCAAGAGATCTCAAGGAATAAAAAGTGAGTTTCCAACGACTCATCCAACGAAATCGTGATTAAAAATTGACTGAACGGGTACTTGCAGAAATTTACATCAACGTAACACTTTCATAAACTGGAGGACGACATTATTCCAATTCTTACCAAAACTTTTAAACGGAGACGACTACTTGCCGGAACCAGACTGGCTACGTCTATCAAGACAACTTGAAAACAAACAGCGCATAAAATTATCACGTGAGGTGGATTACGCACGCTTTCAAAAATCCCCCGAGCAGCCCCGTTGTAAACTTACTTCACTTGTTTAAGCAATCCGCACATCCACTCTATTAATCCGCATCGTTATTCACCAACGAAGAACGAACCGCCAACTACGTCGCCAAATTGATTCATCAATGATTATCAAACCTGGCCAATTCGTTTGTCCGATATCGGCTTGTACACACACATTTGTCCAAATAAAATTCCTGTCTTACGTCGACTTCAAATGCAATGTTTCCTTCTTTATGCGTTCCTTGTCCAAAAAATTAGTTACTCGAGCTATATTCGTTTTTAGCTCTTTAACCAAAAAAATCCGTCCATAAATAAGAAAGTTAGCACTGCGTATGCACAGCCTATTCTTAGCGTATAGAATTTATAAGCACAAAAATCTGATACAAACTGAATACCGAACGATCCTTGAGATCTTCACGCATCCGTAAATTTTGCAACACACCATAAGGGGTTGATTTTGTCCCAGTAGATCAGCATTCAGTATAGCTTGTAAACCAATTTTTTAATTTGATATTAGTCTTACTTTTATTGGAGGTGCCTTTATACAAAGTGTTTCATTTAAATATCTCAACAAATAAAAAAATTGGATTGCGCACTTACCAACGCTGGGTTGCGCATGCGCAAATTTGCTCGAGATTTAAAGAATATTTACTAACACAGAAACCCGGACATTCGTATGTACTTTGTAACAAAAATGATAAAAGAACCCTACTTTTGGAGGTTTGATGAGCGATCCGATGTTTCTTAACAAAGTTGTAGTACACACGGATAGACAGACAGGAGGACAGGGAGACAGACGGACAGACAGACAGACAACAGAGAGACAAATAGACAAAACAAAATTATAAACTGTCTCGAGGATCGTTAATAAACAGCAAAGGTGTAAAATTATGGTACATGAAAAAATTGATTTTGTACCATAACTTTTTTAGTAGTAATAATAAACGCAAAAAAAATTCCTTCCTCGACGCCATAACGAACCAAATGGCAAAAATAGTAAAATAAAAAAAAGCATTATTATGAATTGGTTGTATTGAGCCGGGTCACTCTGTAATTGGGCACAAGCCTGTTGAGGGCCCAGAACAAGAGAAGGATAATAAATAAATCAATAAATAAATAAATAAATAGCTCTTAAGATCTAGTGCTGACCGGACGGACGGGCAGACGGACGGACAGACGGTCGGACAAAGTGGCTAAAATAGGGCATTTATTAAAATTTTTATAGAATTGCGCTAAAAAATGTAAAAACTGTTTATCTTACATATTTTTTCGTAGAATCCAGTGGCATAGAAAAAAAATTTTTGCCCACCGTTTCTGAGATTTGATTCAAAGTTGGTATTTTAAAATAATGCAACACACTGTATATCTTAACGTAAATTGTTTTGCATTTTTCCTGATCTCAACTTATATTAGAAAGTTCATTGTCCGATCATTAGCATACGAATAGGTAGAAAATCTAGAAAATTTCAACAGTAGCCCTTCCAATTTCCATTCTGTATTGTCAAGCTTTAAGGCACCAGAAACTATCGATTCCGCACATCACTATAATTATAAGGTAACGTAACATTTTTTATTTGTATAAAAGTAGCGATCGGTGATCTTTAAGAAATTGTATTAAATTTGAATTTGGAATTGAAATTAAAAAAAATGCTCAAGGAATTGATTTTTCTGTAAATTGGTTGTATTGAGCCGTATTGTAATAGGTATATAAAATACTTTTGCTTGGATTCATTTAAAAGATGGTTGTTCTTCTTTCAGTTGGATTTAATTTTTTAAGTAAATTAAAGAGTATTCCTGAGTTCAATCTTGTTAGCTATAGTGTTTTTTGTATAAATTCGCCATATTTCTTATTGTTATTAAGGCGGATTAAATAGGAGTAAGCTAGAAAGAAACGTGGCTACGATAGTCTTAATCCTAAAACCTTTAATTAAGAAATATGTAAGATATAGTGGAATTTGGATTGTTTTTTTTTAATCATTTCATTTTAAACTCGTATTTATTATTTGCAGTCGATCAACGTAAACGACAGTACAAGATTTTTCAGGAGGTACTAAAAAAAGCCAACATTTCCATATGGTAATTGATTAAGCTGTTTTTGAGCTACACGTCGGTCAGGCAATATTTATTTCGATTTCTTTAGGAAAGGTCATCATTGCAGTAGAAAGGGAATTCTAATTGGAACAATCAGCCCCCTTCCAGCCCAGATCGCTTTCAGCTACTGCATTGTAACTACTGTTGCTTCCCCTGGGAAGAGAAAGATGGTCTCGGTGGGCCAGGATATGAATCTTTGTACCAGAATTATCGATTCATCGCCGCTATGAAGTACAATAAAATTATCAAAGAAGTGTAAAGTCAAGTGAATGCCGGGAACATGGTATGCTACTGGAGGGTCTTTAATTAAAAAAAAATATAAGGACTGTAAGGTAAGAAGCATGATATAATTTGTCGTTGCCAGGATTTGTTACTGCTGACAATACGAGTCAATAATAAGCAACAAGGAGCGAGTTCATTTCCTAAAGGATTCAAGCATAAAATCACGCACTAAAAACCACCCGCTAAGGATTGAAACTTAATTTATTTAGTACTTTCCAAAAGTCGCAAGGTTGAGAAGGAAAATTTGTACCCGAGATCTAAAAAAAATGTGCTAACAGAACAGTACTACCACTTGTAAAAATACGTTGAATGTGCATATTCCATAATTTTTAAGCAATAGGTATATAGTCCTTTTTGACAAATTCTTTAAGCAACTATGGAAAAAATTAGTTAGATACCTTTTTAATTGATACTTGTTAAGCAGTTCCATCTAATTCATTTGATACCTCGCCATTAGTAAAATGCTAATTAGAGTAAAAGGTGTACCACCTTCTCGTTACATGTCAATGATTCTCACTCGCCATGTATATAAGGCTTATGTAAGTTGAGCATTATGTTTAATTATTTGCAGTAGGCGTAATTACGATGATTTATGATTAATGAGAAATGTTTACAATGACCCTTTTTTATTTGTAAATGTTTAAGTGAAATGAAATGCCTGCGTGATTGACAGATTAAGCACTTTCAATAATATTAGCCATTTTAGCTTGTGTTATTTTTCTATTTATACACGGGGCTTTGTCTCAACACATCATTGATTACCATTGCAACGCTTGATGCAAGATCTCGCCAGAGGCTTTTTAATTTCATTATGTCTGCATAAAATGAAACGTGGTCGATACTTTTTTATGGGTTTTCACTTATTAAGGATGTCTACATAATTTTCATAGGTGTGAATGTTTCCAGGTTTCGTAATGCAGAATAGCATTATTAAAATTACCATCGCTTTTATTCACCGTTATGCAAAGCGTATACAGGGCGAAAATGGCTAGTACACTGAATTTTCAAAACAACGTTTTTTTAAAGAAGCCTTTTATGATAAGTACCTATCCAAAATTATAAATAGTTTGCTACGAATCTACGCAGTTTAAATTTGCGGTCAGTTCAATTGCACCAACCACTAGTTTTCATTACGTATTTTTAAAGAGTATACTTTTTTAGATATAGCATCATTAAAAAACTTATGCTTATCAAAAATCATTAAAAAAATTTAAGTAAATCTAATACTTAAAAATTATTTATAATGGCATACGACCACCTAGGCGTGTACAGTACTAAGAGGGTCTTTTTTAATGGAAAGCACTAGGTATTTTTAACGAGGAATTATTAAAGAATGATTTTTTTTAATGAAAACATAAGAGATGATTACACTAGTAAAATAGCGCAGTAACAATGAAAATTCATCGACAAATTTTTAATATACAAAATAGGGATTGTAGTATAGAAGTTCTCACATCAAATTTAAAAACAATTAACTTCTGTACAAAACGCTATTTTTTCCTTGATTAGTCCAGCTAAAAGTATTGTGTAAATTATTAATCGTTTTCAACTTGCAGAAATATTTAGAAAAAAGTCCTTATTTGTAATTTTTGGAATTTTAGTATCCTAGTTCGTAAAATTTTTGCTACAAGTGTAACTTATGAATTTCGATAATTTTTAAATGTACTACAAATAAACAGCGAATACAGAAAATCTTCGAAGAAAACTTTTGAATTCAATGAATATTTCTTTGTTACATATAAAATTACCAAATCTTGGTTAATGTTGTCCAAAATGTCTGCATTAATTATTGTATTTACAACATTCCATAGAACATTTGAATGGATCGGAGCCAATTTTGCGTAAAGTGTTTGTGTGAGCTTTTTCCGAAAAATAATCGTTATGAATAAAGATAACTTTGTAACGTTAATAAATGTCACCCGGTCATCCGGTATATAAGAGTGTGTGACCGTCCAGTATAAGGTATTTGTCGCACCTTTTGACCTGCGCGATTAAGCGTTATCAAAGTGATTGGACAGTTACAGTTCGATTGCATTCAATTTAAGGCTGTTTAATGTTTTCGCTTGAATATACGAAAAGTATGGAAAGCGACTAAACGAATTTCCGCAATACTAAATCGAGTTAGTTAAGCATTAGCCAAACTGTGTTCGGGTGTAGTAAGTTTAATTGTCGTTGTTCGTTATTGTATTGTTGTCTGTCTGTCCATCTGCCTGTTCGTGTTTGGTACACATGTTACTTAAGGATGTAAGAAACGTTATCGTAGCTAAGCCAAAAGTTACTGTCCAAAAACGATCTCGAGAATCGTTCGGTTTTCAGTTGTATCAGATTTTTTGTTATCTAATCATCTCCTCTTATTTCTGATTTTATTATTTATTTTAATTTGTTATTCCTTATGACTGTAATTTAATTCAACATTGTATCCAATACGCAATTTTTCGCTAATAATATCGATTTCATTTTTTTATCTTGGTTGAGTATAGAATTTTATGCCCTTTCAAATGATGTACCATGAGGTAGGGGGTGCCGTTTTAGTGCGTGCGAAGGGATGAAACCTAAAATTCTCTAGGTATCATTTTTGAACTTCCCCCTCTATATCTAAATCGACGTGTTTCCATTCAAAGCAATAATCACAATAAGTGAAGAGTTATAGTGATACTTTTGAAATGAGCACACTGTAGAGTGGAAACTTGTAACTGTGTAACTGGTCACGTATGAACATTCGCAACATGGTTTCAAAACTGGAGAGTAGCCTTCTGGTTCGCCACCTGGTTTTTCATATCTCTCGAATCTCGCTCCATTACAACCCATAATTTATAATAAAATCTCAAAATAACCGGCAAATAATCAGAACCACAAAGTTTGGTTGTTTGGTGTGGTATCACAAATGCACAAAAATCAAAAATCACAGACTTCACTGCAAAGGAGCTATCGGGAGGGCCTTTGCTTATTCGCCTTGTACAACACGCAGTACTTTCGGCAGTAGGGTTATTCTACATATTAACAGAAAATAATTCACAAAATTACCTCTGAAGATCTACCGAGAAAGAAAATTTAGGAAAGAAATTCAAATTTTCCATGCAGGCTTTCGTTACGATCAATGGCAATGAAAATTTTTAAGAAGCCGTAAAAATTAACTTTGAAACAATTTGAAATGCTCACAAATTATATACACCTTCCTAAAAGTTTTGGGGAACAGTTTTCTGGAGACGTACCAGTAGATTTAATTTACATTAAAAGTATAGAAGGAGATATAGCGCCACATCTCGAAGTCGGCATGGCGCAAATAATTAAAAACCTGTGAACACCGCTTTTCTAGTATATGAGTTGGAGGTGGTTGTAAACGAATGTAATGTACCTAAGAAAAATCCCGTTTGAAGCTCATCACAATTTCATTCCTGCTCCTCTAACGTTTTTTATGACTGCCATTTTGCAGTAATAAAATGTAAATTTGAACCCGACAAATAAAGGATTTAAATTAATTTAAATATAGATTACCTAATGCAAGTTGGAACATTTTGGAATTTTAAACTTTACTTTTATGTCTTGAGGTAAACTAATACTTATCCTCGAATGATTACCATTAAGTTGATTTTATTGCGTGTTTTCGATTTTTTCTAGAATTTTATACGCGGCAATGATAATCAAATCCGGTACAAACGTAGTTTTACAATTAATAAATAAATAGTTTATAGTTGAGTTGAGAAAGATTCCGTACTAAGTGACAAAGTTACAATCAAAACCTTTTAGCTTTTAAGTTAATTTGATGTTTTTCAAAGTAGTTAAAATTTACATCTGCGCTTATAAAAAAATTGTGCAATATTTTTTTGAACCATAAAACTTAATAATCCAAGAAACTGCTCCGTGGTGTGTTTTATAAAAGGGAGTTTGAAAACGTATTTGTAACGGTATCGTGTATAGCTTGTGTTCGTGATCATAATCTTTCTGTGTATTGATCGTTGATAGATATTAAACGCATAGATTGGTATCGTACTAAACGCTAACCTCTAATTAACGTGGCGGATCGAAGCTGATTTTATACTAACAATGGATCAGAGATGCCGCCGCGTGTGAAAACCGCGCTATATCTGTCCTCGCCGAGGATAATAGCCACGACGGAATTGTATCGGCCTTACTAATCTGATTCATAACATTACATCAACACATATCGCATTCTTTCAGTTTGATCAACCACCTGTTGAAGACTTTGATTTGATGCAACAAAGAAAACGCAAATCTGAACGCCGTGATCTTCAATTACATTATATATCGTACCTAACCGACCGAATAATTAAAGACAACCGTATATATCTTTTAATGGCGAATTGGTTCATCAATTTTATTAGACAGCTTTTTTCATACCTACCTGTAGATCAGTCATCATCATATTATAAAAAATGTTACACATGCGCCATTCAGTGGTTCGAAATACAGAATTCAATAACTTTTCTATTATCCAAAATCCACAATATGTGGTACCAAAAAGTCAATTTGCCAATTTCGCTAAGATTTCCCAATACAATTTTGAGTGATAGTTACTTCTTGTCGTTATCATCAGGGTTGTTAAAGTTTGGCCGTCCTAAACAAATTTGGAAGGGGGGTCGGTTGATCTACCTGTAACCGCTTATCTGATTTTAAATATCTTGGGCTCGTTGGAAAGATAATAAAACAAACTTTTATGGGAAATGTAAATCGGGTTTTTCCAACAGTTTTCGCGAAATATGGCAAAAATTTTTATGCGACTAACGGGTAAACCTTTATTAATATTTGTAACTTACCAACTGAAAACAGCCAATGCCAATTTTGGCCGCTTGA
Organism: Photinus pyralis; assembly: GCF_008802855.1. Classification (NCBI taxonomy): domain Eukaryota; kingdom Metazoa; phylum Arthropoda; class Insecta; order Coleoptera; family Lampyridae; genus Photinus; species Photinus pyralis. The sequence continues at coordinate 12,621,740 of NW_022170663.1, forward strand.
GGACAGTTTTGCCAAAAACGCTCGTTCGCGAACAGGTCAATTTTAATGTTGAGGGGGACATACGATTTACGTAACTTCACTCGGTGAAGGGGGTGAATTGTATCCCAAAAAGTTTAAATGAGAAGGTGGTAATCGTTAGATAGTTCAATACGCATATTTATTCTATTTTCAGCACTGTTTTTATTTTTCAAATCCGATCAGTAATTCCAGAGAAACTTGATTTAAATGGATTTGCAGACCTAACTTCGTAACAGTAACAATTATTCAAAATTACTGGAAAAAATGACCACCACATACAATAATGAATATTAGTCCAAAATGGTGTCGGACGTTTGGTATAATTTCTGGGGTAATCTAACTGCATTCGTTACTCTTCTAAATATTCAAGTTGCATTTAAATTTCAAATGGGCCGACAAAAAAAATTAACGGCGACCTATCTGGGCGATCTGATAGGACCGTCCCACCCATCTGCCAAGGAACCTAAGGTCCAAGAACTGTCTAGTATCCTGTACATAATGAGGAGGAGCCCCGTCTTGTTCGAATATCACCTCATCTTCTATGAAACGCTCATCACGTTCCATAATGTTGATTATCATTGAACCAATGAGATCTTCTAAGAATGTCAAACACATGTCTTCAGTCCGATTACCGGGAAGAAGAGAATAGGGAAAAAGACAATCTCCATAGATAGATTCTTTCTCAGTGTTATCAACAATACTGTGTCATTCACGTAAGCTAACTAAGGACCACACTCTTCCTTCTTCCCATCACGATTCCTCCACTTTGACTCTGTCTTAATAGTTTCTCCATATCCCCTATGTAGAAATGAAATAAGATTGGGTTAAGTGGGTATCCCTGCCTCAATCCTTTTATTGTCCATAACACTTCAGACTCCTTTCCCCCTCCATTTTCTAGAGCACATTTGCGTTTCCTCACCCTCTTCTCTTTCTCACTTTGCATTCAGTACAATTGCGAAGAGTCTATACGCCATCGTTATTATCGAGATCCCTCTATAATTTTCCATGCAGTATCCTTCTCACCTCTTTTGTAAATCGGTACTATTACTCCTTCCTTCCATTCTTCCGGTAGTTCTCTTCTTTTCGACATTTTCCTTATCAGTTTCCTCAGCTTCTCCTTAATGCTATCTGTAGCGAAAATATAGCATCATTTCTTATTTCGTCTCTCTCTACCGCCTTCCCTTTCTTCAGTCTTCTTAATTGTTACTCTATCTCTCTCTTGATATTTCGTCTCCTTCCAACTCCTCTCTTCCTCTCCCACTAAATGTGTTTTTCCCTTTTCCCCTGTTTATTAACTTCTAAAAGTTCCCCTCCATTTTAATTTGCCTGAGTTCTTTTTCATATTCTATCTGCTTCTTCATCTTTTTTTCTTACATATCCCTATGTTTTTCTCTTCTGTACTCTTTGTCTCACCACTCCTTTCTTTTATCTCTCCCTTCTTCCTCGTTTATCAGTTTCCTATTTCCTCTGTGCTCTCTCCTATTTCATATTATACTTGTTCATCTAGTCTCCTTCTATAATCCTCCCTCGTGTTTATTGTCCATAATTGTATCTCGCTTCGTCTTTGATGCTTCCCATTTCTTGCTCTCTTTATCTTCCCTGTTAGCCTTATTTCCATCGCTTGGTGATCTGATTCTGTCCTCGTTCTTATCTTAAAATTTTCTTTCTTCCGTTTACTAGTATGCAGTCAATGACCTACCTCATTCTCCCTCCCATGTATGTACCTGTATTGCCCACATACAGGGTGACAATTTGAAAACTTACCACCCCCCATATCTTAGTAAATAAACGAGATATTTAAAAAAATCAAAATCCGTTTCGGTAATTTGGAGGGGGAATCACAATGACATAGTTGGCGACGCACCCCCTCCAACCCCCTGCGCCCCAGCCACCCCAACTTTTAAATCTTAAATAGTGACCCCCCATGTGTGATACGTCGTTGGAAAGCTCTGAAAAAATGCTTTCCAACCATACCAAATAGCATTACATTTAGGTTAGTAATTATCGTGCAAATCAAAAAATAAACTAATATGATACATTTGAAATCTGTCGTATTTAAAACGCAACCGGCGAACTAAGACAGAGAATAATTCAAGAATGTCGAAATATTGCAAAACCAACAGTTTGAGAATAGATTATAACTGGCGATCAAAAATGAGTTGCTGTCGAGTCGGCTTTGGAAGTTCAAGTTAAATACGATTTTCCATGTTTATTTTTTGATTTGCACGATAATTACTAACCTAAATGTAATGCTATTTGGTATGGTTGGAAAGCATTTTTTCAGAGCTTTCCAACGACGTATCACACATCGGGGGTCACTATTTAAGATTTAAAAGTTGGGGTGGCTGGGGCGCAGGGGGTTGGAGGGGGTACGTCGCCAACTATGTCATTGTGATTCCCCCTCCGAATTACCGAAACGGATTTTAATTTTTTTAAATATCTCGTTTATTTACTAAGATATGAGGGGTGGTAAGTTTTCAAATTGTCACCCTGTATATCCCACTCCATGTTTCCGTTTAATATATTCTCTTTGCTATTAATTCCAGTAGCAACTCTCCTTCTTTGTTGCATTCTTTGTCTATTGTTCTATCTTATGTTCCTCTTCCAATCTGCACCTAATTTCCTTATCCCCCCACACCCACCCCCCTTATTATCGCCTCGTCTCCCTTTTCATCTATCACATTTTCTAATTATGTTTTAACACATTCCTTGTCTGTGATATATCGTTAGCACTCTCGCCTTCTTCCTCTCCACTTGCACTCGTCTTTCGTGTATGAATTCCTTCTTCCTGCTTCGTTTCATTCGCCCATTCCTTTATATTTTATTTGCTCTGGTAAAATGTCTCCTTCTGCTCTTCTCTTTCTGCTTTCCCTCTTTGCGAATTGGTTCTTTTATCTTCGGTAACATAATCTTTATTTTCTCCCCGTTCTTTTCTTCTATGCATGAGAAATTATAATTTTGGTACTTGTAACAACACATACACAGGGTATAGGAACTGTAATTTGCACCCCTAATAAACCAAATTTGTATGGGAGGGAATTGGAATTTTTCATCTTATTCCCGTGGGCTGCACAATGTTTCGTGTGACATTCTTTGAAAATTTGATTCAATGCCAATTCAATTTGCAGGAAGTTAGCATTCGGAAATTCGTCCCCAAGAAGATTCGCCAATGAAAAATTGGCTCCCGAAAGATTCGTCCGGGAAGGTACGCTCTGAAATTTTTCACAAATATATATAGAACCCTCAATAAGCTTTTCTAAACCTATTACTCGCCATTAACCACCTCCGGGCATGGGTATTCTTTCCCCTCTGCACGAATAGAAACTTTTTATTAATACTAGAATGTGTCAGTCTTGAGAGGAGTCTGGTAAAGCGACAGGAGGCAGGAAAATTAGCCAAAGAAAATATTACTGCCACTCCATGGAAACTATGTTCAATTTTCTGACATAAAGTAGGCATGCATGAAATTGAAGGTTTCATGGCGATTTCAGAAAAATAAATGTACTATACCATTCCATTTGGACTATACTGATAGAGTATCCCCCGGTATCCCCCCAGGATACATATAGATTATGGAGCTCGAAGGTAACTGAAATTGCTTGCCGTTATAGCATAAAAGCCTTTAGCCATTTCAGTTCTGAATAAATTCAGTCCACCTACCCCATAAGCTAGACAGTTCGAAACGAGCAGCTCGATTTGACTCGAAAAAGACACAGGTCGGCTCGAATGAAATAAGTGTAGTTCAGGTCGAAGGCTCGGCTAATTTTCGACCCGAGTTTTCGAGTCGAGACGTGTGACTGTGAATACCAGATAATATTTTAAAACTTGAGTAAACTCACAAATAATTTATGAGTTTGTGTGATCCAGAAACACAATTTCGGTAGTTAGGAATAGGTTATCTTTCTCGTTATCGTAATTCGTATCACTCCTAATTCCATTGCGTTCGGTTTTTGCCTCATTTAGGAAGTGCGCCGTAATGCCAACCTAAAAAAACCTAATTATGACTAATACATGAGCTTCCAATTTTTGTGTTTTGATTAAATGATCCTTATATCTTCAGCACAATGGGTACTGCAAGATTAAAATCCTTCAGCGACTTACAATCAGAATTAGAGCGATCTAAATGTAGCCTAAAAAGGATAGATGAAAACATAAAACGTCTAATGGGAAGATGCCCTTTTGAAACAATCCCTCGACCTGGAATTAAAAGGAATTTACCTATTGAGGAAAACACGAGTAACTTCGACCATGATGAGCCGCTCAATAAACGAAGGCAGCTTTCCGAAAAACCTTCACCTTACGAACTCAAAATTCTACAACCGCCACAAAATCAGTTGATTATCAAACTTATAGTAACCCGACGCGCGGATCGGGGTCGGCAGTTAGCCTTAGCGGCCCAAAACACCGATGATAAATCCACAGCGAGAAACCGTAGGATGTTCAGGGTTCTCTTGGGTACCTTGAAAAAGTTTCAACAGGAAGAAGCTAAGCTAAAGTCAAAGGTACAGTGTAAAGACTATTCTGTTACGAGACTAATTTCTATTTGTAGGAGCAAAAAAGAGCACGGGTAGAAAAAAGGATTGAGGAACGCGAAATAAGAGAGAAAGCGAGAATAAAGAAAGAACGACGGGACTTATTTTTCATCCGATATCGAAAGCAAGCCGAAATTGAGGCGATGGAGTTCCAAATGGCACGTATGCTCGATTATGAGGTATGGGAAGAGCGTCAGAAACTTAGGAAAAATTTCATTCTTACAAAGGCGAAGCCTCACATTTGCTACTTGCCTGGGCGGGTAAATAATGCGACCAAGGGCCTTTTAAAAAAAAGCAAATTCCATATCAACAGTGAGGACTGTGTACTATATTAAATGTTAATTATACGTATATTTTTAGGAATTATCGAGAAACGTCAGTCGGAGGTTTCTAGAGAACTACGACATATGAGTGTCGAATGAGGAGAAACGTTGTACAGAAAAGAATGAGAAAAGAAGGTTCGTTGATGAATGACACGATTAGACAGTTGTAAATAGTATGGAAACAGAGAAAATAACGACGAAGCTAAAATGGAGGAACAAAAACCAAACGAAACCGAGAATCAGTAGATCAAAACATCACTTACTTAAACTTAACGTGCAGGTTATCTGTAGAAAACGTTATTTTGCTCATACTCCATAAGACAAGGTAGCGTTTCCTGGCAGATAACCTGTACGTTAAGTTTGGTGTTTCTGATACACCACAGCACTGAATGATTGAGTGGGGATATTTATCTGGACGTCACGTTGCGTCGGTACATTTTTAGTTAAGCTTTAATTTTGTTAATGTGTGAAATAAAAAAAACTATGAATGTGTAAATACTGAAACTGCTAGAAAACGTCTTTATGTGAAACATACAAATCTGAAACGGATTTCTAAGGTTGCAGGTTTCAACCTCATTTGTTTCTACTCCAATTCAAAAAACGTTAAATTGAGTAATTTTGATATTCGCGATACTGTTACTCAACAATTGAAGCTATTGTTTATAGATAGGATTAAACGCCATGAAAAGGCATAATAAAGATCGTGAATGAAAGTAATAAAAAGAGACCTGGTAATTTGATCACTACGCAAAAAATTAAATTTATTCGCTTACCCTAATTTACAACAAGATCAATTCGTATGGAAATGCGGTTTTGGCATAGTACTCAAAAAAATACAAAGAAGAATGTTGTACAATACTGACTGAGCCATTTTTTGAAAACTGCGCAAGGGGTGCAAAAATTAATTTATTATTGCGTAAAAATTAGAAATCGATGTATGAAAACCCTCAATAATCGCTTAGAAATCGTTGCTATGGAGCATTGAAACGCACACGGTCCATAACTACTCTTAAAATTGCCCCGGGGTGCTCAGGAGTAGCTCTACGGGGGAGCAATGAGATGAAAAATTATCCGTGTCGAGAAATTGATATAGAGAAAATATTATATTTTTCTCAATTGACATTTTTTACTCAAAACAAAAGTCACCCTCGCCTCCCTCGTATCGCGATCCCTTGGGAAATTTTAAAGGAAGATCTCGACCCCGAAAACCCGAGCCAGTTCATTGCATCTCGGCAGTGCCCCCCCCCCCCCCCCCGAGGGCTTATCTAGAATTAATGATCGCGAAACCACCCGAGTAACGATTTCCGGGCAATTTCCCGACGCTGTTAATTTTTCACTCACTCCACAGCATTCCCCGCACTCCGTAGAGCCACCCCTGAGCATCTCAGATCAATTCCGAGGTCAGATATGGTCTCCGATCACTTTGAACACCCTCGGGTGAGAATTTCTAAGCAATTTTTCCGGGCTAATATGTTTATATGTAATTTTTCTACAACTGTCAAAAAACCTGTCATTTTCTGACGGATTTCGAAACGCGAAGTACTAGATTTTTAAACGGTTAATTAAATTAAATTAAATTAAAAGTAAGGTTGCCATTGACAACGTGCGCGAAATCGTCAACAGTGAAAAAAAGTATTTCGCGCACGTGACAAAGTTGAACTTAAACAGCAAATTTAATTAACAATCGGTTCAGCTGTAGAAAAAATATTGTATATAACGCTAGCGCGAAGTTATTTCGCGCTTTTGACTGATATTTTGACGAGGCGAAGTCTCAATGCGCGAAATTAAACTTCGCGGTCTTGTTATATAAATAACTATTTTATGCAATAATTAAATAAATGCATTTTTGCAATTGCTCTTATGCAATTTTAAAACAAGTTAAAAATTCATTATACAAACACAAATGACGCGTGCGTATTTTCCTCCTAATAATATTAATTTTAAGACTGAGAAAAAATACCGGTAGGCACGAGATCCTTTACCCATTCTCTTTCAAATGAGCCGCCTATTGTCATGAAAAATAGTGGACCCTGTACAAATATAAACAGATTTTGATTTCACTCATAGTGCCTACATATGATATTTCATTTAACTGCTTTCACAAATAAAAAAGTTGCCATTGCGCATGCGCAAAACCAAATTTTAAAACTGGTGTTAGATTTGTCTTTATTCCAAATGCCTATGTATAAAATTTCATTTAAATGCTTTCATAAATAAAAAAGTTAGCAATACACATGCGGTAATCCAAATTTTTGACACTGCGCATGCGCAAGATCAAAAAATATCTATATGCACAGAATCCTTGGACCGAGCCCTGTCAAATGAGCCCCATATCGCCCAAATCTATTCAGTGGTGTAGAAAGAGTACGTGTGACGGACGGACGGATGACAAAGTGCAGCCAATAGCGATTTTTCACTTTGAGAAAAATACGCTAAAAACGGCTCAAACAGTATTCTACATGGCTCACTATTGAAATCTCCCTTTTTGTGATTAAAAAAACCGGATTTGACATTTTTGAAAAATTTTAAACACTAAACAAATTAAAATGTCAAATTTCGTTTTCATTTTCCGGTCTTAAACGGGATTTTTTTGCCGGGCCTTAAAAAACGTTGAATTTTCGCCATATTCGTCAGTTGTGGAAAATTATTCACGACTACCGTCTTGCTGGGAGAAAGGTACAGCTTGCTATTGTCGAAAATGTGCCCTAAAAACTTCATTCTTTCTTTAAAGAATTCACATATCTTTCTGTTGATTTTCAAACCGTAAGCTTTGGCTGTTCTAAGCGCAAGCTTTAGGCTTTCCATTTATTCTTCGATAATCTTTACAGGTATTACCAAATCGTCCATATACAACAGTACCACTTTCTTATTAATCCATTTTCGAAACATAAAGCTCACAATAAATCTTTGAAATGCTAAAGGCGGAATTACACAAAGCAAATGGTACTTTTCGGGATCAATACTGCCATCATAATGCCATTAAATATGTATACCTTGACTTTCTTCTTCAACGTCCATGTCGTTTTTCAAGTCTATTGCTGCTCCATCTCGGAGCTGCTCGAGCACATCTTCAATAGTGGTTACGATAACCCTGTTTATTTTTCTGTAGTATGCACATAGTCTCGTCGGTCCATCTATCTTCCTTGCTACTACAATTTGACTACTGCACTCTGACGCAGAAGAAATCAATATGCCATCTTCCATTTCCTTGTTTTAATGGTAAGCGTCGGCGTACGCTGTATAATCGTCATCTTTACCCTACTAATTTTATTCGGTGCTCTTCATAGTCATTATCAGCTCTTCTTCTTAATTCTTGGTAATGTAATTTAATAGTACCTACAACCATTTTACAAGATTAAATGCCCTACAAATTCCAAACTTTATGGCACTATCGGTATGATTCTGTCACTTCGTTACCACTTACCAATAGGGTTGAGCGACACTCAATGTCTATCTTAACTTTCCCCGTATGAAATTGGAGAGATACGAGGGCAGTAATGACAATTAAATCAATTCAGGTACCAAAAGAAATACTGGTTTATTCTAAATATCAACTTGCAAGATAAAATTGCCTCCACAGTTGGATAGCGTATCCCACAAATATTCAAAAGTATTGATTATGTGATTGAAAACTCTTAGTAAATAATGGTGAATTCCGCAATTAACCAATACTCCAATCGACAATGACCGATTAGTAAGTAATTGACTGTATAGCAAAAGTTTCCCAAAATCAAAATGAACTACAATCAATAATTGTTTCTATACTGAAAGCACAAGTATTCACATATAATCATAACAATATTACCTTGAAATGGAAATCGGTCACTGTAGGGAGTCCGACCCTGTAACAGACACGCACCTAAACTCGGTGGTACCGTGGTGAACCAATTACTACCTGAAGATCCAATGCATATCACTTGTGGTTGTAAATCCAAGATCGACTACCACGTTTAAGTCCATCATGCATCGGCAGGAATGACGGTAAAGTTACTGACCAAGTTAAAATGCAAAATTGATTCCTTTAGGAGGTATGTAACGATACGCTTATAACACACAGAAGTAACGGAAAGTATCTATTGGCTGTTTAAATTTCTCGGATGAATGCAGTTGTTCGGATGGTTATCTAAATGCCCAAGTGTCCGGATGGTGGGTGGTGGGTGCAAACAGGACTATGACTTCAAGGTGGTCGTTATCTCCCTGCTAAGGTCCAATGAAATTGATATCTTGGCACGGAAACAGCCTGTTGCAGTTTTAACACTCTCGAGCTGGGCTGGTATTTGTTCAGCAGGAAATACCCGAAGGAAGGAAACGCCCTCTCTAAGTTAATGAGAGGGCGTAGAAACCAATTAATACGAATAACGATGCTAACAATTATTAAATTACGTCGGCTCAACCGTTAGATATCGGATGTCACGTGTAAAAAATCCCATTCAACTCCTCTATAACAAAATAAGTGCAAATCGAAACAAACCAAATTTCGAAATAATAATTAAAAGTGAATTGTCAAAGATTGAAAAATTGCGTGGTTTTAATTCCATTAATAGATCGAGCCATCCATCAAATCGCATCAAATGAAAATATGTCGCATATACAGATATACCTTTGCATTGAACCAAATTACACGATACTTTTTCTAAAAAAATGACATTTATTCTCTTTCGAAATTATATGAACTTAAAACTAAAAACAGCTACTTCCTTTCTTTCCCACATTCAATAATTCTTATGAACTTGCTTGACACTAACCCTACGGAAGCGCCTCGAAGGAACCATCAAACCTTTTTTTTTATCTTGAACGGTCGACTTTTTATCTCGACCGTCGACTTTTTATCTCGAACCGGGCGACTTTATCTCGACCGGTCGACTTTTTTATCTCGACTGGTCGACTTTTTATTCTCGGACCGGTCGACTTTTTATCCGACCGGTCGACTTTTATCTCGACCGGCCGACTTTTTTATCTCGACCGTCGACTTTTTATCATCGACCGTCGAATCTTTTATCTCGACCGGTGCGACTTTTTATCTCGACCCGGCCGACTTTTTTATCCTGCGAACGTCGATCTTTTATCTCGAGCGGTCGACTTTTTATTTCGACCAAGTCGGCTTCTATTCGCCCGATTGGCTTTATTGCTTGCTTGTATTTTGCTCTTTAATGTGGTTATTTTTAGGCAAAGAGAAAAACGCTTAAGTAGTCATCATTTAACACTGTGTATTTGTAAGTGAGTTATTGTTAATTGTCACAAACATTTGCAGGTAGAAGACCATGTACAGTGTATATCCATTGTTAAATTACTTTATAGTTGAACAGATCCAATGTAAAAATACTCTGCCGTTATATTTCTTTTGATACACGCTGTACTTCCGGCATTTTGCATCCGCAAGTGGTGTACTCTATTAATAAACAAACAAAAGTACGTTAAAAAAGTTGAATGGATCACAACTTGACTACGCATTCCTGTATTAAACAAGGATAAGTATAAAAAAACATTATGAGGAATGTCGGTGTTGATAAAGCAGACATATATAAGGTTGTCATTGTTTAGGAATGAATGGTATACAAGTTACAGCTATCTTAATTATATGCCACGAAGACATTATCCCTTTAATAAAAGACTGCATCGTTGGCCGTTTCAGCAATAAAGTTCCATTTGCAAGTTTTACTTAGCTAATTCTTTTTTTTCAAATAGTTCTTGAAATTTAAAACCCATCATCATTTTGGTAGAAATTTTGTGATTAATGTACCTAATTGCATTCTTTAGTATTAGTGTGCCGTTGCCATGCAAAAATGAAAATTACAGTTTACTTTACTTATTAACCGTCATGATAGAGCAGTAACTTATTTTTTGTATGCAAGTTACAAAATAGATATCACTTAAGAAAAAACAGCCTCGCCATTTTCCTACAGGCTACTGCAAAGTGTTGCCAAGGTGCGACGGGATTCCCTGATCATTGGTGCCGAAGCTATTTTAAACGCCGAAAACGTGCGGCACTGCAGTGACGATGGACATTGGAAATGTCTCTAAATTACTATTTTGTACAGAAGAAAGGAACCTATGTGCAATTTTCTGTATAAATGCAACAATTGTAAGACAAAACAAGCATTGTCGTTCTTGATAATCCGTATTCACAGAAAAAACGATGCCAATTTTTTTCATTTCTGATAAATATGATTTCACTACCAGTAAATGATTTTTTTCACTACTAGCGTCTGAATGACATATTGTGAACCTTTTTCACTTGTAAAGTAGGCTTTCTCGCAGTTTGTTCAACATGGTTAATAATGTGGACATATTACCTAACTATAGTCAATAATGTAGAACTGTCATTTTAGAAACCACAACCGAAATTTCGCTAGTAAACGTTAGACAGTCTCCGTAAAATGAATAATTGCCAACCATCAGCCATTTCCAGAGAAATTACTATCTAAAATTATCACATTTGAAAAAAATCGAGAACGAAATTTACTCTTTAAAATATTCAATGACAAAAAATAGGGCCTGGTTGAGCCTCTACTTCCACGTACTTGATGGTTTTTGCATGTTGTTTCCTAATAGCATGTCACAACTGTTTTCCTAACAACGGTAGGTATTATATTCCAGAAAATGATGGCGCAAAACGTACGTAATGGACCTAAACGCAGATATATACTGCGCGGTTTCCTTTTTAAGGAATTTCAAAAGAAATTGGCTGTGTGATTGGATGAAATGTGAGTTTGTCCGCACCGTCTGTTCGTTCGTAAATATCCATCTTTCTCCTGAATTGAAAACGAAAGAAACACGACGTTAAATTCCTTCACCAATCGATTTCAGGATTAGTGGCTAAATATGAAGATCCTTAACATCGGTCCACTCAACGTTTTTAACGTCATTTATTTCCAACTTGCAAAATACTAATAAATAAAATTCGGAATAGGGCATCATCATAATCTCCTTGGTCTATTTCCAAACGAGATCTGCTGATAACGATTTGCAATGATTGTGAAATCAAGAATACAATGGTCAATTAAAAATACATCAAATTCATGTTCCGCATTGACAAGCTTTAACCAAATTCATGTGTGAAGACTATTTGGGTACATTTTTGCTCTACAAACTTTGACCTAGACCACGAGAGAATATTGAAAATTGTTAACAATCAAGTGCCAGGGAATTAATCTAGCGACACGAACTCGATAACATGACCCTATGGCAATGAAAATATGTGATTCTATTATACTGAGCCACAGTGTTTCCTGTTTCCGTTTACTCGAATCCTATAAACTGTTTGTTCCTGGAGCCAGCTTCTGAAAATCAATAGCGTCCGACCCTCGATACGAACCTAATGTCCAATAAGTATTACTCGTACGTCATTTCAACAATGATCGGTCACTTTTAAAAAGAGTTATCAGTGCACACGACGAACGGCAATACAAACTTTAAAGGCTCTGAAAGATCCTTAAAAAATTATTAATAGAGTTGACAAATAATAAAGGTAATAAAGGTAACGAAATACATTCAATTGAATTCAGCTTTTTTTCGACTTCTAATAATAGCATGTATAAAGACTTATAATAAAATCCATAACATTCTGGGTAAACTCCCATACAAATGAATACCCACATCTTCGAATTGTTTTGCTCGATTCACTCTACGACTGAAAAACAATAACG
>NW_022170663.1:12634358-12647016 GCF_008802855.1 Photinus pyralis
ATAGGTAATGCAATTATGCGGCCGGATTTTTATTTATCACCAAATTGAGTCGGACTTAAAATAGCCACATTAAGCCGGCATTATGTGTTTCGTAAGCTTTTGTGCAATATTCACAATATAAAACCTTCGTCGTTTGGGCGGCATTTCTAAACAAATTCTTTCGGATTTGAATGGGCACAGTTATAACCTCTGGCCAAAATACGCTTTAATCTATTTTTGATTACACGTTTGTCTTATTTTAATCTGTAGGTATTGTAGGTAAATGCAACACCTACCAAGTCATACTTGCACATCGAAAACGCTCGTGATTCATTTTTCTCGCAAATAATACGACAATGCTGCACTCTGCCACAGGAAAAACATACAATTTATTTACAATTTAAAAATGAAAGAAAAATATCTGTGGTAGGTATGTCGGCCTGTGATCAACTCGTCACAGTGACAGACCACGTGCTCGGTAGTTTTTCATCCGCCTCGCCGCAAACATGCACGTTGGGCTATCCTAGAAGGTAATAGTTGACCATCCACTGCCCCGTCTGGCCTCTATTCAGTTTTCGGATGCCCAAAAGGCTGAGATTCGCTCAGAGGCCCCCGAGGAGGCCCCGATAAAAAGGCCCTAGACTGTCCAGTTGCCACTGAGCCTGAAATTGACTGGGCATCCAGTGTTCAATCCCGATATGTATTGCTATGCCCCACGTTGGGCGCCAAATAAATAATCTGTGTGTAAAATGGCGTGCGGTCAACTAACTAAGTACACCACCCACAAAACACATGTCCAGCTAGCTCAAATAAATCAAAAATTGAAACTGAGATTTTTTATGATTTTTCCTCGTAAGTACATCCATTCGCTACAAAACAAAATCCAAATAACGACTCGAAATTAATTATTTAAGAGATTCGATCAACTTACGAAAATTTCAAAGAAACAATTGTTTTACACCCGTCATGAATCTTGGGCACAAATAGAAAAATCTGAAAATGAGAACTCTATCTGCGACGTACAATGGATTCGAAATTCCTCAAAACTTTATTAGTCCAGGCTATATAATATTTTTTTACAAAAAAAATTAGTTACCGGGCGAAACCGGGTTTTTCAGGCAGGTGAAATGAATAGAAATTGGGAAAAAATAATTAAAACGGCTGAATTTTTCCGCGGGTGAAATCCCGGGGGTTGAAAGGGGTGGAAAGTGGTGTTTTGCAAATTCTAGAAAAACTATTAGTTTTAGACGAAAATGTTAAATATAAAAGTTATAGAGATTAAAAAAATAAGCAACTTTTGTATCTACACTATTTTCACATAACCTCCAATTTTCCTAGAAAAACCGTAAAAACTGTTTTTTTTGTTTTTTATTCCTATTTTTGCCAAAAAATGTCGTAGGGGTTTGAAATTTGGAGGAAACATAGCTTGTTTTATGATAAAAAAAGAAGATAATTTTTGCAAAACACCACTTTTCACCCCTTTCAACCCCTGGGATTTCATCCGCGGAAAAATTCAGCTCTTTTAATTATTTTTTCCCAATTTCTATTCATTTCAACTGCCTGAAAAACCAGGTTTCGCCCGGTAACTAATTTTTTTTGAAAATAAATTATTTTAGAGCTATTTTGCCTGGGCTATATTTCTTTTCTATTACAGTGTACTCAATCACTCGAGCTGGTTTGTTAAATTACATTCTTTTTTATCGCTATTCAGACAGGAAACACTACAAACTTTTGTAGATAAAATAACTTCCTAATACGGTTTCATTAGGCACACTTTCCAAAATCAACGTAACTTTGTTCCGTTAACGGACAAACCGCATAAAACTTTGCACGAACTTTTTGAACTGCATCTGCACAGATTATTTTGATTTCGGCAAAACTGCGCCTTCAAATAAGCAAAAAGGTCAATTATTTGACAAAATGAGCGTACAGAAACGTACACGCGCTTTCTCCGTCGCGAGCCGAACAGCATACCGTTAGCCTTAGGCTAACAAGCTCCGTTTTTGTCTTTAATTTCGTATTTATTATAACACCACTTCCTACTTCCGACAATTTCAAATGTAACGCTCAATAAGGAGCGTTTGAGGAGACCCCTCTTCCATAACAAAATTACGCGCAAAAGAATACGTGCATCTGTATCCTTCAGCCCCAAACACACGTGTGTCTTTCGCGATAACAACGTCCTTATTGCATACGAGCAGATAGCACTTAAATGCACTCGACGAGATATTCCTTTATTTTAAATAATAACAAAATTTTCACATCTAACAATTCAAACAAACAAATTTAGACGATTGATCAAATTCCGATGAAATAAACCAATTCTATGCTTATTTGTAATCCCACAGATTTAAATCAAATTAAAACGTGCGCATACACAGGGTGGCCCGTTATTATCTTCGATATTATTTCAGCCCAAATAACGTCCACGTGATGTTGTATACATATATGTGTATATGCTCATTACGATAACCTTACATGAGGTTCTCCTATGTACAAGTCATGGAGCCTGAAACTTGGTATGTACTATGCTGACCAAGAGAGAAGTTCATGGCAGTCCGATCACTAATACACGTATGTATACCAAGTAATCCCGTCAGATTTGTCTGCTAGAGTGACTTTATAACTTTTGATCTTAGGAGGGGGCGGAGTCGAGGGTTTCCTCTCAGATCCGCATGTGCCCAAGGCTGACTCGATGCTGTCACTCAC
Source organism: Photinus pyralis (assembly GCF_008802855.1). NCBI lineage: Eukaryota > Metazoa > Arthropoda > Insecta > Coleoptera > Lampyridae > Photinus > Photinus pyralis. Next base: position 12,637,047 of record NW_022170663.1, read on the forward strand.
CCCAATCATTTTACCGTATGGAAGCTTTCTCCCTGTAACAGGAACCTTTTAATGGGGTCGACTTTTTGAATTTTTGTAGAGTTGGGAGTTGAATGTCGTTAGGATTAAGTTGGGTAGTTCTATTAGGGTTTTCCAAAATTTGTTATTCTACATTTCTTTTTAAGCCAATAATTTTTCAAAAGAATTAAGCGTACTTTGTTTCTGTAAAGCGAACAACAGGACGCCATTTTGGTACGATATTAGCTCAAGTTCTTATGAAATGCTATACAATGTTGATTATGTGAGTCAGCTCATTATCGTAAGTATGGCGACGTACGTAGTAACAATTTTGGGATACTGGATGTTCCAACAAATATAAAATATATTTATATAAATCTGTAGAGGAGGGTGGAAATTACTTGATTGAAAATACGTTGTTGTTATACGTGTACCGCTTCATAAGGAAAGAGAACGAAACTAAGATGCGACAATATAAACCGCGTTAAGATAAGAAACGGATGATCAAGCATGATAAGAGTCGAAAGGCTACAGTGTTGCCGGTCCTAAAAACCGTCGTGACAGAGAATGAGGGACGGTATTTCTGCTTCCCTTCGCATATACAAAAAAAGAAAATGAACGCGTAGGTTTCATTGGGATCGTTTCATCACTCGAACGCGTGAAATTTAATTCGTAATTAAAAGTTACAACTAAAGCCGTATAACCGCAGTAAAAGAATCATTAGCCGCACAACCCACCATTTTGGACGAATTTATTTTCGTGTGCACTTTATCAATTCAGTGTGAGATACCCTTTCGTTCGAACAAAACCAATAATAAGAGGCTTTTTTAGGCAACAAGGGAACTTCGTCGTGCAGTGAAAACGAATGGACCACGGATCTATGTTCAACTGTAAATACAGTGCTACTAATGGTACTAATGCGTACGTGAATATTTGCGGGTCACTGCATGATCGGATTAAGGTGATCGCATTTAAACATATTGTTACCACGAAAGCGTTGGGATCCAAGGTGAAAAACGTTCATTGCAGATATATTTAGAGCGCTTAGGCCTTAGACGAATCGAAAAACAAGTTTGTCAATCAAAGCTGTGCACCTCTTGTATATACGGGGTGTTATTAGATCTATATTAAACGGCAACCGGGAAAAGATTAAAGACAATTAATTCGTGCTTTTGTTGGCTGTGAAAACACTAAGTTATAAGGGTAATTTTAAGTTTGGAATGGACTTACCTTCCCTGAAATTTAATCCCTGTTATACCACAGACAGGCGAGTCTATTGTAGGTTACTTATCTGTTTTCTGTAAATTGCCTTACGTTACCTTACCACTAGAGTATTGGCCTCTTTTCTTTAGTTTTGCGCTCGGTATCCATAACACATAGATGGATGGAATTAGCCAAAAGAAGCGCACCCCTAAGTAGTAGGAGGTGTGAAACAGTTCTGATCTCCATGAAATTTTGGTATCTGTTCCACTTGCTGATTTCAGAAGGGCAATTGGGATGCGGTCACAAACCAAATTGATAACACCCACGCAGTGTAGTTTGATAAATTTTTGTAAACAATTACTCGATGGTGCAACATTTTCAAAACATCGTAAATTTCTGAATAATATGGTGCGCAAAAAATATCATAGCGAATAATGTCATTGCGTCAACGGCCAATTAACCTTTCGTGTGTTTGGAAACAAATCTCGTGATTCGTGAAGTTCACGGTTAAACGCATCAAGTCAATATTAATACATACATCTCTTCCAATCGTGGCGCATTAAACCTTAATTAAATTTAATTGATACTCAAATTGCGCACTCTGCAGCAGTTACATTTAACACCTTCCTATTTAAGTTTTAATTAAATCCCTAACGTGCGTGCAATTGAAGGCTCATGTGCATCGCACAAAGAAACGCGATTTGTTTTGCAATTTGATTTTCTGTAAACTCAACCGCTGACATGCAACTATAACCATGGGGTATTAAATTCGTAATTTTTACTCCCAATTGTGGTTGAGGCCTGTTTGAATGGATTTTCGTACGGCTCGCCATTTCTAATTAAGTACGATTTATCCGCATTAGTGTTTTGTGTAGTTATGGGGTTGTTATGAAAAAAAAAAAGATTATAGGTACTGGCGAGGGTACTGGTATATGAGTCCAGTATGATCCGGACAACAATACAAAATATGTACTTTAATGTCACGCGGAACTTCACACTTTAAAAATTAAAAATAACTGATCACTCGGCTTGTCTAAATTTACGAGAGACTCAAAATTTACGGGGTTAATAAACACACGTGACAATCTTTTTTAATCACCTTAAATGTAAAATCTCGTCTAGAATTGAACCCTAACTTTCTTCGACAGTACCTAAATTAAAGCTACCCAAAACAAATTGAATTTTGATCAAATAGCACAGACGAGTGTCAGCAGATGTGACTACTTCTTTCTCTCTCAGGCTCCCTTCTTTTTGCTGCGATGTAATAAAGAAAAAAAACCCGCGCGCTTGGATTTAAAACCGCACCATCGCGATCGAAAGGCAGCGAGCTTTGCCTCTGAATCAAAAGAGTGTTACCTTTATCTTCACTTATAATGTGCAACAAACTATTACGCATAATTAACAAATAATCTTAAATTCATCTTATTTACTATCAAATACGTTTTAAATGTGTATATTAGTCAATTTCAAAGACAAATCGACGATTGTGTATTTGCTTTTAAATGGACAAATGCGCTTTAATCAGTTGTGAGCCAGGCGAGCGGGCCGAGCTCGCCTTCCGCTGCGGAGCATTACGTGTGATGACCACAGAATATAGAAGCGTTATGATATTGTAAGTGGCCACTTTCTACTTTACTACGTTAAACAACCGCCTTAATATTGAATTTAAATGTAAAACTGACTATATTACCTTCTGAGTTCGAACACGATTGGTTACAGTAGAAAATTTCTTTTTAAACAAATTTGAAGAGGTACAAAATGATGAGACTGAGTCTTTAAAGGATATTTCTAATAACTGTTAAAATGCGTATTGAATACAAATAGAAAAATGCACTTTACCTTAATTATACAGCGTCTAAAACTACCCCCGGAGTCGCCCAAAGTTGTAAAAGTGAATCGCCCTCTATCTAAGATTCGTGGAATGGAACTAAAAACTGCTAACGTTAAATCCTGGATCGTAGCGGGTAAAATTTCGACGTTGCGTAATCCAAACGACAGAGTTAATTTGAAACGTATCAGTTGCGTGCAGGGTTGTTTACAGCTGATGAGGGACCCCTATAATTGCTCAGGAAACGACGTGTACAGTCACTAACGATACCGTCGCATAATTGAATAAGTCGTTTTTACTGTAAAAATTGGAGTTAGTATTGCACCCTCGATTGCACCATATTATTTTTTAAATCGCACGGGCTAACTTTGATTACATGTTTATTAGTATTTCCAATTGAAGTTAGTTTCTCTTTGTCAACCGAAACCGGACTACACACGTGAATTCTCCCAATGATTTCGACTGCTGGTCAATTTAACTTACTGTCTCAATTCAAATTCACGTGTTCTGCACTAAAACTATCTTTGATTTTACGTATTCCAAACGCGTAGCGTGATCTTCCTAACATGCACACGCCGGTGATTAATTTGCCAGACTCAAACACTTGGCTTTCCCGTTGACAGACTCAGTCCCTACTCTTTTTTAATTAACACGCCTACAAAATGGCGCTAATAGGTTAAAACGGTCTTCTTTAATTATTAACCAATAAACTGCACCTACTTCTACTCCAATTCTACTTAATGTTTTCGATATTTTACTCGACTGGCGTACATCACGTTCTTATTCCCCATTTTTCCTTTTTCCTCCGATATCCTGTTTTAGAGACATCTGCGGTTGGTTCGACGTCTTCGTGTGTAAGTACCCTCTTTCGACGCTCCATTTTCTGAGACGCTTCAATATCGTTGCATCATTGGTTGTCATATCGCAGAAATTTGGTTGGTCTTACGGTCTTAAAGTTGTTCTATACGACTCCGATATTTTCCTTACCAATTAGGAAAATTGCAGGAAAATCTAATTCGTAGTAGCCGGTAGAATGCTCGAAACTGGTCCAAGGAAATTCCCATCTCTACCACTGATGAAAAATTCTTATCACAGCCCAGGTTCGAACACACGACTTCCGGCTTTATAGCCCAATGCTCTACCACTGAGCCATATAGTCGGACCTATGAAGAAAAAAATCGATAACACTACTAACATAAACAACCGAACTCATGTGGTCGATTTAAAATGTTCTAACAATATTAACAATGGAAATAATCTCAGAGTTAAATGATTACACATGAAAATCTTTACGCAAATTCTTAATAAAAATGAATCATTGTTAATAAACCTTAAGATAGGCAGTCCAGATAAGAGCCGGGCTGTTATCTAAGTACCCATGCGGAATTTCGCGCGAATGTTAGTAAGATTAGCGACACGTCAACCGTGCACTGAATGTAAGCAGCACTCGCTCTACGTTATCGTTAATCAGGATTTAAAAACAAATTGCTGGTATAGTCACAGTAATAAAACGAGTTTGCATAACGGCTTAGCGCTTGTATTAATATCGTGTACGAGGTTATACATCTTTGCCGTCCTAGCACATGGCAAAATGCGCCAAAAAGAGATAACAACAGGTAAGGTATATTTATGACAGAATGGACAACATCCACTTAAAAGCGATTCGAATTCTAGGTCTAGGTTTTGTAGCAGAATTATTTAATGTTATTGCTTTTTTTATAGATAAGACTAGATTTATTCAGTTAGGAATTATTTAGGTATTTGTAAAAGTTATCTCATATTTTTTCTCCAGTCATAGATAAGAAGTTTTGATATCGTCGCATAGGCTAATTAGTTCCAAGATAAGAAAACACAAGTGCAGTTCATCTTTCAACGACTCATTAATTTGTTAAGAAAGTGGTACCGGAAATTGAAAAGAAAGAGAAACTGTTTTAAATAAAAGAGGAAGATGTTAATCGTGGCGTCTTTGCTTGGGGACGTTTGACCATGGATTTTGCATTATTGACACTTTAAGATAATTAAAATTTCATCTGTAAATTGTTGGTTTTGAGATTAATCCAGCCCAGATTACGACCCAGATAAGAGTTTCAAATTAAGTTTTTTTATTTCGTGCTCAGAATTCCATCAGGTGTTAATTGAAAATTTGTTAATTAATTCTTTGGGATTTTAGAGCCGGTTAAGGCTGGTGAATTTTGCAATTTAATAAAATTTAAGTCAATTTCGAGATTTTCGCCGTGGCGGAGGCTGGATTTGCCTTAGAAAAATTATAATTATTTCTTTTAAAGGTTTTGTTAGTACCCGAATTTGTTGCTAGTTGGACAGGTGTTCGTGAGGGTGGTTTGGTGACCGTTTGCCATTGTACATAGCATTTTTATTTGGCCCCAACGTGGGGCACAGCAATATGAATTATGAAGAGATACTAGTTGCCATCAAAGTATGCAGTACCAACTCATCATAACGAGTACTTCACTTGTATAAGTTTAGCACAAAATTTGCGTATCAATAAGCAATAAAGTAGCATAAAATACTTAGGAACAATATCTGCTAGGATGCTTGCCTCAACTTATCATCACCAGTGCAAAAATGATTGCTCTGTAAATGCCGAAAACGAGTGGCGCTACTTTTGCGAAGTGTAGTCGATATTTTTCTATTCTAGCAACAATTATTTCGTAAAGGAATATTAAGGTAATCACACGTGTTACATCATCCGCACGTCGTCGCCATATAAAAAAAATCCACGCGTGCTTGCGTATGCAAATCGCAAAAAAAGGGAAACTGTACTTACATCTTCTTCGTCGATCTTAGCCATCATGATTACTTCATTCATTAAACTGTTATTAAGACAGGTTGTAATATAACGGGTATGCGAATGCAGAACCTGTAGTTCCTCATCGATTATGTCTTCGAGGGGCTATGTGGAAATCTGGGTTGTGGGATGTGTGTCATCAACTCTCAGCGAGTCGCCGAAGACGCCGCCGCAATCCACATCGGATATTCTCAAGTGTAGGTGATCTTGCGTGCGGTGTATGTTAACTATTACGTGCTTGGGTGATTTCAATACTACGGGGAGCTAGTGTGGAAAACTAGTGCACCGGCAGGGTAATTGCAATTTCACACACAATTATTTCTATTTCAACCAATTTTTGAATTAAAGCGTATTCGCGTAAAGTGAAAAATTTGCCCCGCGGATCTAGGCGTTTTGTCGGGAATAGAAGTCACGGGTCAATAGTTATTGGCCGATGAAGTAATAAAAATTCTTAGTTTGCCATAAATGTCTTTGCACTTGCAGGAAAGAGAAAATCTGATTTAAACATCTTTCAGAAATAGGACATATAATTGATATTTGCTATATTGCAATATCGACTAATTGAGACTAGTCCTCTGCAGAGGAGGAAGATTTCATTTACTATAACGATCAGGTTAGTGCGCCTCGTAAATTGTGTCCAATTAGCAGAGTATTACAGTTATGCTCGGCATTTACTAAAGATTTGTTTTTTTCTCGTGTTTTTTAATTAGTGCGCCTCGTAATTAACTTCTCACGTTTTGTTTGTATGAGATTTATCTACTTAGCCGCAGGGGATCGGCATATTAGAGTACCAATCTGATTTCTAGAAAAAAAAAACATTTTATTGGTCACTTTAATCAGTAATTGAGTTATTGACTTCGATAATTTTGACGAAAATGTACATTTTTTGTGTTTTTTATTATATTTTTAGACATCAAATAAAAGTATCTTGGCCCACGTCAATTTTTTCTAAATTTTTAGTCCAAAAAGGAACTTTTTACCCAAACGTGTAAGGGTATAATAGTATAAGCATTCCGTCACTACCAAAATTAAGTCGGTATGGACGTGGATATTTTGTTTTTTTTTAAATTTATTTAAAACCTGTAAATTTTTTTTTGCTTAATGAAAAAGACTACCTGCGTGAATTCCGTCCTTTCGTCCCTCCGTCTGAGGGTTTGACATCAGTGCACATTCGAATATGTAGTGTTGACTCCATCGTCAGATGTCTTGTCCATACCTTCCATTTTCACTTTAAGCGTGCATTCTTGTGACTGTTTTCGAGGTATCCGAATTTGAAGTTTTGACTCGTTTTGATCTCAACGACGAATATATAGCTTAAGCGAATAAGTAACGATTTTTATATATTTGGATCTTTTTTTGGCAAATGACTCCCATTGAAATAAAAAAAAAGATATTTCCGAGACGTACGGCCGTATCAAAAAACTACCGTACGTCCCCACTCGAACAGCGCACATGGCTACTTTTAGGAGGGTTAAGATAATGCATAATTTTTTTGAAAAGTTTTATGCACAGTTATTCTTAAACACATAAAAAGAGTGTATAAATATACCGTGAAAACCGTGCGGTTTTTTCTTGAATTTTCAAAAACTAAGCCTACTAAATCCAAAACTTTTAGTTCTATTCTTTTATGATTACTAAGAAAAAAACTAACGAGCAAACGGAAATTTTGAGACTTGCGATTTTCATAAATAAAATGAGTTGTTTTTCATTTTAGTTTTTCAAAAAAGTCATGTAAAAACTAATAGTTTCCTTCTTCTGTGGTTGCTGAGAATAAAGCCGAAAAAGAAACGTAAATTTCGTCCATAGATTTTGTGAATTTTGGTTTTTGAGATATCTTTCCATTAATTATTTTTCTAAAATCCCTGCGTTTAAACGGAACAGGAATAAATGTGACATAACACCTTCCTTTATAGTTTATACCAAGATCATCAGTTCGTTAACTGTAGAGAGTATCACATGAATACTTCAGATCACGGTAGAAACCGATGAGTTTTAATTTTGAATTTTTTGAAAATTTATTCTAATTTAAACATTGAATCTTTCTCTGAAATATTCTAGAAAAATTCTATGCAAATAGGCGAGTTCGAAATTCAGAATACTTACACTACAATTTTAAAGAGATATCAAAAAAATTAATTTTTTTAGGTTGATTGGTTAATCAAAAAAACTGAGAAATAATAATTGGTACCACTATATTCTCTTTGCTAAGGGGCAAATTAAAGTAACTAAATTTTAATTTTTAACTACAAATCCATTTTTTAAATAAAAATTTATTTTTGTTTTTGATTCTGTTTGCTATGCCGCGTTTAGTCTGGGACACACGGTATATTGCTGTGTGCAATGGCGTGCGGTCACTACACCGCCCACAAAATACCTGTCCAGCTAGCTCAAATCAAATTAAAATTGAAAGTTAGAATTTTTTATAATCTCTCCTGGTGTACATCCGGCATATCCTAATATTGACTTAAAACTTCTCAATTTGAGAGACTCGGTAGTCTCAATCAACTTCCGAAAATTCCAAAGAATTTATTACACACATTTTGATCAACACCGGGAATAAATCTTGGAATAGGAAAAAAATTGACATGAAAACTCTATCAGGGTCGCACAAAGTATTGGAATACACACAATTAATTGATTGACAATGGCAAACAAACATTTATTCCGAAAGAAATGAAACAATGAAAACAAAATCCCTGCAAGAAAGAAAAGCTTACAAAGCTTGTTTGCACATAATACCCCGCAGCAAGCGGTCGTAAATAAAAATTTAAAAAAGTTCAATTACTTGCAGTTTTTTCGTTAATAATCGAAATAATCTGGTCGTAAAAGGTTTGTGATATTCCGGCCCACTTATCAAAGACACAAAAACACTCGCCTCGTTTTTACGTTGATTCCCAGTATTTAAAGGAACACCACTTCCTCCCGCTACTTCCTCGGGATTTTATGAAACGCTACCAATTACAACTACACTTCACAACGCCAGCTTCGAAAGACGCGTTCCCACTTACACCTAACTAACGCGCACATCGCAACATCTGCATCTTCGTCATCTCTTAATAGCGACAAGACACGTGCGCCAATCAAATTTCGTCCGATAATAAAACCTCTTATCGCAACCTACCAGATGTCCCTACATTTTAACACGCAAGTTCACGTTTTAAGAGCCCTATATAGTCTTCTTATTGTTTCATCCGATTTGCATATGTAAGTCAGTTGGCACGATTGGACAAAGAAATCGGGAGTATATGGGTAGAATCGGACGTACTTGCACGTCGTGTAAAATAGCAACTTGACTTGGATTTTCGTCCGTTTTCCTGCCTTTCGATCGAAGGTGTGTGAGCACAGTCCGTCGGGTAATTTCAGTGTCGTTGAAGCCGACAGTGGGTTAATTTAAATTGAATTCGTCTATCCGCAGATAATTGTACCAGTTGCCCGATCCGACCATCTTTCGTTCATTTTGAACGACCTCTGCGTCTGTTTCTTTGCTTTCGTAGCACTAACGCAGCTCTCGAAAACAATCACTTGGAGGAAACTGAAGTTGCTATTGTTATAGCCAAAAAGTCTTTATACTCATTCAACTGAGATCAGGAAATTTTCATTTCAAAATATTTTCTTGGTCGCACTGCCATGATACTTACTGTAACGTAATAGTTATTTACATAAAAGTCCGGAAAATGACACATTACTGGCGAGATAAGAGTGAAGTGCGAGGCCCCTCTGGGGCCGAGTACTTTAATTCCCCAGTCAAGTAATGTCAGTTTACTGACGAGTTTTGTATTAAATTTTACCCAAAATCGTATTTTAATATAAAATTCAATTTGTATATAAAACTTTTGATTAATGTCAATCTGTCAGTGATGACAGGAGTCCATTATAGACGTTTAGTAATGTCACAGATGCGGCCGGTAAAGTAACGATGGGGCCGGTAAAGTGACAAGCGGCAGGAAATGTAATCTGATCTGTCTCTGTCATGGAAATTAAAATTTCCTGGCGGAAAGTAGGCTTGAAAATGAAAGTTTCAGGACGCGAACTATTTATTACTTCGGCGTTGAAATTGGAACTGTGCTGCAACGCAATTCGCTTTGCTTATATAGCAAAGTCGAGTAGTCTCGAGAATAAAACACGTCATATTTCCT
>NW_022170663.1:12647116-12673427 GCF_008802855.1 Photinus pyralis
TAGGTTAGGTTAGTTAGGTTAGGTTAGGTTAGGTTAGGTTAGGTTAGGTTAGGTTAGGGTTAGGTTAGGTTAGGTTAGGTTAGGTTAGGTTAGGTTAGGTTAGGTTAGGTTAGGTTAGGTTAGGTTAGGTTAGGTTAGGTTAGTTTAGGTTAGGTTAGGTTAGGTTAGGTTAGGTTAGGTTAGGTTAGGTTAGGTTAGGTTAGGTTAGGTTAGGTTAGGTTAGGTTAGGTTAGGTTAGGTTAGGTTAGGTTAGGTTAGGTTAGGTTAGGTTAGGTTAGGTTAGGTTAGGTTTAGGTTAGGTTAGGTTAGGTTTAGGTTAGGTTAGGTTAGGTTAGGTTAGGTTAGGTTAGGTTAGGTTAGGTTAGGTTAGGTTAGGTTAGGTTAGGTTAGGTTAGGTTAACACTCGGGGGTTGTTTGATTTTCGAAAGTTATACATCGTCGGAAAGGCCATTTAAAGACGCGTCGATAGACCCAAAGGGTCACTCAAGTTTTTCAAAAACGTCGGAGTTATGGCCGTAAGTGTTTTTCGAGACATTTGGGGTAATAACTCCGAAAAGTCGAGGTCACATGTCGGGGTCGAGGGGCAATTTCGAAAGCCAAAGAACGCGGCTTTCCAACGATACCTCACACTTTAAGATCGACTCGCGAATAACGAGGGGGCAGCCTCTCAAAGATTGCCAAATTTTGTCAAAATTTTCAAAAATTTTTTTCTCAAAAACCAAAAGGCCGATCGAGGAACGGATTACTTATTTCTTAAACGCCGGTCGAGTAGAGCGCACAAAAAAATTACGGTCCAAATCGCAGACAAAAAATTTTTTTCATAATCATCCCTTGGTCCCCCCTTCCAATTTAAAAAAAAAAACTTTTTTATTTACCGTCCGATTTTCAAAATTCGACCGGCGTTGGATAGATCTCGTCGAAAAAGCAAAAATCCAATCATAAAACGTTCGGGGTCATATATAAACGAGGGCGCTAGAGGGCGATTTAGGGGATGACCAAAAAAAATTAAAAATTGACGAAATTTGGCACACACGTTTGTACGGACCTTAGAAAGTCTCCGGTACAACTTTTACCCCTTTACGACCAAAGGGAAGGGTAATAGGGGGTGATAATAGGTTAGAGGTTAGGTTAGAGGTTAGGTTAGAGGTTAGGTTAGAGGTTAGGTTAGAGGTTAGGTTAGGTTAGGTTAGAGGTTAGGTAGCATTGAAAGCATACCTTCACCTTCTCGCAAGGGAAAACAGAGATACACGTTTGCATCTGTATTGGAAAAGTATTGAAAGCACTTTAGATTTGCTACCCTTATACATTCTACACATTGCTCTCTGTCACTTAAATACGATTTTAGTAGTACGGCGGTTGTCCCCTAACTCTGTACCTATGCAATTTTTCTAATAATAGCTCGTGTGAAACGCAATCAAATGCTTTACTTAAATGAAGTAAAGTCATACCTATTGTTTCGTGAACTTCAAGTCTATTTGTTATGATTGATATAGCAGCATAAATAGCTTGTATAGTAGAGCGCTCGTTTCTAAATCCAAACTGATGGGAGTCTGAAAGAATAAGAGGTTTATTAATGTACTTTACTAGTCTTTCTTTCAATAACATTTCAAATATTTTAGAAATTAACGGAGCTATAGCGAGATTGATCAGTAATTATCATTTGAGTCTATTTCGCCCTTTTTAAAAGTAAAAAGGGCTTTGCTAATTTTTAGTATTTATTAAATAGGTATACGTCTTTCGCTATAAAAACCGGTGCACGTCATTGATTTATGAATCAATTTCAGACCAGTTTTCTATAGATTTCGCACACTTGTTTTTTTTTGTACATGTTGCAGTGTTGCAGCATATGTCTAAAATTGATACACAAATCAATGACGTGCAACGGTTTCTATAGCGAAAGACGTATACGTTAGTGGCATTACTAACACGTCACTAATTTCTTTGATTATTATTAGTAGAGCTAATATCAAAGTAGTCAGTGCTATTGTATACCTTAAGTTTGTTTATCGTATTTGAGACCTCATCATCTTCAGTAATGTGCTTTACAACAAATGATGAATTGGTCATAGGAATTTTTGCTAGTAACTCTTTTTGCTTAGTTTTATCTAATATAAGAGTGAAAGTAATTGAATTTGCAACATTCAAAATCTGTCTTGAAAAAGTATTGAAAGCATACCTTCTCTTTCTCGCAAGGGAACAAAACATAGCATCGAATTTATGCAAAAGTAGTAATGAAAGCATACCATCCCCTTCTCCGCATCTCGCAAGAGAATCCGGGTTTTTAAAAAGTAAGAAAAGCATACCTTCGCCCTTTCTCATCGCGAGCGAAAAACGTAGACACTCACGTTTGTATTGCGGTCTTTTGGACAAATAACGGACAATCTTACCAATGTTTCGCTAACTTATTCACAGACCGTCAAATTTTCACCTTCCTAATGTTAATTCAGGAGCGAAGCGAGTGCAAAAGGATCGTATTATGACAAATAGGTAAACGTTCTTATTTAATCTCACCGATGAGAACTCCATGCATATTGTTGGGCGAAAGGTAAAACAAAACATTTTTATACTTTAAATCATTATTAAAACAAAAAAAATTAAAATTTGCCAAAACGTCTATTTTTAATATTCACAAATTTACAAATACATAATATAGTATATCTGCTAGATTTTTATTCAACAATTACGCCGTTTACCAAAGTTGCTTTCGTTTTTCACATGCACGGGCCGGCGGCGGCTACCTTTGCCGACGAATCGGTTTACATTTCCCGTCGCACTCACCTATTATAGTTACGAAGTCGGTATTAGTAGTAGTGAATCCATCCATAGTGAGACAAGAGACACCATAAGCGCGAAGAAACAAATGCGCCTACACTTCAGAAAAGTGGTTCGCAAATCGCAATCTGTCAAAGTCGCGAATCGGTAAGCAACGTGTTTAACTGGCGAATGTAAAAATGGTCAAAACAACAAAATAGTCGTAAAAAGATATAGGTATACCAAACTCAGTCTGTAATTATTTTCTTAGATTCGCCGCAAACCTATATAAAATGTCCTTTTCAATATCACTATTGCAATATATATTCAATTGTTTGGACGTTTTTAAACGAATGAACACGCTTCTCAGTCCAAGTGCCGAGAATCGGGATAACATGGGATCGTGACGTTGAATTTTTTGCCACCCTATCTTGCCTTTCGTTATCTGTTCCGGCATTTGAAGTGCGGCCCGCACTATTCTTCTTTCGTCCTCCGAACTGTACCTCGAAATTGGTTTATCGTAGGCGATCGAAGGTGGCGGGAGCGGCGAAAGGGCGCCGGCGTCGTCAGATGTGGAAGGATCCGGGCGGCGCGAAGTCGAAGGTATATCATGCGGTGGCGGTCGAGGCGACGAGGCGGATGGACGGGCCAAAATAAAAAGTTTGCGTTTCTTCGTCGCCGGTATAGCCGTCGATGCCGAGCGGCGGCGTTGTCCGTACGTACGTCGCGGCCGCGCGATGAAAGCTGCAAACAAAGAGTAAATTGTAGCGCTTTCGCTTTCTCTCTCTCTCTCTCTCTCTCTCTCTCTCTCTCCCTCCTCCTCCTCCTCCCCCTCTCTCTCTCCATCATTCCACGTTAGTGGTATCCAAGTATTATGTATACATAATTTTGTTTATTAATAACAACTTACACTTTTCATTGTAGGTATTTGCCAATTGCATATTCCTAACATTGGCCGACGATGTTTCGACTATGGCCCACATGCGTTTGTTTCTGTCAACGCCATTTATTAATTGCAATGGGAAGACGCGGATGGTGGCTAAGGCTTCGATAAAGACGGGCGTGTTGAAGTCGGCGTTCTCCACCCTCACGGCCGCCTTTATTAACTGACCCGTCGCGGTGGTAGGCGCCCTCAGAGCGGCCTCAACGGTCGCCGAATTTATAATTGCGACAATGACGCTCGCGCCGATTCTGGCATCGTAGTACTGTCTATCAAACGAAGGTGTAGCCGTCGCCGTTGTTGTTTTTATGCCAGGTCCGTACGTCCTATACGCATAACTAGCCAGCGCGTCAAGATACGCGTATATTCTACCGGCGGCGGCAGAAGGCGCCGGATCGTCCGAACTGCGGCGGGCATCGCGTGCCATTCTCCTTTGCTCGCACGCTTCAATTATGTCGCATATAAGGTGCGACATTCTGGATAGGAGCTTGGGAAGATCGCCGTAAAGAAAGGGGTTTATGTCCCTGACGTCTCCAAACTCCGCTTTGGTCATTATCGACCTACCGTCGCGTCCGTGGACGCTCTTCAAAATCGTCCCGCCCAGAAGTACCTTTTTTAAGACGCCGTATCCGCACCCTATTTTTAAGGTCGAGCCGGACATGAAAAATTGCAGGTCAGTTAAACGAATGGCGAGCAACCGCAACTCGTCAAAAGTAAAACTTGGCGGAAATTCGGCCAATTTTATTAAAATTCCACGTATTCTATTCAGACGGGACGCCCAAAGGACCTCGTTCTCGTACCGAATTAACAGGCCGTGCCGAGTGACAAGACGTCGCATTGCATCAAAAATGTAGGGTTCCATCAGCACCTCCGCCGCTTCGTTGTACCGACCGTAATTGGTTACCACCTCAAATCTGGTATGGTGCCTGTGCCTCAAAAAATTTAAATGGCCAGCGTATGCAGCAGGCAGGCGTTCGCATTTGCTTGCAAAAACGTCGGTCGCCGCTATGCCTTTAAATTTATTGTAAAATAAATACAGGGCGTAATTGACGGTATGGTACGGTTTAGAGAGGTGCGCGGCTCCGTCGTAAAATTGAACGAATGACGTGCGATGGCGGCGTAACTCTTCGGGAAGGTCGTCTTCGTTCACGTGGCCTCCTGCGAACGAGTGCCGAATACCCCATTGACTGTATTTGGCAATTTTTAGTTTTTTGATGAAGGCGTTGTTATAATTGAGGACAATCGGTCCTCCTGAGGTCGCATCAGCCGTATAATTAACGGCGAAGTGCAGCTGCACTAATTGAACTAGCTCCTGACGTCGGATCTGTGAAAATGAATAGGTGATAATAACATAAAGAGCTTTACATAATCAGTCTTATTATAACTTACGTATGTTGTCAAAATTTCTGCCACGTCGTGGCTGCTTGCCTTCTTACCGTGTCCGGCCATGTAAAAAAAAAAGGACACCGTGTTTTTAAAAGAGGTATCATTTTCAAAAGCCTCTCTAAAATTTCTCAGAAACACGTCGTAATCCTCTTTAAAAAGTTTTGTAGAGACGGACTCGTGCAACGGTAACGGTGCGCAAAAATGCAACCTCGTTTTACTATCAAAAGGCATACGTTGCAGCGCCGGATATATGTATGCTTCTAAAAACTGTTGTTTTACGACCGCCAGGTTGCATACATAATCTCGCACGAAGACGCCGTCATCGTTCAATACGTCGTGCAACGTACTGCAAGCAAGAAATTATATATGTATATATTAAATAATAAACTATTTTTGAATAACTAGTGTATTTTTTAATGGTTTATTGCATATCGATCGTATGGCCATTTTTTGAATTTTAATAATTGGTTTAATATTGTTCCGTGCAGCTGATTCCCAACAGCATAGACCGTAGCTAATACAAGGGTGCATAGTAAATTGCTTGTAAGGCTTGACGATTTAAAAAGATGTTTTTCTCCAACCACCTGAACAAGACGCTATTTTGTTATACTTTTTGGTCCAAAAAATGGGCGATTTGGGGAGTCGTCAGTATCACCATGGTAACTGTCCAAAAAGTAGGTACTTTTCGGACTAGTCCGCAAAAGTAATTTGACCAACCAAAAAATTACAAATAGTTGTCATTGACCTGTCATTCAGAACATGACTCGAGATGTCACTTTAACAAAAACCGTAAACATGTCTACTTTTATATTAATCAGCACTTGCACATCAACTTTCAACAAGATCGAAATAAATGTCAACTTTCTATAGGAAGCGCCGTCAAGACTTGTTTAGACGTGCAAGATTTTATTGCAGGAATGACTTGCCTGAAAGTTTTCGACTTGCCGGGCCGAGCTCTTCTATCACCGTTTACATTATGAGAGTTATCGGGAAGTGCTCTCCGACACAAATTTGTGATAGTTTTACTATCCCGTGTAAATTACGCTTTAGTGCGTGAAAGAAATAACTACCTACAAAATGTTGTTTTACATTAAAACATTTACAGATTTACAAATGGAATTGAAAATTACAGCTTCGGTAACATATGTTCGCAGTTAACATGTAGGAGTAGCACTTCTAATTAAACTTTTTGAATCAAAGTGAACATTCTTTCAAACATAGAAAAAACAGTACACAGACAGACGAAAAGTAACTTCGCAATTCAATTCATGTACGATTATCTAATATGGGCAACTTCGCACAGTGCTTATATCCGCATGCTTTGGTTGTGAAGAAAATATGTTTCTAGGTAAACAGTTTCGCACCTTCAAGTAAGAGTAAGGAGATGTTCAGCATCCTAGACCTAATTCTATGCACTCCAATGCTTCCTGTACTTGTACCAGTAAATTTCGAAATTAAACTTGTCATCGACCACTTAAAAAGAATCTTACGTTAATAAAATGTACCCGTTTATGCTACTTACTTGATTGTACATCTTGTCGTATTTGATTAAGCAAAAATAAGATGTTTCGTGTTCATATTGAATTGTTCTAAGATATTTAGGTACTTCATGTTTACTTTCATAAGGAGGCTAACTTAACCTAAAAAAATATTAATAGAGTGGCACCCAAAAGATGAAGCAGTGGTCGACAAACGACAACTACAAGAGCGTGCGCAAACACACTGGGTAAGTAAAAAAGTGGTTGGAGAAAAAATCGGAATGTTGGTGGACGACGCTGACGCGCGTCGTCCACCACCACCCTTCCTCGTCCCGGAAACGTGCATTTTTCGTACTTATGAAACAAATAACTATTTTAGTAAGAATATTTTTCTGCTAATTGAATACGGTTTTCTTTCTTTTTAAATTTCTTATATGTCACTTCCAAGTTAATTTACTATCTAAAATAATTCCCAAGTATATTCGGCTTTCTGTTTGTGCAATTATTGGGCAAGTACAAGAGGTACGTACGTTACGCTTGCAATTACTCTGAAATTGAGGTTGATTGTATATCCTGCGGGTAGTTTTGATGTAAATTTAAAATGTATAATTTTTGTTTTATTGACGTCCATAAATCCAAATTGATTGACAGATATAACATTAGTGTTAATTAGAAAATTCATTAGTCGTTTGTTTTGTCACTTTTTCAAATATTTAGCTAAGTAATACCTTTGGCATTGAATAACTAATAATAAGAAGTGGAAATACGATGTGCGGTTTGTACAGTTTTAGAGTAGTACGGTCCATCACCGATAGTACGGCGATACCGTCGGGTGGGGGTTTGGCGTTTGATTATTTAATGGCATTTCATTACTTTTTTCATATATGTATTAAGACTTTTCTAGACGCAAGAAGCGCGCATTGTAGGAATTTATTTAAAATCGTGTGATCCATAAAAACAGAGAGCCAAACGCCAACCGACGGTATCGCCATCTATCGGTGATGGACCGTACTACTCTAAAAAACTGAATACGTATTTCCACTTCTCATTATTAGTTATTCAATGCCTGTGGTAATACTAAGGATACAGGTCTATAATTATTAATGTCTTCTTTATTGCCTTCTTTAAAGATATTAGGAACAACTAAACTTGTTTTTAAAGTATCGGGAAATGTGTTAGTTGCATGCATATATAGCCAAAATAAGAAGTACAACGGAATAGGTTTCGTTGAAATAGTTATCTGTTAAATGTGTTGCCTAACCACGTGAATCAACCTCCACGGATATGCTTGCAATGGCCTTCCGGGTTCCTACTTGCAATGTTGCCATATGCCATAACATCGTGCATCTTTATTTAATATTATTTTTCAAATCGACCTTTGAACTCCTAATTATTTTCATACATAATTTAATTTTACCTAAAATATGAATGAAATTGTTTGTTGCAATGTTTATAGTAGAGATGGCAATAATATTGTTATTAATTAACCTGTTTTTATTAGAAATACGTTACCGGCAGGTATACTCTTCCATGTAATATTTGGTAGGTATATGTATGGCGTGTTTGAAATTTCAAATAAATTTTTGCATTGCTTCGTTTATTTTAGGTAGGTAAGGTACGTTACACAGTACCATTGAATTTATAGTTATAAATTCAATGACAGTACATTCCACATTTCAATGGAAACTGCAGGGTCATTACGAACGAGCCCGAGTTTATTAACAATAGGTAAAACTTACTTGGGCAACACCAGAACGCAATGTAATTGCGCCGTATCGTAGCCCCACAACGTGAATTCAAAAAGCGACGCATTGGAGGTATCTATATTGAGGTACGTCGGAAGCTGCGATGCCATCTTTACGTTGAGTACAGGCGAAGCTACTCCCGAAGCCTTTATGGTAACGGTCAACGGTCCCAATTCGAAAGCTTCTAAACTTCTGGAAGCTATTAAAAAGCTATCGACGTCCTCCGTCAACTGGATAGCGCCTCCTTCCTCGACCAGCATTAGTTCGTCGTCCATGATCGTCATCAAAAGATGGAACCTCAAACGTATCTATAAATGTATAAAAATATAATAAAAATTTTTTATACGACTGGTAATTAATTAAATCAAATGTATTTTATCTCCTTTAAAAGATGGTGCTTAATATATGCTTCATTTCCATTATGTCGTATATGAGTTTTGGAATTAATAATTAATTTACATTTATGAGATTTATGTTGGGTTTATGTACTTTTACGTATGTAAAGACATTTCGTTTCAATAAATAATAGTTGTATTTTAATTTTTTTTGTTGGGTATGGAGCAAAGGGATTCGTCGTTTTTAGGTTTAGTCAAGGTCAAAAGTACGTCAGGTGCTGTGACATATTTCCGTCATTTTCGCGTTATTGACGTGAATGTAACGTAAAAACTGACGTTAAAAAAGAGTCATAATGACGAATTCTTTTAGTTGGAGTACCCCTACTATAAAACTCTAAAAAAAAAAGAATTGGCGCGGGGCGCTTTTTCGAAAAAATCGCATAAAATAGATATACGTTATGGCGGCATGCTTTACGTACAAAACAATACCTACCTACCTATATAATATAATGTTATAGTATAGGGTAGGTAATAACTCGCGCTGGCAACAATAACATAACGCACCTATCGTCGACGCCAATAACAAAAGTTCGCGCGCGATAAATTAATTAAGGAAACTACTATAGAAATACTTATTATTCACCCTAAAGAAACACACAACAGGTCGCAGAGTCGATCGCGGTAAAGTTTTGGCCCCGCTATGATAAAAATTAGGCGGATAATTATGCGATGTGACATCAGATTTGAGTTCATTAGGGAGTTGTAATCGCACCCACCCCCCCCCCCACTAATAAAATGAGCAAATTCGGTGGCGGATAAACGAATTTTGTGTTATAGGGAAAAATTGATAATCAGACCGGCCCCATTTTACCAAAGTAAAAGGTACAAAAATCGATATTGTATTAAAAATTTAATTACGCAATACTACGCCATAAGTAATTATAATTACCTATTTTAAGTTTGTCGAAAAGCAAAAAAAATTAGAGTAAAACTGGCAATCAAATAAATTGATTTTATTAATTAAATACAACACCGGCCCAAACTGTATTTAAAAAAAAAGCACCGGACATGAAAAAAAATCCGATGGCTAAGCGTCAAGAGTGATCCAACACCCCCCCTCCCCCCGGATTGATTTAATAAAATAATGGCTAATACGGATACATTGTAATAAAAAAGTTTCAACAGAACAATTACATTTTTCAAAGAGCACGCAATACATTTTAATCGACGCCAGTTTCTCCGAATTGGGATGCGCGCATAATAAAGGAATCTCTTATAAGATTATGCACGTGTTATGCGACTCTGCAGTTTTGCACGTTATCACATCGCCGTCGTCGTCGTCGTCCCCTACGAATACTCAGAAAACGAATCGAAGGAATTCAACTTCATTTCCGCAATAATATCAAAACATACAGTAGCGGATTAAGGCTTATGCCGGGGGACCCTCGGGCCACTATCGAGATACACGCGGGGGCCCTTGTAAAAAAAATGAATTTATTTAGTTATGTCACTATAGCGACTTTACGAACTTGAAATAGTCAACATATACAGGGTGTCCAAAAAAAACCGACAGGCAAATTGCAACGTCGTCATGGTTGATATTTTTAAATAAGTAATAGCATGGTTGGATATGACTGTAAAATGGCTACAGTTTTAGTCCCACTTCCGGTTTAGCCGGAAATGACACCTACTTTTGATTTTCAAATGGAAGGTATACGATTTCTATCTTAAACTTGAATTATCAGTTCATTCTCAATTCAACGATGACTAATTTTAAAATTTTACTCAATAAATAAACAATTAATTGAAAGAAAAATAACACGTATAGGTAGGAGACGAACATAAAATATGATTATTTTAGTCATCCATGACAAGACAACAATACCGGAGTCATGGATAACTACAAAAACTTAAATTCAAACAATGTTTGCATATCGCCTACTTACGCCGATTTTTCTTTTACCACTAATCGATTACACATCAGTATAGTGCACAACAAAAACAATGCGCAACTTTTGTGCTGCAAATCGAAACCTATTGATTATGTTTCTAGGGGTCAAATAAAGCAGAAAAACCCCATGGGACCTCTGGGATTTTCGCAAATTTTCCGCAACACCTAAATTAAACAAAACATAAAAAAACCTCATAATTTGACTTTTAATTTATTTTTCTCAGCTTTGGAGTGACTGCTTTTTACTTTTAATAGGTGACGATTCTTAGAGCTGGGACTGTGGCAAATCTAAAACTATAAACTTTTATCAGCTTTTGACCAAAAATGGCTTTGGCCGAGCCGTTTTTGTTCAAAAAGGTACAATTTTTACTAAATTCTTTTAAAAAAATCGCCAGTCACTCAAATTTTACATGATTTTTGACTTCAAGTATACATATGAATAGATTGAGGAAGACTTGCTTTATTCAAGAAAAATATAGGTTTGAGATACGGGCACTAGAAGTTTAAAATTTATATAATACAAAAGTTACAATTTTTTTAAATCGAAAAATCGCAATATTTAAGGAAAAATCACTTTGTGGACATGTATGTATTATTCTATTAATGCGTGCACAGCACGGGCTGTATGCTTTAGGTCAGTAATTTTCAGAAATGCACAGGAATTACATATATACAGGGTGACAATTTGAAAACTTACCACCCCCTCTATCTCTGAAAATAAAATAAATATTTTCAGAATTTAAAATCGGTTTTTGTAACATGGAGGGAAAACCACAATGACATAGTTGACGACGCACCCTCTCCAACCCCTTGCGCTCCAGCCACCCCAACTTTAAAATCTTAAATAGCAACCGCCATCCTTGTGTGAGACGTTATGTTGGAAAGCTCTTAGTACCCGTATCTCAAACCCATATTTTTTCTTGAATAAAACAAGTCTTCCTCAATCCATTCATCTTCTTGAAGTCAAAAATCATGTAAAATTTGAGTGAATGGCGATTTTTTAAAAGAATTTAATAAAAATTGTACCTTTTTGAACAAAAACAGCTCGGGCAAAGCCATTGTTGGTCAAAAGCTGATAAAAGTTTACAGTTTTAGATTCTCCACAGTCCCAGATTTAAGAATCAGGTTATTAAAAGTAATAAACAGTCACTACAAAGCTGATAGAAATAAATTAAAAGTCAAATTTTGAGGTTTTTGATTTTTTGTTTAATTTAGGTGTTGCGAAAATCCCAGAGGTGCCATATGGGGTTTTTCTGGCTTCATTTGACCCCTAGAAACATAATCAATAGATTTCGCTTTGCAGCACAAAAGTTGCGCATTATTTTTGTTTCACTGTGAATAATAAAAATTTGACATCGTTGTATTGAGAAAGAATTAATAATTCAACTTTAAGATAGAAACCATGCATATACCTTCCATTTGAAAATCAAAAGGAGGTGCACCATTTCCGGTTAAACCGGAAGTGTGACTAAAATTTCTGATATTACTTATAAATTGAATAGTCATATTGAAGCCATATCCAACCATATGTAATTGCTTATTAAAAAATACGAGCCACAACGTCGCAATTTGCCTGTCGCCTTTTTTTGGACGCCCCGTATATATAGGACAAACAAAGAAATTTTAATATTGCATATAAAGAAAACGGAAGTTGTTATAAACAAACATCACAACATAAACAAATCTAACTACCTACAATCGAACATAAACATGCTATTCTCAAAATAATATTTAATCCACAAAGTAATCGAATTGTATTCTAAGGCGCTTTATTTGTAACATTTTACACTGTATCATTTTCATTTCTTAGAAAGGGGAAGGAAGAACCTCGCCCACGCACCTTCACACAGTATCCCTGCGTATTTTGCGCTGACACTGGAGATTTTCAGAGTCAACGCACTTTTCTTAGAACGGCCCCACTTGTTCTCAAACTCATCTAAACTATAAATATCTGGCGTTCTCCTCCATCAGATATCATTGCTCCCGTTGCGCTCCCTAAGTAGCTATCTATCTATCTATCAGTTCTGTGTTAGTGCGGGGTATTGCTGCGAAGAAATGTCCGGTTACAGACCACGGTATACGACCGACGAGGAGATCCAAATGCTGAGATTCATAATTCAGAGCGAGGGTTATTGGCAGCTCCGAGGGAAATCCTTTTGGCAAAGGATGGAGAGGGAGATAATGACGGGCCGAACGTGGCAATCGTTAAAAGAGCACTTCAGAAAAGTCGTCGTTCACGACTTGGCCCATCCAAAATTTAAACTCGCTGCCAAAGAAGTAAAATTAATAAAATACGGATATCACAGCAGCGCAGCCGATAGTACCCCTCGCAAGCGTGACTGCCCGGATCTGGCGACGACATCATCCAAGAGAGTCCGAAAATCCTCCTCCACCACCACAGTAGGGGTAATACACGATTCATCCTCGGATGATGACGATGCAAGCAGCACTGCGGCCACCACAGGGGCAATAGACGATGATGAAAGCAGCACTGCGAGCAGCACTACCGCGGCCGACCATCCTCCTCTTCCTCATCCTCCCGTAACGGAAGCAGAAGCAGAGGAAGAAGAAGACGACGACTGTTCGGCTGGCGATAGCCACAACGGCACCACTGCAGGTGAACACACCCCCGGAACATCTTCTGAAGCAGCCGCAGCAATTCGTCGCTTAGTCGAATACGACGACACAAGTTCCGAAACCAGCGATTAGTTGGTCGATTTTTCTTGTTTTTACCAACCTGCAAGTTTTTATCTATAAATTGTAATATTTATTTTATTTGATTATACCGTACCAAAACGATAGTCCTTTGAACAGCAACAGCGAGCGGCAGTCGGTAGATAGCCGCAAACTACCCACATAACACAATCCCATCCATTAGATGTCAGATAGAGAGCAATTGTGGACATCCATAATATCCATTAGATAGCTGTAGCAGTCCCATAAATAAAACACCTTTAGATGGGAAACTCCCATGTTACCGACTGGAATTGTAAAAAGCGCCATCCCGTGTCAATAGGGGCAAGTAATAATTGAAAGCGGGAAATTCAAATCTTGTATTAATGTGTTTGAAATTAAGATTGAATGTAAATACACGAATTGTAATACCTTAAATGAACTTTATGTATCATTTAAAGTATCACAATTCATGTATTTACATTCAAGCACATTTATACAATATCTGAACAGTTTATAATCGACACTTGACTTTAACGTTGTCTATAATTAACAAAAAAAGTATTAGAAAGCGAATTTATTTTGCGTACTGTATACTTGCTTTACAAAATATAATGCTTTATACTTGAATTTGAGTAATTACGTTATAACTTGTACGATTACAACCGAGATTACAACTATACTAAAAGGTACTTACACTAAACACTACAATATTTACAAAGTATTAGTACAACTATTTTTTATATTTACATTTCTGTAAATGTAGATTATGGGCATGCAATTTTATTGGATCTACTAGAGATAGATTAGATGTTAATTTTAAAAACCGTTCAAATTTTGTATCTTTTCCTGTTAAAATACGGTTAACTTGTTTGCACCAAAAGTACAGGATGCATCTTACTAAAAATGAAACAATGAGCTTTCCTAAATTAGGGTGAGATGGGCAATTGAAGCTATTAAAGTTCAAAGTTTGCATTAAATGTGTTAACAAAAAATCACTGAGTTTATCCTTAGCGCAGTGCCTAGGAATTATATATAAAGAGCGAGATAATACTTGCCCACAAATGAAAAATAAATAGCTTCCTGGCCTATACAATTTCGATCCTGGATATTGTCTGGCTTCTATCACTTCCATGGGAACATTCCCATCACTGTAACTTAGTTTATTGTTACAACTTTCACAGCCTTTAGTTTTTTTAATCATTTTTTTCCCTATGTACCCAGCAAAATACGCTACTGTGGAAGAAGCTACCGGACTCCTTTTATAGGCAATGGCGGAAACAGGCACCTCGACAGCAACTGCGGGTTCTAGTGGCTCAACACCAGGAAGGTCTTGATTTAGTAAAAATGATGAAATGATGCACAAACAGATCGACTTGTACCTACATAATTCAAGATATTATTTAAAAGAATGTTAGTTACATTTGAGTTACTTACTCCACTGGGATATACGCTTCATAAGTGAGCCAACATTCCAGCTAAATACTTGCGTCATTAGTGACACTTTCATTTTATTCATATGCTTAGCATATATATGTGCATCCGTTAGTTTGACACACAGACGAGTGGGGTCCATGGTATCCAAGAGGTAAAACTTCTCAATGTGCTCCCATTTTGCAACTTTGATTACATCATTTTGGGTAAATCGTGCATTGTATTTCATCAAATTATTGCGGATCCCTTTAAATAAATGCGGCACATCGTACAATGGGACAACCTCCTGCTTCTTTATCAGAAATCCATGATATCGATTCTCTATGCCTTGTGTTTGTAAATATTCTGCAGTATCCCGTAATAGGCTATTTATTGCAGCTCTATTTGCAGCCCCTTGATCGCAGATTGTTGCGATTACTTCTACTCCAATTACTTGACACTCTTCAATTATTTTCTTAATCATGGTCTTCAATAGAACTGATTTAATAGGTCCAGAACTAAATGTAAATGCCAATGGTTGTTTCCACTGTCGATAGAGGCCCTTCAACATGAAGACATTGGCATATGTAGCAATTCGAGGTGATCGTTGCTCACAATGTTCAAGTCCATCTACGCATTTCAGACTGGAATTGTACGTAACAGAGGGAGATATAGCCATTTCATCAAAGACCAAAGCAGCGATCTTCTGATTTTCTTCCATGCTTGCCACAACACATTCCAAACTTCTAAATAGCTGTTTATTTATGCCTGGGCGCAATGGTAATTTATTTAGTACATTTAATAGTGTTTTCCGTGATGGCATGCTGAATATTTTTGATAATAATCGGAACACTTTGGGACCCGCTTTCAGTAAGGTTAGAGCAAATATTTTTTCATCCAATGAAAATCGTCGACCGTGGGGTGGTTGCTTCTGGGTTCTAACTTGTTGGAGTATAAACATTTCCGTAGTTTTATTCACAGTTTCGAAAAATTTTAGATGTGTGGGCGAGTTTATCATTACCTCTGCATTACGTAGCCTTGTTTTAAAATCGTTAATTTTAGACTGCATTTTAGCTGTTTTGACTATTTCACGTATCTGCATACTGTACAGTTTTTTACACCGTGGTGACAAGAACTTGGTTCGAGTTACATTAATTTGTTCTAAAATGCTTCGCCGTTTTTTAATACCTGTAAGAGTTTGGTTAAATTTATGATCCACATTTTACTTTAGAAATACTTACATAATGGTAATGATTTAATCTGTTGTGGATGTGAGGATGGTATATTTTCCAGTGACTGTTGCAATGGTAATGGGCAATCCAAATTAGCAATTTTCAAGTTCTCAGGGATAGGTATAACTAAAAGTAGGTAGTTTGTATTAAAAATTTAAACAAGCATATCGCAATAGGTACCTTGCAAACTACGTGATGTTGATGGTTCATTTATAAAGCTGCAAACTTGTGAGGGATTTTCCGTAACGTGATCTTCCACTTGTGGAACTATGGACGCAACATCAGGTGCAACTGTAACATTAATAATTTAAAATAGACACCACATTATTTCAGTTTTTGATCATACCTGGTAAATTTAAGCTTGGGACAGCATCTTCCGTTATACCTTTTCTTGTCCCATATAACAAGTATTCTTGAGAGAAATGTTGGCTACATACAAAACAACTTCGACGTATGTACGCTGCATTATAGTTCGCTAATTTAGGTGACTGGATAGCATGCAACCATTGTTGAAGTAAACCTTCTTGTTTCGGAAAACGGTGACGTTTACTCACTTTGTCGTTACAGCCTGGTACAGAACATTTGTTCTTATATTTAATGGTTGGAAGATCCATAATACTAGAAAATGTTATCGATATAGTTTTGATTTTTACAATTTGTGAAATGTTTAGGTGAAAAGGCTTACTTAATTAGGCAACTTACCAAGCTATAGTCTTTAACTAAACACGTGTAATATATTAATGTACATAAAAGTTCTTGCTAAATAACTAAAGCACTATTCTACGAAAAGGTCCTAGGTATATACAACAAAAAAGTGAATTTGTACACTCCGAAAGACGTTGCCGAACGAAGTAAACTATAACTACACGCGGATCGGAACTAAGAAAGCAATCTTAAGTTAAGATGATAGAACAAACATTTGCAAAAATAGAGAGAAAATCACACACGATGGAATAACACGATCAACGTAACCAATGGTTTGTTTATGTCAACCCACGCCGCGTGGGCACGCTGAACTTTACGCATGTCAATTTCATACTTATGCGAACAGCGCCATACCGTGTCAATAGGGGAAATCACTAGCCTGTGGCTAAACCTCAAAAACTCTTTCCCAGTTGCTCCCATATGAGTTTCCCATCTAAAGGTGTTTTATTTATGTAGCAGTCCTATGGACATGTAATGGATATCCAGGTGTCCGCGTAATATCTATATCAATTATAGATATCACATGGAGTTAATATAGATATTTGATAATATCCCTTAGACATCTAATAATAATGAGATAAATAAACTTTCAACACATGTATAGATATTACAGAGATATGTAAAGAAACATCTATTAGGCATATAATAGCAATCAACTATAGATATATGGAGGAATAAATAAACCAAAATTCAAAATATTCATTTTTATTTTACATTTTATGTTTAAATAAAATGTATCTACATATAAATTATTACTACTCAGAATCTCGTATCTCTTCCTCCACTTCTGCCCCATCCTCCAGGACTTCCGTCATTATTCTCCTTATTTGTTCTGTAAGATTTGAATTAAGTATATTGTGGCACGTGTCGGCAATCATAAACACTATAGCTACAGGTATCGGCATATAAGAGGGTGAGTACGGGCTATGCGCAGATGACCAATTTAATGTCTGCAGGAGGAGCCAACTAATTCCGTGGCGCACTATTAGGTGCAATTAATAGAATATAAATAGTGAGTATGCGTCATCTCTCGCCTTCTTATGTGCCGATGCATGTACATTTTTAACCCAAATTTAATTACTTAACTTTGTATAATCGTTTCATGATAAAAGGATTAATGTAAGTGTATATCCAAAATATAAATAAAATAATTCTAACAGATCAATTATACACCTTTGTTTTGGTAATTACAAAACATAAAATTTAGACAAATGAAATAGATTTTGAAAAAATGTAGGCAAGCT
Organism: Photinus pyralis; assembly: GCF_008802855.1. NCBI lineage: Eukaryota > Metazoa > Arthropoda > Insecta > Coleoptera > Lampyridae > Photinus > Photinus pyralis. The sequence continues at coordinate 12,664,970 of NW_022170663.1, forward strand.
GTGACAATAATTATGAACAGATATATTTGTGCGCATAGTATTACATACCTATTTTCCTGGTGACGTTTCCTACAAATAAACAAGATGGTTATAGTTCACGGTCAAAGGATCATACGTACTGGTTTTTACTCCGGGCATCCGCATGACGCAACCAATTTTTTATGCCATCAATGGTATCTTTTTCGGTACTATTTTTCCCCACAGTATTTTTTCGAACAGCTTCCGTAAGAATTCCATAGCTAATATCTAATACACTACATCCTTGAAAATCTTACTTAAAGCCGTTTTACATTACACAATAAATGAGCCAAAAAATTGTATAATTTTTTTAGACAAAAAATGTCGTAGGAAATATGTTGTGTGCGAAGTTTGTCCGTTTGATATACATACAAAATTTATTGTACGTGATCATGCGCAGTTTAATTGTTTGTTATTTTTATTTTCATAATGAGTAGTTTAAAGCAAAAACTTTTAATCACTGTTGCTGTTGTAAGTTCTGTATTACCGGTCAGACAACTTATAGACAAAGGCAGTGTAGACAAATTAAAAGAGAAAAACCGTAAAACTTGGCAAGAGAAATCTTTATGTTTAACAAAGTAAAGAACTGGATACTTCCTATATTCTTCAATCAAACATGATATCTGATCACTCGACCACGACATCTCAAGTTTCAAGTTTTAATGATAATATAAGTAATATAACGGTATGAAACACAGTACACAATAATTACTCATCACCATCAGCGATCAGCTGTGAAGTGTGAAGCCATTCCACACGATAACGCATGCGTACTTGAGAAATTGAACGAAAAATTGTATGAAAATAGAGCATGTTCTAAATATCTTGAACAATTTGGATATCGCATACAATTTTCCGTTTGATATTACACAATATTTCTAGGCTCAAAAATTGTGCAACTTCTTGTGCAATTTATTGTGTAATGTAAAACGGCTTTTAATATCACATCTGACAGCTTCAAACCAGTTTCTTTTTGGCTCCCATCCAACTATATTGCCGCGCCAGGTCATCCACGAACAATTTGCGCAGGATTAGTTTGGTAATTTCCTCAACTTTATGATCACCAATGCGACTTAACGTAGTAATCTAAAAAAAAATGATTGATCACTGCTTCTATAACTTTTGTTACTACCCACCAATCTGTTTTTGTATTCATTTTTGTCTAAAATATTTTCCATTTTCTGCACATTTACGGTGGTCTTGAGAGGAAAATATTTTAGCACATCGTCTGGTTCAATTTCTTCTTCCTTCTCACAGCGACATTTATTTTGTTCAACAGTTTGTACTAATTTGGTAAATCCAACTTTTATGGACTGTATTTCTTTGAATATTCGTTTTTGAAAATCTGTAGATACATAAATGAGTCACAAGTACTACAATAAATAGAAAATACCAAACATACCTTCATATGAAAGCGATGGTACCGATTGTGAATAACTTGCTTCTAAAACCACAACAATTAAAAGAAGTAGATGCTATTATTAGAATAAACATACCTCGATATAAATGAGGTGATGGTGAAACAATTTGTGAACCACTTGCTTCTATAACCATAACAATAAATTACAAAAAACCATGGTATTTAGTGAAACAAGGTCTGGTTTTCACAACTCTTTATAAGGTAAGTATAACTAAAGATAACTTTTTCTATTGAAAATGTATGCTTAATGCTCGGCTTAATGGATAAATAATTAAATGTCACTAATAAGAGTCGAAAGGCAGACCTCATTACAAAACAACAAACATACCTTCATATGGAACAGGTACCGATTCAGTTTGTGAACGATGTGCTTCTAAAAAGATAAATAATTAATAAAGTTATTGTCACAGAATTCATCAGAAAACACATACCAATCTGAGATATTTTTTTTGCAGGAGTAACTTCTGAACATCTTTGTGTGCGTAATCTTTTTTCTAAAACAACAATATTTAAACTATATTTATTGTCACACATTTACATAACGTAATTTACCTTTAATCAACTTTTTTTTTGGTGGTGAGGGATACGACTGTCTGTCACTCTCGCTACCTTCTTCATTTGAGGTCGACAAATGTTTTTTCTTTGATACTTTTCGGTATTGCTTAGAATCACGTTCACCATCTGTGTTTAAATCAGATGTAACTTCAGCTAATATGAGTTTTTCCCTAGCTTTCTCATATGAAGCTGTAATTAATGTAAAGAAAATTAAAACAAAATGCAAAGATTGTAAAACTTACAGTATGTTCCCAGGATCTTGATTTCGTACAAGTGCCACGATGACTTATCAGGGGCCTGCGTTTTTTTCACCTTCTTAGGTGGCCAATAGCATTGACCATTTGGGTGCATCCAAATATCAGGCACAATCTCCACACTTTCATCCTCGGCAAATGTGACAACATGATAGTTTTTAATAATAGACATCTAAAGAAATAGTAAGTACACTAATTTACACTGGTTAACTGTTCATATTTACAATAAGATAATAAAACTAAACTAGCAACATTTAAAAAATAAGGGTAGTAATTATAGATTTTCAAAGTTTGTTTCCATGAATGAGGGGAAAGACAGCAAATCCATGCTTGAAAGGTAGTATTAGACACTTATAACTTAATAATGAAACAGACCACATTTTCACTTCTTTGGATGAGATTTGTGGCAAAGAAGCAATTTAAAATAGAAGAATCACACGGAGTTTTGTAAATATCTCCAAGTTAAATAACAATTATTAACAAAAACGAACGGCGCGCCATCTAGACTCGGAAAAAAAATTTTTACGTGACTCCAACTTAAGAAACTAAATATCCAAAACGTACACTACACGGCTAGATGGCGCTAGCAGCCGGAAATTATATACAGTCACAGTAGAAATTAAATTAACATGCAATGCAGTGCCCTAACTTTATACAAAAAAAAAAATTAACAAATCGAAGAAGACACACACGCACAAAAAAACATATACAACGCGTCGTCAAATTTCCATAAAAAGTATAAAAACTTCAGTTCGTTTCGTACACACGAAACATATTACACGACAATCTTTTTAGGCACGTACAATTAATCTAAAACAGAAACCAAAAACGCATTAAAAGGTAATAAATGGAAAAGTTTACATTTTCTCCCGAACATATCGAGATGAAGTCAGGCAGGCAGACAGGCAAGCACCCCACAAAGGGGCAGCAGTACACGATTTATAAATATCACTCGCCGGCGTACTTTGTCCAAAAAGCGAGAAAATTCGCTCCCCGAGTCAAAAACGGAGTAGACCGTGTTGTACGTAGGTAGGTCGATAAGGACGTACCTGAAAAAAGCGAGTTATTATCGTATTCAAAAACAAATTGTAACGCGATATTAGAAAATATACATAAGCGAGACGTGTTCGTTCCACCACTTTCTTGTCATCGTTTTGTGCTTGTGTGTGTGCGCGCCCGCCTTCCCGTTTCGTCGTAGTTATCACGTACATACATTTACATTTAGGGAAACGAACGAATACATACAACAAATGTAGTCGCATCCTTTGCGTACGCCTTGTAAATTTATTAGCAGATTTCTAATTGTTTAAGCAGAAGAGAAGATGTTCATTTCCTAAAGTAAGTACGTGGCAAATGGGGAGTCAATCGTCCGCATATCCACACATGTCCATCTCACTTGAAGTCTTACCATCTCGGCACAAAAACCGAGCGGTCTTGAAGAGGTCGAGAACATCTTAGTATAATTATGCAAAAAGAGAACATTTCGTAATCTCTGCACACATTCCACACGAAAGACCTAGGCAGAACGAGCATCTTTAGCGTTACAATGCATGTGGACGAGATGAATACGAGCAGAGTGAAGCGGCGAGTGACCACCAATCTCCGCGCATTCAATCTCCAATACACTACTAAGACGGTCGTTTGCGATCCGGAGGAGAAGTACCTGCAAACAAAAAATCAATATCGTATTCACCCAACCAAGGACTTAGTATTCACCAACAAAAGGGAAAAGGAAAAGACACGCAGGCAAAGTGGGTGTGTCTCGTGACGAAGAAGCCATCACATCATGTCCTATAATACGTGTAGATAAGAGTCCGGAAGCACCCGCAAAGGCCCCAATTAATATCGTAAAAAATTTCGCAGGTGATACTAAAGCCGGCAGCCATCATATTACGGCGCTGCCAACGGTCAGTTTCGGTAGTGCCGCCAACCCCATACCTACATTTTGATGTCACCACGAGTTAAAGCTAAAATAGGTACACGGCGCACGAAAATAAATAACCGAAACGTAGGAGAACGTCAATCGGGCGATAGTCATTGATGCTTATAATGATGATTATTTTATGCATACATAATGATTGACCAATCACAGCGCAGCAAGGAAGGAGGACGGTTTAACAGCCCTTAAACGAAATTGATTAAATGTATGTCAAATGAAATTTAATTGACCGACAGCGACCGACAACTACCACACGTCCGTGACAACTACTAACTAGATTTTTTAGTTATAAAATAATCTACCGTATATAACACGTACTTGATTATTCAAAGGTTAAGGGTGTTAAGGGTAAAGTCCCTAGATATATAAAGTACCGAAATTCATAAGGCCACTGTTCAGGATCAAACATGGCCGCCACGCCAGCTGCTAGAAATAAATTAAAAGTCAAATTTTGAGGTTTTTGATTTTTTGTTTAATTTAGGTGTTGCGAAAATCCCAGAGGTGCCATATGGGGTTTTTCTGGCTTCATTTGACCCCTAGAAACATAATCAATAGATTTCGCGCTTTGCAGCACAAATGTTGCGCATTATTTTATTTTGTATTGAGAAAGAATTAATAATTCAACTTTAAGATAGAAACCATGCATATACCTTCCATTTGAAAATCAAAAGGAGGTGCACCATTTCCGGTTAAACCGGAAGTGTGACTAAAATTTCTGATTACTTATAAATTGAATAGTCATATTGAAGCGATATCCAACCATATGTAATTGCTTATTAAAAAATACGAGCCACTTGCCTGTCGCCATTTTTTGGACGCCCCGTATATATAGGACAAACAAAGAAATTTTAATATTGCATTTAAAGAAAACGGAAGTTGTTATAAACAAACATCACAACATAAACAAATCTAACTACAATCGAACATAAACATGCTATTCTCAAAATAATATTTAATCCACAAAGTAATCGAATTGTATTCTAAGGCGCTTTATTTGTAACATTTTACACTGTATCACTGGAGATTTTCAGAGACGACGCACTTTTCCTAGAACGGCCCCACTTGTTCTCAAACTCATCTAAACTATAAATATCCGGCGTTCTCCTCTATCAGATATCATTGCTCCTGTTGGGCTCTTTTAAGTAGCTATTTATCAGATTCAGTTCTGCTGTGTTAGTGTTGCTGCCTCCAAGCAAAAAAATGTCCGGTTACAGACCACCGTATACAACCAGCGAGGAGATCCAGATGCTAAAATTCATCATCGAAAAGGAGGGTTGGTTATTGGCAGCTGCGAGGAAACTCCTTTTGGCGAAGGATGGAGAGGGCGATAACGACGGGCCGAACCTGGCAGTCCCTGATGAAAGAACATTTCAGGAAAGTAGTCATTCACGACTTGGCCCACTCAAAATTCAAACTCACTGCCAAAGAAGTCAAAGTAATACAGTACGGATATCACAGCAGCGCAGGCGATAGTAGTAGCCCTCGCAAGCGTGATGACAGCAGCGCAGCCGACAGTATAGCAGCCCTCGCAAGCGTGACTACCCCGATCTTTTCAAGGCGACGACATCATCAACGAGGGTGCGAAAATCCTCCTCCTCCTCCACCTGTATTATTAACGATGATGACAACTGATACAGATAAATGTGGATTAACGTTTATTGTATGTGTTAGCCATTCTACATGTGTACATTATTCTGTGTCTATTGTATAACAGCAGCGATACTAAACATAACAACATACAGGGTGATACCATATAATACGCCGACTGTTCGAAAATCCAGGCCCCTCATACTCCGTCCAGTGTATGAGTTTGCATTTTAAAAAGTTTAAAAAACATGTCCTAAACCTACAAATAACCTAATATCCAAAGCTGCTTTGCTTCACACTCCGTCCAGTTTGATTAAGAATTTTCGTATGAGTCTGTAGTTCGAAAAAAGTTAAAAAAAATATTCTGAACCTACAATAACGTAACGTCAAAAGCTACTTGGTGTTGCACACCGTCCAGCTTGATTAAGAAGTGTTGTATGAGTCGACGTTATGGTCACGTTCGGCTTAGTAGTGTCCCTTGTTCACTTGTCGGCGATGTGGGCACGGACGGCGTAGTGTCCGTCGGCGAAGTGGGCATGGTCGGCGTTGTGTCCCTTGCACACTTGTCGACGATGTGGGCACGGTCGGCGTAGTGTCCCTAGTCGGCGATATGGACCTTCAAAAAATCGTGTCGGCGTTGTGGGCATTCGGCGAAATGTCCCGGCCTCCTGCAGGGTTGCGAAATACCTATCTTATTCGCAAAAGAAAGACCAAACCTATAGAATGCCTATAGTTAATAAATGGGTAAATAAAATAAACGCCAAATAAATTACAACACGCGTAAAACGTAAAATTATTGTAGGTTAGTAGGTTATCATAATAATGTTATAACGACGTAAAGTCCTCCGCAATTATCTCGCACATACGGCTAACGTCCAACGAGTGCCGAAATATATACACGGTGCGAGCGTATAATGATCTATTATACAGTAAGGTGTACTAAAGAACGGAGGTATTATGGCACTCCATTTTTATTACGTAACTATTGCACATGCGATGCGATTGACCACCGATTGACAACCAACAATGCCAGACGCCATTTCCATTTCCCTCAGTCACCGCACGCAGCCAGGATCGTAAATCGCCCTTTGTCGCTAGATGTCACTACAGATATAGCAGCATAAATAGCTTGTATAGTAGAGCGCTCGCGTTTCTAAATCCAAACTGATGGGAGTCTGAAAGAATAAGAGGTTTATTAATGTACTTTACTAGTCTTTCTTTCAATAACATTTCAAATATTTTAGAAATTAACGGAACTATAGTGAGATCGGTCGGTAATTATCATTTGAGTCTATTTCGCCCATTTTAAAAGTAGAAAGGACTTTGCTAATTTTTAGTAGTTTGGGAAACTTTTTTCATCTACCTATACATTTATTAAATAGGTAGGTACGTTAGGTAAGGTTTGGGTAAGGTTTGTGTTGGGTTTGGGTTAGGTCTGGGTTAGGTTAAGGTTAGGTTAGGTTAGGTTAGGTTAGGTTAGGTTAGGTTAGGTTAGGTTAGGTTAGGTTAGGTTAGGTTAGGTTAGGTTAGGTTAGGTTAGGTAGGTTAGGTTAGGTTAGGTTAGGTTAGGTTAGGTTAGGTTAGGTTAGGTTAGGTTAGGTTAGGTTAGGTTAGGTTAGGTTAGGTTAGGTTAGGTTAGGTAAGGTTAGGTTAGGTTAGGTTAGGTTAGGTTAGGTTAGGTTAGGTTAGGTTAGGTTAGGTTAGGTTAGGTTAGGTTAGGTTAGGTTAGGTTAGGTTAGGTAGGTTAGGTTAGGTTAGGTTAGGTTAGGTTAGGTTAGGTTAGGTTAGGTTAGGTTAGGTTAGGTTAGGTTAGGTTAGGTTAGGTTGGGTTAGGTTAGGTTAGGTTAGGTTAGGTTAGGTTAGGTTAGGTTAGGTTAGGTTAGGTTAGGTTAGGTTAGGTTAGGTTAGGGTAGGTTAGGTTAGGTTAGGTTAGGTTAGGTTAGGTTAGGTTAGGTTAGGTTAGGTTAGGTTAGGTTAGGTTAGGTTAGGTTAGGTTAGGTTAACACTCGGGGGGTGTTTGATTTTCGAAAGTTATACATCGTCGGAAAGGCCATTTAAAGACGCGTCGATAGACCCAAAGGGTCACTCAAGTTTCTCAAAAACGTCGGAGTTATGGCCGTAAGTGTTTTTCGAGACATTTGGGGGAATAACTCCGAAAAGTCGAGGTCACATGTCGGGGTCGAGGGGCAATTTCGAAAGCCAAAGAACGCGGCTTTCCAACGATACCTCACACTTTAAGATCGACTCGCGAATAACGAGGGGGCAGCCTCTCAAAGATTGCCAAATTTTGTCAAAATTTTCAAAAAATTTTTTCTCAAAAACCAAAAGGCCGATCGAGGAACGGATTACTTATTTCTTAAACGCCGGTCGAGTAGAGCGCACAAAAAAATTACGGTCCAAATCGCAGACAAAAAATTTTTTTCATAATCATCCCTTGGTCCCCCCTTCCAATTTAAAAAAAAAAACTTTTTTATTTACCGTCCGATTTTCAAAATTCGACCGGCGTTGGATAGATCTCGTCGAAAAAGCAAAAATCCAATCATAAAACGTTCGGGGTCATATATAAACGAGGGCGCTAGAGGGCGATTTAGGGGATGACAAAAAAATTAAAAATTAACGAAATTTGGCACACACGTTTGTACGGACCTTAGAAAGTCTCCGGTACAACTTTTACCCCTTTACGAC